>NC_090239.1:29107059-29421226 GCF_024489055.1 Chanodichthys erythropterus
CAAAAATTGATTTTGGAAAAGTTACGGACTGCAGCTTTAAGTTTTTTAACTTTTACTATGAACATGTAGTGTTATAAGCTGGTGTGTTCTAAAACAATTACAAAATTAGCATTTAAGAGATATAAACATTCAAAACTTACTGTCTCTTGCTTCCACTAAAATGGATCACAGATTTTGATGACATCACATCACACCTCAGCTTCTCATCAAATCTTCTGTCCAATCAAATGCTCTCTAGAATCTGAAGTCCCGCCCCCTTCCTACACTGCAACAGACACTGAAGTTGTGGCTGAAATCGGTCATTTGCTCACACATTTACTTGTTTCTACATGGTGAATGTCACATAGTGCACTAGGGAACAATTTAGACAGTGTAAATATGCTTTCCATTGACACGAATGAAGTCCGTTACATGAACCGCCGCAGCGCGAGCACAGTCTGCTCCGGTCCAGAGACACCAGAGCACAAAGCAGATCATATCCGAGTCGGCAAAGACCACGAGGTATCGGACCCATTTAAATTCTGCACAGAATACTGTATTTTAAAGTGATATAGAGGAGATTAGGAGGAGAAACGGTTAGATATTAAAACGTTTTACTGAGTTTAACGGCTCTGACCTAACTGTGATATAAACAAAACGCTACTGGCTATTTAAAAAAAAAAAGGGGCGGGGCTGTTCAATATATTGCCCTGTCTTGTTTCAGTTGAAATTGCGTCAACAAATTGAATAATGCTGCGCGTTCCAAGCAAGACATTTCAGCGGGCCTTTGAATTTATTTTTTATAAAGATTATTATATCTGTTCGTATGTTTATTATATATCAGTTTAATCAAATGTTCAAATAATATATTTTTCAGTATTCCCAATAAAAAAAAAATAAAAAAAAAATTGAGTCACCTGGAGGAACACAACTGTTGGCCTGCCAGGTATTAATATTTTCGATTAAGTAGTCTGGGAAATGTTTGTTTGAAGAGCAAACAAATGCAAATTGTAATTCATCTACCTGTAATCAGCATTTCATCGACAGCGAGTCACTGCTACTTGAGCCTGCCAAAGGAAGCTGAAGGCCCCTTTTTTGGTATGTTTGGTAGTTAAAACATATCTCTGGTAATGTAGAATTAAAGGGTTACTTAACACAAAAATCTGTCATCTTTAACTCACCCTCGTTACTTTCGTTTATCTTCGTAACACAAACACACACCACACAATATTTTTAGTATTCTATCATGTTTGTCCACCCTTTGAAAATCCACAGAACCAAAATATTCAAGCTTCAAAAAGTTTATAAAGAGATTGTAACAGTAATCCAAACGAATCAAGCAGTTTAATCCAAGTATTCTACTTTTAAGAACATTCAGATATTTTAATACATTATACAACCAAGAAAATTTTGACCACACTTCCTCAAGTGAATGCCTACTGTAAAGAAATGTATTTTTGTACAGTACAATTCTATGTAAACATTATGATATAGGGCTACATTTGTACAATAACAAAACACAGTTTCTGGACAGGATGATTTGTATTACTGCATTGCAGTAATGAGAATTTGTGGGGGAAATGTGCTTAATTATAATGAAAACAATAACTAAATAATAGAAAAAAATCGAATTAAATTCTTATGCTTATGTTTCTTTTGGTTTGGGGATGAATATGTCCTGGACATGACTTTCATTATGAGATTCCCCCATGTAAACTTTGCAATGCTTAATATTGAACAAGAAAGAAAACACAGCGAGGGTTTGAACACAATTTATTATAAGCTTAAATAATTAATTTGATCATCCAGTGTATGTTTGTTTGTTTTTTTCCATACATATGTGTGTTACCAGATCTATCATCCATTAATGCTTGGGTGATTTCTCAACAATGCACCAAAACCAAAGTAAAATTTCCCCCAAAACCACAGCAGCCTTGAAAAGTAGTAATACACTGCTAGAATGATTACAAATGACAGGCTGACAGAAAGACTTCTACATCTTAGAGCCAATACACATGAGAACAGTTAAAAGTGCATCACGCCAGTTGACGTGACGCATTCGGATTTCAGCAATTGTCACTATCTGTAACTGCATAGGGAAACCGGCGCTGTGATGTGATGGGACACAGTGTATTGTAGTGAAGCTGAACAATGAGTCAGAGGTGGTCTGAAACTGTCATCTTTGTAAAAAAAAAAGAAAAAAAGTGAGCATTATCAAGGCTGTGAGTGCACGCATACAGAACATCATTTCCCCTTCTCCTGTGTGTTATGCAGTTTAGAAAAATCAAAATAAAGTGTATCACATGCATGAAAATATTAGTACTCTGAAGAAGTCTTTGAACAGAACTACAGCTGCTCCAATGTCCGTACCACTGAGAACCGCAGTAGGTTTAAAAGAAATATCAGTTGTTAAAATCAAGCTGGATTTTTTCCTTTACAAACATTTTCTGCTAATAATTATACAAGTGCATGTGAAGCGTTCCCTTAAAATTGGAATCAGAATTGGTAATTCATTCCTACACACTTGCCAGTGCATTAACAATATTGTGACCCACTCGAATTTATACAGTGTAATTTATATACATCATAAGATCCAACAGCATTATACACCCCGTCATTATGGGTCCGAGAGAAAAAAAAAAAAAAAAAAAGTAAGGCGAGTGTTGAAGGTGATTCAAACAAGTCCCTCCATTTCTGTCAATCAGCAATATGTTTCGTGGTCTCTTTCGTCACGGAAGTGTTTGGGCGCTGCCATGGAGCGTCTCGCATCGGACGCCCCCAGGCGATTGAAACGTCGCACCAACAATGTCTTCTCCACCGTTAGCCATTATTGACAGAAAGTTTTTTTTCATGCTCATGCGAAATCAAAAGTCGTCTGGCTGAAAACCATTTGTTTTTATGAAAGCTGCAGACACGCGTTCCTCATCCCCCGACCTTGTGCGCGTTTCCAGTGATCTTCCTCCCAGGAAAATGTTTTTGAAACACTTTCAAATCTGAAACACAGTGAAAAAAAAAAAAAAAGATATTTTTCACAAAGAAAATAAAGACTACTTTTAAGAACATTCAGATGTTTTTAGACCATTAAAGTGGTCGTGACATGGGAAATCAAATTTGCCTTCATCTTTTGACATACATTATAAGAGGTCTTTGTACCATTAAAATTTATTTTCAGAGCTTAAAACATCCTTCTCATTATAAACAAAGCATTTATTAAATTTATTTAATCAATTTTCAATTTTCATTTGGATATTTGTGACATTACATGGGCAAATACATTTGCATATGCTTGTCTCCAGAACAAGACACTGATGAATAGTTTTGCATCATCCCACCACAAGCCCCGCCCACTAGCATTTGGTCACTTAAAGAGTTAGTTCACCCAAAAATGAAAATTCTGTCATTTATTACTCGCACTCATGTCATTCCACACCTGTAAGACCTTCGTTCATCTTCGGAACACAAATTAAGATATTTTTGATAAAATCCAATGACTCAGTGAGGCCTGCATTGCCAGCAAGATAATTAACACCTTAAAATGCCCAGAAAGCTACTAAAGACATATTTAAAACAGTTCATGTGCCTACAGTGGTTCAACCTTAATGTTATGAAGCGATGAGAATACTTTTGCACCAAAAAACAAAATAATGACTTTATTTAACAATATCTAGTGATGGGCGATTTCAAAACTCTGCTTCATGAAGCTTCGAAGCTTTATGAATCATTTGTTTCGAATCAGTGGTTCGGAGCATGTATCAAACTGTCAAAGTCAGGCCCCCCCAGTGGTGAACCATTGAAATTGCGAAACACTTATGACGCAACAAAACCTCGTTTACTGAAATCATGTGAGTTTCATGCTCCGAACCACTGATTCAAAACAAATGATTTGTAAAACTTCAAAGCTTCATGAAGCAGTGTTTTGAAATCGCCCATCACTAGATATTGTTGAATAAAGTTGTTATTTTGTTTTTTTGGCGCACAAAAAGTATTCTCATCGCTTCATAGCATTAAGGTTGAATCACTGTAGTCACATGAACTGTTTTAAATATGTCTTTAGTAGCTTTCTGGGCATTTTAAAGTGTTAATTATCTTCCTGGCAATAGAGGCCTCACTGAGCCATCGGATTTTATAAAAAAAAAATCTTAATTTGTGTTCCGAAGATGAATGAAGGTCTTACGGGTGTTAAACCACATGAGTGAGTAATTAATGACAGAATTTTAATTTTTTGGGTGTACTAACCCGTTAACAGCTGACACTTGCCACACCAGATGCGAGAGTCGCGTCACATCAAGTGATATTATATGACAACCAAGAACATTTTGATCACACTTCCCCAATTGCTGGGTGCTCAAGCAAGCATGATTTTCATTTTTAGGCAAACTATCCCTTTATGGAATGCTTTTCCGTATACGCTACAGAAGTGTATTAATAATTTGTGAATTTCGCCTTAAAATCTAAAGAAAAAAAATTCAGGAAAGAAAATGAAAATATGGGAAACAATGAACATATCAAATTAAATTTTTTTTTTTTTTTTAAATAATACCAGTTCTTGGTTTGATATACAGTAGAGATTAAATATCTGAGAATACAGTGAAAATATGTGGTTCAAAATCTAATGCAGTCTTGCAAATAACAAGAGAAAAAGTAAAACCAGGAAATGTTATGAGATAAAATACATAATAAATATTTATGATCCTGCACTTTTTCTTGGACACTAATTAAATAGAAGCATACAGTACATTATTTAAATAATAAAAAAAGTCATTTCATGTTGACTTTAGATGTCCAGTCAATGTGCACATTCACAATGCAAGACCCAAATGACCCTTCAAAACACTTTGTCCTGGTCTGGACACAGTGGCATCAGTAAGAGAACAATTGCTTGGACTACTCTGCTGTGTCTGCATGTCATCGGCGGGCTGCGGTTCAACTGGAAAAATTGCTGTAACAAAGCACATTTCTCTGGTGACTATTGTGTTGATGACTATACACAGAAACCTCCCGTCTGATCTGGCAGGATTCTACTCTGCTCTGCTTTCTACCCATTGACTTCCACTGACCCTTCCTAGTTATGCCTATGGGCTTACCAAAAAGAGCACAACTGTTACGATTGACCCTTTTCCTCCCTTTGTCTTCCTTCCTTCTTTTTGCCCTTCCCTCCTTCTCCAGCCTGAAATGACAGAGGCAAATAAAGTATGTTAGAAATGACTCTAAATAAGCCGACATTCGACAGTGTTTGTAGGGTCATTGTTCCCAATGCCCATCCATGATAGCACAAGCAAACTCTATAAAAGAAAAAAAAATTAATTAGTCCCAGGGCACATCAACAATGTTCCTTCTAATTTTTGTTCTTGTTGAGCAAAACCTATTTTTATAGAACTTTCAGTTACATGAGCAGAAACAGAAATCTAATAAAAATAAACTTTCCTTATTATAATAATTATTATAAATAGATATACATAAATCCTGTAGCAGATCAAGGCAGGTGGAGCTGGGGGAGGTGGAGGGATTCAGAAGAACTCTGAACCAGACAATTTAAATGTTCAGCAAACAATCGCATTGGCTGCAGGAGGTCAATCAGCCTGCGCCAGCTACTAAATATGTCATGCAATACTGTTATTTTTTGGTTTATTTGTTTTTGTGAAGCAACTCAAAATATAAACCAGCTTTGTCAAGACATCTGTAGCTTTTATTATGAAAAGTAAGTCATGCTCATGAGGAAACAAGGCATTTTTAAAAAGGTTAATGGCCTCTTTGGCCTTCTGTATATCTGGAAAGTCATTTATTTTTCACTTTCATTTGTTGTAGGATGCAGCCTAAATCAATCAGCGTAGCTTCAGTTTTAGCTGAAAATCAATGGACATGCGGATGGACAGCAGCTAAAATCATTTAGCTGATTGAAGCTTATTCCCCCACACATTTTTGAGTCTGCTTTTTCCTCTGAATATTTTTTTGTTCTGTGTGGGAGCAACATTACAACTTCGTGGTCGCACACGCACAGCTAGGAAACACAGCACACCAATCAAAACAGATCACTTTTCCATTAATGAAGCCACATCAAACCAAAATCTTGAGTTAGAATTCTAATACAACACGTTTTGAACACTGCAGTCCTGCACTAGCATTAGCATCAGCACTGCACACTAATCCAACCTCAGTGTGCTCTCTGTGAGGCCTGGGGCCCCCCTCTTCCTCCTGCTCAGCCCTACTGGCCTGCCGGGAACGTTTCCCACGCTTTCTCCTGCCTTTCTCCTCAACTCCAGCTGTGCGACGCACCACTTTACGGACGACCTAAGAAAAGGGGGTGAAGTCACGACTCATGGTAGTGGTTTTTACCCACATAGGGACAGATGGAAGAGAACAGACGTGTTAAAGTGAGGAGATGGTGAGACTGCTAGGGGTGGGCATGGACATTACTTTTCTGGTGACTAGGTTTCCATCTTCGTCTGTGTACTGCTCCTGTGTCACGGTCTCACCAGGGATGTTTTTGGCCTGATCACCCTACAGAGGTGGAATGAAAGTGAAATCTTTCACCTTGTTTTGATCTTTGACTCAGACACACACACACACACACAGGGTCTGTGAGGACATCTAGAAAGCATGTTACTTTCAATTTCATTTGGCTAAAAGAAAGAGAGAGAGAGAGCTTTCATCAGATGTTTTTTGGCATAAGGCAATATAAAGATTCAAACCAAACAAAAAGGAAATAGCATGAGCTAGCTGTCTTATGCAGGCTTACTGTATCTTTCAAATGACATGCCAAAAGCATCAAATAATCCAGTAAATCCGGCCAAGTTTTTTTTTTTTTTTTTAATAATCAGTTGTGACGAGCAGGGCGGGCGAGAGCCGCGAGGGAACGGCGCGAGGCCGGTGACGTGAGTGATAATGTGAATTAGCTGCGAGTCGCACCGGCCTCGAGACTCTCACGGAGGAGCTCTGGAAGCATAAAAGGAGGAGGCGGGGACCGGTGAACATTCAACAACTTTAATATAAAAAAACAAAGAACAAAATGAAAGTAATGCTGGCAGACCATCACAGACGTCTGCTGGCCAAATAAACATAGTAAAACATAAAATAAAGTCCAGGCCTGGTCCTCTCTCGTCGTTCAGTTGTCACTCCTCCTTTTATGCTTCCGGAGCTCCTCCATGAGAGACTCGAGGCCGGTGCGACTCGCAGCTGATTTTCACAATCACTCGTGTCTCCGGCCTCGCACCGTTCCCTCACGGCTCTCGCCCGCCCTGCTCATCACATCAGTGTTTTTAAAATTTGGTTTGGTTAAAACCAAATCTGTAAAATCAAGATGCACAAAATGAGGTATCAATAAAGCAAAGCTTAATATTAACATGAAGTATTAGTAGTGATGCTTTAGCAAGCACCTTTAATTAAAGGTAGGGTAGGCAATGTTTTACATCAACACTTTTTATTATATTGGTTGAATTTCTCTTCACATCCTGATATCAATCAATAATAGAAGTGGTCTAAATATTAAAAAATGTACATATATCTTCTGTGGAAGTCTCAGGACCAAAAAATGTTCGTCCAATCATTGCATTAGGTCCTACCTGGCTGTCAACACATGCATTTCCATACCTCCGCACACCCAAATCGTGCAGACATCACACTTCATCGGCGTGTTCTGTAAGGCTGTGCAGAGTTGTAGGGCTTGTTTACACTAGTGCGTTTTTGTTTTAAAATGGCGTATTAAAATGAAAACGCTCCTCGTCTACACTCACATTTCCACATCTCCATCTACATTACACAACTGAAAACGCATCTCACATGACTGTTCATGCACACTGGGCATGCACGTACAAGTGAAAACAGTTGCCTCTTGTGCATGTAGGCAGCTGCAGTATTAAAAAAAATACAGAGTTTAACTGCACAATGGCTGCTAAAAATGACAACAAAGCCAGCAAAGATTGCAGTTCAGTCTCCATGCTATTGTTTACACGGTCGTCGAGGATACGCAGAGTGAACGTGGGCAGCCACGCCATCGTTTTCAAAAGTGTCCGTTTTGGCCTGTTCACACTGAAACGCAACCCTGCTGTTTTCAAACTAAAACAGGCTCTGCAGCATTTTCAAAAGTCTCCCATTTTCTGAGGAGGAATGGCTTTGGAAAGCACTCTGAGGGGAGGGTGGGATCTTATGCTTTTAAATACTCCAAGCGCAGCTCTGGACTACAAAGCTCACCAGCGCAGTAGTTTTGCAAATACAGTACGAGAAATCTCGATGGAGGTGGGTAATTTTCGAAATTGTCTTATAAAGTCATAATATATACATTGTTTTTGAATTACCATAAAGCATTCTGTCACTCTCGCATGAACGTGAACATGAGGCGTGATTGTGTCGGGTCGGCGCAGCTCAACTTGCAAGTGCTGTTTTCTGGCGTAGACGTGCCAGAGGGGGTTAGTGCACGCCTCAAACACACCACTACAAGTCAATTAACCATCATAAGGACTTAGAAAACTATTTATGAAGGTAAAAAAAGTTACTTAGTTCTGCTTTTAAGCTAGTTTGCTATTGCTAGCCTCTCTGAAATTATCTATCCTACCTTTAGTAAAAGTAGAGGAGAAGAATATTAAAAGATGAAAGACAAAAAAAAAGATGAAAAGAGAGATATAAACACTTCAGAAATCACAGCAACTTCTTCATGAAAAGTGGCAGTGTGCCAATCACTTCATTCCCTCTTAGCACACAGACTAAAGCACACGCAAATTCTGTAGCACACAAACCGGCCCAAATCTACAAGAGTACCACTCATAGTACCTTCAGAATCACTCTCCGCCGATACACTCTGGTGGTGACAGTCTCTTCCTCATCAGAGCTGGATTCATTATCTCTACGAGCTTCCTGCTAGAGTCAGGTCAGCACATTACATCAGTGCATGAGCCATCAAGCTCATATGAAGTGCTTCAGACCTTCAACTAATGTTCTTCATGTTATAGATCTCAAAAACTGACAGTGACCTAACCTTGAAAATGGTTACTTCTTATTTTAATGGAGAAAATAATCACATTTACATGTGTGCAGTTATAATCAATCTAAAGTGTTTCGTTTTTTTGTGTAGTCGAGCTACAGTCTATCCAATACATGATGGTTTTGATGTTTAATAGAGTATTTCAAGTATAACATACACATAACACATCAAGCACAAAATGCCAAGGTCAATTGTAGTCTTACTTTATATGTATACATGCTGAAAAAAGCCAAGCTACACATTGTCTAGGTTTGTTAGCCCACCTGATATGATTTAAGTCAGAACTTTTAAAGAAGTGCAAGTCAGAACTTTTAAAGAAGTGTATAAATGTACTTTTTAAAAGAAATAACTTTAGAAGTACCCTTAATTAATATAAGTATTGAAGGTGTGTCTCAATCCACTCCCTAATTCCCTATGGTGTGATCCAGGTACTAGCAAAAGTCTTGATCTAATAAATACTAGGACACTGACTCAATTAGCTGTGACACGATTACGAGCTTGCACAGTATACCTTAGATGGGATTGCTGCAACCAATATGTTTTTGGTAATATTTACGTTGTTTAGTGTGCAGCTTCATGGTACTTTGAGTCTTCTGTGACTTCAGAGACCAGAGAAGACCTATTGACATATGCAGTAAAATAATAAAGTGCAAAATTTTCAGTGCACTGGAACTTTCACAAAGGAAGAACCCAAAAGAAATGGATGGCTCCCTGGGCAGTGTACTTAGTTCTGGACAAATGGGTAGATTGAGACACTCTGAGCCATGTGAGTACATGCTTGGTAACAAACTTGGTTTATCTATCTTAGAAAATCTACAGAGCATTGGTGTTATTTTTTTTAAGGTCTCAAAGAACATTGTACCTGGACTTTAGGTTCGGAAACTCCCTCCTCCCCGTTGTTTTGTCCTCTGTCCTCCAGAGCCTCACTGCTCAATTCCTCTCGTCCAGAGTCTTTCCTTGCTTTGCCCTTTGGTTTGCTGGAAGACTCACTGGCGTCTGGCGATAAGACAGCTTGGGCTTGGAGTGCTGGATGTTCTCCATTTTGCTTCTCAGCTTGCATTCCAGGTGTTGAGGACATTAGCTCTTGGCTGTGGATGCATTGAAGTTTAAAATACATTACTTGATTGCTACCTAACCTGCTGAGGTTGTGGAATAAGATGACTGGAGTTTGTTGATAGAGGTCACAGTACCTGAACTCTCTTTGCCCTTGTTTATCAGTACCCAGTCCTTGGCCAGAAGTTGCCATCTGCACGTTTGCACCGGATGTCTCACTCTGCAGACCTGAAATTGAAGACATATCTTTTTCTGCCTGCTGCACTTGGGAGAGGATTGCTTGCAGCCTCTCCTCAGTCATCTCCTCATCCTCTGAGCCTTCCTCTAAATTAATGTTTTCCAAGAGAGACTTTATCTTCTCTTGGGTCATCTCTTCATCAAACTCAGACTTGCCACTCTCTCCAGGAGCTTCACTGGCTGAGGCACAAACAGGAATCTTCTGTTCCTGCTGCTCATTTACTGGGCTGTTTGGGAAAACGTCTGATTCTTTGGAGGTTACGTCACTGTCATGTTGTTTTGAGGGGACCACAGATTCGTGGCTGACACCAAGGTCATCTTCAGCTGATCCATCCTCTTGGCCAAGAGACTCTCGACCTCCAATATAGCTGTCCTCTGCCATGACAGTAGGTGGCTTGGTATCTGTAGACACTGGGCCACTAGTGGTTTGCAAGGACAGTTCACTGGGTCTAACAGGGGCACTATAGGAGAACTTAAGCCTACTGTCCTCGCTAAAGAAATCATCCTGATGAAGAGGGGTAGGGGGCTCATAGTTCAACTCTGAGGGGCTCTTGAGCTCCAGTTCAATGTTGTGGTAACCTGAGTGATACAACACAGTGAGATGGAGGAATACAGCACTTGTACACAACACCACAGCAACAGATGTTATGACAGAGGCCTTTGAAAATGTCATGGAGGAGCATGTTGGTGTTAGGGTGATCTTCTGAATTTAATATACTCTAACTTTATGGCTTTTAAGGAATATTCTGGGTGATTTGCAGAAGTTCCTCCAACTAAAGTAGTCCCACCTTAAAATTGAAATAACTTTACATCTCAAAAAACAAACATTTTTTACTGAATATTAGAGGATATGTATTGACGTCACTTTCCCACCAGAACACGCCCCCTTCAGCCAGACTGAGTGGCAAAAGAGCCTGCTGCATGATTGGATTTGATAGGGGAAAATGCAAAAACGCGAGTAAAACATGAGTAAAACAAACGATTAAATTAAAGGTTGGAATCGATTCCTAGTGTTACAACTAAAGATCCAGTAATCCATGGATATTGACATGCAGCCAGGAATCGTGCTTCCAGACATTTATATGTGCCTGATTTCGACACTGGGAAAATACATAAAGCAAATTTGCCTGTGAACGCTTTATATAAATACAATATAGGTAGGTCTAAATTAGGGTGATCGCTTATATTGATGTTATAAATTATATATATATATATGTGAAGTTTTTGTCAGTGTTTATTTAAAAACCAATTAAAATAAATATAAAATGGTAAATATTTAATTGATGAGTTGTCAATATATTATATATATAATTTTACCCCAAAATTCAACATATTGACAAAATGATAACTGCAAATCCACGTTTCGCTGCCTGCAGTCCAGTTGTTTCTGTGAATTGCAGCAAACCATTTGCTTCTCTTTTCTTTAGCTTTTGGCAGTCTGTAAAAATATACATCAGATTTCTTGTTAAATCGATTTGTACAGAGCTTTTTCCCATTTTGTGTGTTTTTCGCGGCATTCATACTGAAAAACAATGCTGCCACTCAGTCTTTTTGCCACTCAGTGGGCATAACCGCAGTCACTCCAGCCGATGGTGATGTCACATGCATACGCTCTATACTTTTAAGTGATTTAGCACAAGGTTCATATTTCACCTGTTAAATCTTAACCAATCTTAACCATTGGATTATTGTACGTTTGTTTTCAAAAACAAACTGAGGGAAAAGTTATTTTCTGTGGTAGTTGAAAAGATACCACAGATGGCAGATAGAAAGTAAGTTAACCCAGAATATTCCATTACAAATATACCATTAAGGTAAGCAACATAGTACAATTAGTATTGTTATAGACATCTTATAGTTCACCATGTAATTTTCAAAGGCAGATAATTACAACACTAAATATAAAGTTCTGGAACATCGGGGTCTTGACGTAAATGGAGGAAGATGGGTAATGATGATGTTGAAGAGGAAACAGACTGAGATTGTTTGGTCAACACTTTAGGTAAAGGAGATGAAGTAGGGACAGTAGAAACTATCATGGACACCAGGTTGCAAAAAAATGAAGCAAGAAAAGATAAGATGTTGAAGTGTTAGAAACTTATCAGGATGATGTTTCTATATGAAGATAAGAATGCAGTGTTAATAACAGAGTTACCATAGCATGAATGAAGAGCTGTAGCAAGAGCTAGCACTGATTTACTCCACCACAGAAAGTGAAACTATGCTACAGAGCTGCCCCATTGCGCTTTGAAATGAGGCAAAAGTGTTGCTATGAAAGAGTTGGTAGTGGAAAAGCAGCTGGTCTGGATTTGAAGCAGAAGCACGCTATCAGGAAGGTTCAGAGGATTCTGGGATACTGGAAGGATCAGGCAGCTTGACAGCAAGCAGACATTCCATAGTAGCCAGAGCCATGCTATCGATAAAGCTTCCATACTACTGTATGATCATTATTCATTAGCACTACAGAGAGAGAGACATTAAGGCAATCATGCTGTAAAAGCAGGTTGGATATTATTATGTTTTCATGTATGTTTAATATCTCAGAAAGTATAGTGAGGAAACAGAGTAGAGAAATTTAGAACACTATTGCTATTGCTAATAGTTAGTTGCTATTGTTTTGTGGAGTATACTCTGTATACACATAAACATAATGTTTATCTTAAAACATTATGAACCAAATCTTAAACCCATCAGATTTGTCACACAAATAGATTATAAGGCCTTAGCAGATATTCCAATAAAGCACAATAGTGAGTGCCCACTTTTTCAGTGGACTTGGATTTTTCAGTGCCCATTCAAGAGTTTTAAACTATAAACCAAACCAACCAGCTCTAAGAATCACAACATTACAAACTTTGATTTGGAAGAAAAAAAACAATAGTGACAACAATGACCACACTATCAAAGCTACTGATGTATAGACATTGATTATAAGTATAAAAACAATTTATAATCTTATTGCAAAATATTCAGATATATACAAATATTTAAATAGTGTGAGAGGGCTGAGAGATTCATTATCACTCATATTGCAGTTTATACATAATTGTTTCTTACAAATTATCTTTCATATTTTTTTTTTTTTACTTATGGATTCCAACTGTTGCTCCATACAAATTGATTATAATTTCCACTATTATTAAGATGGGATTAAGTTTTGATTCAGCATTATGTCATGTACTACATAGTTGCATGCTTTAATGCTTTCATACAAACAAACAATCATAATAACTCTATATATATGATCACACTGATCCCTGACTGGTCCAACACCAGGCTGGGAAATAACAGTGTTGATAATTGGTGAATCTAATTGATTAGAAAAGAACATTGAGATTTAAACTTAAACTTGAGTTTAAGTTTATACTGGGTTTAAATTTAGAGCAATAAGTGTTTTGCCATGATGGTTCTATGAATCTACAGATTTGTGAGAGACATAGAGAAGTAGAGTTCAGGTAGATGGGGCTAAACTTTACCATCAGCCTGCTCCTGGGAAACAGCGCTATCATCTGCAAAACACCTTGTGCCTGAAATGTTACCATAGTCAAATATCGGCCCTTCCAGCAATGTCACAATATCCAACCGATTGATCTTAGTCAGGACTGCAGTTAAGGCATCCGCTGAAAGGAGAAAAGAAAATATTTTCATGGTTGCTGAACAATAAATTATAACATAAGTGATATTTCTTGTATAATGGCTGAGAAAATGATTTGGATGCAGAAGTCCAAATCTTACCCACCCTTCTCCATTCCATATGATTAACCCTCATTCAGAAAATATGTATTCTATAGGCATACTTACTTGTAGCGTTTTTACCATCTCGGCTAACCCATTTCTTTAATAGCATGAAACTCTGAGCTGTCAATGAGTTGGGGTTTTCCACACGGATGTGATTTATCTCATCAACTGAAAATTCCATTTCCCTGGCCAGCTCTGCAACACATTAAAAATAGATTAACAACTCCTCTGTTTTTACCACTCCCCCGTACACGTGCGCAGTACTGCAGTGACTGCAGATGGCACACCCTACTGATCAGAGCAGCACCGATGCTTTAAGAAACAACAACAAAGGCAAAGACATATGTGTGCAACAATGTTAATAATAAAAAAATAGCATTTATTTCTAAAAATGTGATATACATTACTTTTATTAATAAATTACTTTACATACATTATTACAGATATACAGACAAGTAGAGTATTTGTGCTCAGGTGGTTATGTAACACTTTGTCCTCTAGGTGGTGTCATTTCTTACCAGTCCAACTTAGACCAAGATGATCCGCCACAATAGCCATACGCAAATCTGTTCTTTCACAGGGGCTCTGAGGGCCTGAGAGCAGAAGATGGAAAGCCATGAAAATCTTTTAAAATGTATGCTCTTCAGAGATGTTAGAAAAGTAATAAAGCATACCCTATTCTGATCAAGCAAAGAGAATTAAAAGCCTTAAGGGAGATTTTGGCAAATTTTGGCCATATCCAAATTATAGGTTGGGGGACATTGATCAGAAAAGAGCTACAAGATAGTTTGATATAGTCAATTAATTTGTCAGTGGTTTTTAGATGTTAGATTTGTGAAGAATGCATCCTACCAATCTAACAGGAAATGTTTAAACCTTCTGACAGTATAATCTTACCAGGAACAAATAAATCACAAATAAAGAAGACACAATTCTAATGTCTCTACAGCTAGAGCAGAGGTTCAGATGTGAATTCACAGTATCAAATGAAACTCAACATGCGGCATCTTCATTGATGTGCTAGGACTGTGTGTCTGCGTGGGCTCACGAGATCTACAGGCTTCCTTAGCACTTTATAAGAACTACAAACCAATACAAATGGCCAGCAACCCACTAACACTGGCATGCTACAGTAAAACTGACTTATCCATAGAAAGAGATCTGAAAACAGGTTTAGAGACCAGTACACAACACAAAGAGAGAGAAAATGACAAATGACAGAGATGACATCTACAGTCAGGTCACACCACAGGCAATCACAACGGTTCATGCAACTAAGATCATACAAGTGGAAAGTTTTACAAACTAGGCTCGATCTCCACGCCGGGGGCCACTTGAGGCCCAGCACCCTGACTGCCTTCACCTCCATCAGTCCTCCTACTCCTCCTCCTCCTGTCTCTGCCGGACTGCTCAACCTGTGATCTCACGTCTCTAGCAGACCTGGATGTACTGGAGGGCTGCGATGCTTCTGACAAAGATGTGTTCCTTGATGTGCTGCTTTCTTCATCCTTATCATATGCCTGCATCTTTTTCTCTTCACTGGAAAGGCAGTCCACAAGCTTTACTGCACTACTAGGTATCGAATGACTACTAGAACTTTTGCCAAACTCATGTAAAGTCTCCTGACCACATTTACTGCCTGATCTGCTGACTGGACCGGTTTTTGATCTTTTGTTGGTGGTTATTGCTTTGGTTGGCTGTATTTTAACTTTCTGTTTGGCCATTGTTGTAGTCCTACATTTCCCCGCTGGTGAGGAACTAACATTTTTTACCTTCACCATTGGGATCTTAGATTTAGGCTTCACATTTGGGAATGGATCTAATCGATTCCTGGCTACCTGTCTAATCTTTTGAATTGGTCTCAAAGATGTTAGATCGTTTTTACAACCCAGTGGTGCATGAGGTACTCTCACTGGCAACCTAGACTTTGGTGGCTTTCTTTTAATGTCTTTGCACTGGGAGATTAAGTCATTATTCTCTATACTACCATCTCTGAAAGTGCCAGTGTCCTTTCTGACTGAATCCTTATATTGGCTTATTACTTGAACTGAGCAAGGCTCAGACATTGACAGCTGTTCGGTTTGTACACTGCTTTGTAGCGAGCAATGTGTTCTAGCATTTAAGGCCTCAAGATTAGTGTTATTACTGCAATTTCTGGAATTGTTGCAAGTTGTCTGGAGGTATGCTTGCGACTCTGCCCTTGATGAGTCTGTCCTTTGATTGTACTTGCTTGTTCTACAGGTTTCTGATCCTATTTGATGTGCAGTCTCTGATGTTTGACCTTGAGAACTATCCCAGTCTAAACAAACAAAATCTCTCCTCTCAACATTGGAAGATTTGAGTCCTATCTTAAAAGAAGAACATAAAGAACTGACTTCCGAATAGGGGGGAGGCTCCATGTCATGAGATGTGTCAGAGTGGTCATTGCATATCTGAATGATATTGTATGATATAACAGTGTTGTCCTCCATCTTAACTTGTGCTCTCTCAACTATCTGTGGATTTGAGGTGACTACATTTGGTGTTCTCACCCCATCCCCTATTCTCCCTCCAAATGTATGCTCACCAATCTGAAAAAATTGCAGCCTCTCTTCAACAAAATCCCGCTTGCTCATGTCAATCGCACCACTGCGGGTCATCTCAAACATCTTCCCTTCGTGGAAGGGGAAAGGGTTAGGCTCGCTAGTTGGTGTGCTTTCATCAGTTGGGGTTCTTGCAGGAGTTGTGTCAGGGGTTGTTGCTGTAGACTTGTCATCTACTGCTAGCCCAAACGGCTTGGGCTCATCATCTTTAATTCTAGCGTCCACTACTTCATCTTCTCCTCCTTTGCTTGACCAAGGATCAAAGCCTTTTGTTGCAACAGTTTTAAAAGGAGTATTAAACTCCTCATCTAGCTTGTAACTAAAGTAAGTGTCTGACAATCCTTGATCAGATTGTTTTCCATCCTTTTCATTGTCCTTTCCATTCTTTTTGTTTGAGGGATCAGACTTAGCTTTGGTCTTATTACAGTCCTCAGCTGGTGATTCTTCTTGAATTACTTCAAGTTTACTTTGGCAACGATCACTTGGTCTAGACATATTATCTGATGCCCAAATATCTTTTCTGTTCTCATTGGGAAATCCAAATGGTTTGGCAATAGGATCACTTAAGCCGTCATCCTCATCCTGAAGTTCATATCCATCCAGAGAGTCAATCTCAGTGGCATCAGTGTCATGAGAGAACTCTGCAGTTGTCGCTATTGAGCAATCTGTGATGGACTGATCATTGCCATTTTGTTCATAATCATAATCTTCTGCTTTTCCATTACCATTTTCCCCTGGTTCTTTATCATTCCCATTCTTGTCATGGTTTTTTGATTGGCTTTTCTTCAAATCTTTGTCCTCATCAATCTTAAAGGTATATTTCTTTATTGGAATGGGTTTAAAGACTGATTCCTCCTCACTTGAATCGCTTTCATTAGCTCCTGGGGGCACAGGAGATGGAGGCTGGACTCTTATTATGGGCTCGGCAAGAAGATGCTTATCATGCTCCTCTTGGAGATTTACTTCCATCATTTCAGTCTCAGCCTCTGAGGAAGGAGTGGACCCTTTTTTCTCAGGCTGTGACGAATCAGAATCCAAGGGTGGTGGAGGAGGAAACTCTATATATGCAACTCTTTTGTCTTTTGTCTCATGGCTAGCTTCATGTTTCCCATTGGTTTCTTCTTTTTCTGGTCCAGATTCTTTCAAAGAAATAGCTTTTCCTTCACTATCTTCTGACTCCTCTGAAACCTCAGCTATTGGGCTTGCAATACCTGGCATAAATGCAATAAATGGATCAGGGGTTCTCGAGGTAAGATCATAGCTGACCTCTTCTGAGCTTGGTGTTTCTGGAGTCATAGGACTTTTGCCAGAGCTATCGATAAAAGAGAACTGTTCTAAGGTGTCATCATCTGGACTGCCTTGAGGAGACGTGGGCTGTTTCTGTTTAACTGCATAAATTGTTCGACTTTCTGAACTAGCTATCTTTTTGAATGTTCCATTTGTTCCTCCTCCCATGTCTTTGTCAGCCTGTTTCCCCACTTGAACACTTATGTAGACTGGTAAAGTTTTTAACCCTTTGAAACTTTCTCTTGTTGTAACTGTGGCTATTTTTTCAACTGAACAAGAGTCACTTGGACCACTTGTTGTTCTACCTTCAACAGAGACTTCATCAGACTTCTTTGTTGCAGCTTCCTCTCTCTGAATCTCTGAACGGCCCTGAACCCTTGGTTTGGTCAGTGTAGGTATATGTGATGGGCTCTTTTCAGATAATTTACTAAATGTGTCTTGGTTCACATTCTTTGACTGATTATTGTCTGAGGAACCAGATGGTGTTCTCACAGGAATATGAGATTCTGTCTTCTTCTTAAGGGTCTTTATCTGGAAGTCATTCCTATCGATATCATCCTTAGACAAGGAAGCTGTTTTAACAGTCTCAGTTTTAATGTCACTTTTTAAATACTGCTGTTCTTTAATATCGTTAATTGCACTATCCCTATCTGCAATGTATCCATCTTTCAAGACATGAGATTGCACTTTAGTAGAGCTCTCTTGAGTTTTATCGAACTCTTGGTCCTTATTCATCTCAAAAAGTGAGACTCTTTTTACAACAGTATCTGATGGGGTACATTTTTCACCTGATTGCTTTGAGACAGCAGTACCACTGCTACTGTGAGGACCTTGAGCTTTACTACTCTGAGGGGCAACTTTACTTTTATCAGTTTCTGATAGCTGTCTAGAAGGTAACTGTCCTTCATCCGTGGAATCAGCCTTTGAAGGTTTTGAACCAGTGAAAAACTGATATACTGGTAATTTACTTTCTGGCAGTTTTTTAACTGGTTGTTTTGATTGTGTCACAGGCACATTCTTATCCTGTTTCTGTGGTTCTGTTTCAAACTTTTGTCGAACAGAACTCACTTTAGATGTCTTAACTGGGACTGGGGGGCCTGCGTCACCTGTCTTTGCCTGCTGAGGGCCTTTCTGCTGTTTTGGCTTATCCTCACTGAACTCTGACAGTATATGTCTCTCAGGACTGTTTGGCAGACTTGCACTTTTTCTTTCATTTGTACTGCCAAACATCTTTTGCCTGCCTTTATCCCATTCCTCAGCTGCACTCTTTTGTTTTTTCTCAGGGCTGCTACACATTGAGCTTGGCCCTGACCGTGTATCCCGTGCAAGTCTCGTTGGTTTCTTTTTCTCAGGGGACTGGAGCTCATCGTTTAACTTTTCAGTTTTGTCTCTAAAAAACTGTGAGACCTCACTCAGTTTCTCCTCTGCTTCTTTAATGGTCCGATCTACTCTATCTTCATAAATGAGTTTTTCTCTATTCCTGTCCTGCTTGTCTTGGGTGAATCTCATCCAGACTGCATGTTTAGGGCTACCAGGTTCTGTGGTGTAATGTAATACTGTAACTTTGTCATATTGCTCATCTTGTGGGGGATATTTACCTGATTTGTCTGATGCATCCCTTGCTGACCTTAATTTGGACTCCTTCCTGGGGCCAGCTACTTTTTCTCCATATATGCCTTCTGCCCCTTGTACCTCAGTGGCTATGCTATGTGACTGGTCTGCCAATGAGTCCTCAGTATCAGAATGTGACACGTCTAATTTTTCTGAGAGCAACATTTTCTCAGCAAACCTGTACGACTCCCCTCTCAAATCAGACAACTCATCATCATGATACTCAATGGAGTGCTGGCTTAGAAGCTTTAAAGCTTTATATGACTCATCGGCTATGAGCTGAGCTGAACTGGGGCGACTCTCTTCCTCTTGGGAGACAGGTGTATTGACTCTGGATGTGTCTAAAAAGAATGGCAGTGATTCCTCAGCAGTAAGTTCCTCCTCGTCTTGAAGAACCTCATAATCACCATCAACCCTTTCAACAAGCTCCTTGAGACCTCGGTCACCCTTGCATATAAACTCTGGATGTTTTTTAGTCTCTCTGATTATAACCTCAGTTGGGTCAGTTGTGTTGCCCTTTTCTATGTGCACCTCAATAATTCTCTCAACTTTGGGCTTTTTGTCTTTTTCAAGGAACCTTGGGGACAATTCATCTCCTTTAATGGTGTCTTGGCCAGCTTTGTGCTCAAATAAACCTGCTAATTCTTTGGAAGGATCTCTTCCAGACTGAAAAGCTTTCATTATGTCTCGGACTGACATTGTTTCTTCAATCCTGTCAGAGCCAGCATCTTTCAGTTGAGGTTTGTGGTAGACCATTCGAGTTGTAGTGGTAATATGAGTTTCTTCTTTGACGCATGCCAGCTCCTCAGAGTTGACTTTCATCTGCAAGGCCTTTACCTTATCTTTGATTGTGCTAACTGTTGGCTCAGGCTCAACCGGAGGCTTCAAAGCTGCTGCCTCATCCATTAGTGGCTCACAGACCTCCTCCGGATGTTCATAGCTCCTGATAACGTGAACAACCTCAGTTCTGGTTTCTGTTATGACAGGGGGAATAGGCACATCTGTGAAGGGGGGTTTGGGCCCTGTGCTCTCTGCACTTTGAGGAGCTGATGGGGTCTTTTCACTTCTGGTTTCAAAACCACTATCTGAAAGGGGACTCTTATCTTGTTCATGGGAAAAGTCATCTGGAGATTCCAGGATAGCATCCGTGCCACTATAGGAATCGGCTAATTTACTTAAGTCTTTTTCTGAGGGAGAGGTCCGCATACCTGTTGGAGGCATTTTGAGCTTGTGCTCTGGTTTCATGGTGCGCTTCTGTTTTTCCTCCCCTTCCTTCTTTATTTCATCATATCTGCTCTTTACATCAGCTATTTTTGAGAGGGAACTAGCACCAAGATCATTCATTAAGTAATCAACTACTTTAGCTAAATTGAGATCTTTGTCTGGCACTGACTGCGGCCCAACAGGAAGGGCTGGTTCAAATGTTGGCAGGGATCGAAGGGCACTCTGCCGTGCCTCCTCAATTTCATCTTCAGAGAACTCTTCCCATTCATCTTCTGAGGCCCGCTCTTTACTTGAGCTTTTAGCCTCACTCAGGACATCTTTTGTTAGAATTTCACTAACTTTGACGAGGTCCTCTTTAACCTTCTCAACCAAACTGAAAGGCTCTTCATCCTCCATCTTGGACTCTTTAGAAACATGCGAGTGGAAGCTCTTGGCTGCAGCTGAGGAGTCTGTTTGTAAGATTGCAGTCATTCTTATCAGATCTTCCTTCATATCTGCCACATCCTTAAGAATCTCTTGACTGGATGTCAATGTAGGTGCAGCAGCTGCTTTGAGGACTGTTGGGGAAATGAAAAGTGAGGGTTTTGAGGGTTGCATTCGTGATGTAGAGGACTGTGCTGGAGTGTGTGTCTGAGGTGTGACTGTTATTTTGTCTGGGAGTTTCTTCCCCTGGGGTTCAGGGAGCACATTGACTACAGAGAATACTGGAACAGACATGGAAATGGATATTGACGTGGTGGTGGTGGCTGGTGATCTAAGAGAATCGTAAACAGAACTTGATAAGTTTGATCTTAAAGGTGAAGATACAGATTTTAACGCACTATAGTTTGACATCGAGCCAGCGTTAAATGTTTTCTCAGCCTCACTGAAGGCTGCACCTACACTGGCCGTAGCTGCTTGCGTTGTGGCTTGTATCCTTTCTTGTAAGCTGTAAGCTCCTCCTGAATACAGACGGGAAGATGCAGTGGATGACGAGGGGTACTTAATCGGTGAAATGGATCCGTTTAAAAGAACTGTTTCAGTACTGGCTATTGTAGGCTTAGTTGATGAAGAAAGCGATGAAATAATTGTCCCCCTAGCTGCATCTGTGGTGGTTTTAATAGAGGACAAGCTTGCTATGTTTCGAATAGGAGAGGACATTGCTATACTTGTGGGGGCCAGGGCGGATTTAAAGGATAAAGACGTGTATGTATTTGTGGTCGACTTTATAGAATCAGATTGGGTCACTGTGGTGAAAGTTCTGTCTAGCATGGATCCAGGTGAAGAAATCAAGTTAGCTCTTGAGGACAATGAAGCAGCAAGCCCCTTAATGGACACAGGATCTGTACCAGTTTTACCCGGTGAAGACAGAAGACTGGAGGAAATTGGAACTTGGTTTTGGGGTTGTTGAACCACAGTCTTTATGGGAGATGACATAGATCTGTATGTTCTAATGGGTGATGCTACATCGTTAACTGATTTTGCAGGAGAAGTGTTGGACATTCCTAGGGTGGACTTGATTGGAGAAGCAGAGGAAATGGACCACACAGACTTTAGTGGCGAAGCAGATGGCGTGTTGGAAGGTGAACTGGAGAGGGAACCCAGTCCACATTTTGTTTGCCCAGGGACGGTAATAGGAGCAGTCGACCATGCCTGGTAAGATCTTGTTGAAAAGACAGGTTTGTGAGCGTAACCAGCAGGCAGTGTTCTTGTTGTACTTCGTTCAACTGTTTCTTTAAACAGACAAATGAAAATCCAACATAAATCAACAAAAAATGGTGGAAAAACAGAGAGACCAGAAGGAAAAAATTGGTCAGTGGCGATCGTCTTATAAGGAGGTAGAACAGCAGTTTTATGACGTGAAATGGAACTGAAGGTGAGGATGTAGCCAAAATAAAGATGATCCACAGAGATTCATGGCCCACAAAGGGTTCACAAAACAAAACTGAAAGCCAACAAAGCGCACACACAGAAGGATGGCATAAATAATGAACTACAAAACGTAAAATGGCAAGACAAATGCACAGGACCAGAGTAAAACAATTTCACTTTTGACTTTTGATGTGCTAAATTCTCCTACGACTGACTACCCTCATTTGCTACAGTGCCTTTTATCTGTTTTGTTTAAAAAAAAAAAAAAAAAAAAAAAAAAAATCCTTCCCCAATTTGTGTATTTTGACAAAAACAGAAGGCTCCAAAACAAAAAGCATCCTTGCTCCTATGCTATAGCAAAACATTATGGCAAACGCAGGCTAACAATGACTACAATTTAAAGTTCATAATATCGCGCACATCATGCAGATCTGAGTAACCTTAGTGACAGGCAATTCAGTGCAAATTGTGAAAGAACCCGAGAAAATCTACCTGTGAGTTCTCATGCATTTCCGTCAAAAATGCATAAAATTATTCTGCACAATCACAAAGCCAAAAGGAGCAAGACTGGTTGTAAACAGGAATTAAAAAAGGAAATGATTTTTACTTTGATGCCATACTGCATACAGTTTGCATTAATAAGTCACTCAAAGTAAAATGTAATGAATGTTACAAAATATTATTCTTGCTAGTGGGGTAAAAAATGAACAAATAGAGTAAACAATATATCACAAGCACAGGGCAGGCACGGCACACCAACTGAAATACCAAAATTTACATGCAAACTAAACTTAAAAACAAACAAATAAGAAACAAGCATGTGGACTGTTCATGTATGGTAAGAATGTGCAGATAAAACATTTATGCTTTTGTCAATCAATATCATAGATGGTCACAGTAAGTCACATGTTAGCTTTAATCACTCCCAAGAATTTGGTTCTTAAAATAAGTTCATATATTAGTGAAAACATCACACTCACTCGTTCCAGGCTCAGTCAGATAGCTGTAGCGCTTACGTAAGGCTATAGATGCAAAGGTATGACGTCGTTCTGGCTTTTCAGTCTGCAACAACAACAACAAGAATCCTATCAGTTCTCCCATTTTCAACCCTGTTTAAAGTTCAGCTAACTCTTTTATTGTTCTTTACTTTTGAAAAAAAAAAGACTATAACTAAGTTCTATGCACTGATTTGGTCAGTTTTTATACTTTTAATTTATATTTCTGTACTTAAATTGAGTTGGATTCAATTGTTTCTATTAGCTTCAAAGGAAATCAAAGCTACATTGATTTCCTTTGATTAATACTTAAGGTCATGAAACAAAAAGAATAACTACGATCAACTAGGTCAATAAGATTATGGGCGACGATGACCAGCACTTTGTTGTAGAATATAAACATATTTTTTCTCTTTTAATCAAATTTGACTGCTTTGATATGCGATCCAATTATGTCTTGACTTTCTAAGCAACAATCTTATACTTGGTGCATGGATGAGTAAAAATCAACTTGCAGAAAGTTGCAGCAGCATGCAGTATGTGGACTGTATGTGTACTCATGTTAAAGCCTTCTTATACAAGCAAATAACCCAGAGCTAAAGCAACTAGCACACCACATGGAAATGAGGGGACAGCACTATTACCTCTTCCTCAGGATCTGAATCCACATCCTTTTGGTTCCCAAGATGCATTGCAGAAACAGAGGGTATAACGTAATGAAGAGCACGGGGAAAGAAACATCAGGATGTGAAAAAAAGGCGATTGAGAGCATACCAAGTAAAAGTAACTGCAAAGCCACAGTGAAGAAACATAAAGGGGTAAAAAAAAAAAAAAAAAAAAAGCACAGGGCTACAACCACAGAAGCTGTTGAAATAAGCACAAGCTTGTGCACCTTCAGCCAAAGCAGGATCCAAATCAAAATTGTGATTTGGGTCAGCCACAACAACAACAACAACAACAACTGGAAAGAAGCTTGAAACAGATAAAAGACACACTCAGGCAGTTTGAGCCAAGTTTAACCCTCAATGACTAGGAACACTGCTCTATCTTTCCTGAGTATGAAGATGGCATGATATGACGCAGATGATTATAGTTCAGCCTTACCTTCTTGAGTCCAGGCAGTGTAATGTTTAAATTACAGATAGCCGTCTGAGCGATACCCTTGGAAGTTTTGGGCTCTCTAAGGAAGGACAAGCGGCCACATGGCTCTTGGCTGCTGTCTCTGACCTGCAGAGGACAAACAAACTTTACTGCTAATGAATTAGTCTTTAAGTCTGACTTGCCCAGAATTTGCTGGATTATAGCACGTAGAGGATGATAGAACAGCCCATCGGATTAAAATAAGTAAGTTTTAGCTGGAAAATACAAAATAAGCTAAAGTGAAAAGTCACAGCAAACAGCGGCATTATATTTCCCATTACTTTATGAACATTTTATTTTCAACCCAAAAATGTAAGCAAAACAATTATTTAATATATTTCTATATATTTAAAAAATCAATTTAAATAAATTATTATATATAATATTAATATATTTTGTATAAATTGGCTAATGAAATTGTGTCATTATCATAGCTATAGCTACTTTCTATCCAAAGTTGCGAATTAAACTAGGAATGGTTAGTCCAGATTTTGGTTACCCAGTCATCTGATCTGTTGAGTTTTTTTGCTGTGCATCCAGTAAATTATTTGGTAAATGTGTTTCCATCACAGTTTATGTGCATGTGTAATGGAGGCCAGCTAGTGAGAGCTGTGCAGGTAAACTTCACTTCCCTGGCCTCAAGAGGCACACTAGAGACTGCAGTCTTTAGCCTCCTTGTTAGCATGCCCGCCTCCCACGCCGGAGTCCCAGGTTCGAGGCCCGCACAGAGCAGGGTGAGTAAGACCCGAGGGGTCTCTTACCAAATCTGTTTCAATTGAGCGCATACGTTTTTTTTATCTGCATTTCTGCGCATTTCCATTCAGGGTTTTTTATGCGATACCCCAAAATTCGCATAAAAATTTGTGGATAGAAACATAGCTAATGAAGCACATTCATGATATGATTAAATGACAAAATTATATATATAATAATATATATAATAATAAATTACTTTCATGGTGCAATTTGATGTACTGATTATAATTTATGCTGATTTTAATAAAAGAAATTGTGGCAGGCAGGAAACATTAGCGATGTGCTTAACTGTCATGAAAATAATGTCAAAATCCTAGAGCAGATAGAAATCGTGAGAGAAAAATGAACTACCTTTACACAGAATGGGAGTCTATTTTCTTTGAAAGCATAGAAGTTAAAAACCAGCTGCTGTCCAGCTTTGGTCAGAGGGGCCAAATTGCCGTAGCAGTCCACGTAGATGGGCTTCCCTTCCAGTACCTTTAAAATAGCCAGCCATGTCAGTGCAACCACAACATTTTATTAAACTGTTAGACACAACTCTCTTAAAAAGACTACACTATGCAAAAATCATAATGATAAATAAATATCATAAATAGCAATGATTAGCATGGAAGGTTCATACAGTACATCAAAATCTTGTGATAATAGCAACACAAAAGAAAAACAACAACAACAAGAAAACAGATAATGTACCTCAATGTCTTTGCTTCTGGCCACCTCCTCAAAGTTCTCCTGTTGCTCTAGAGTTTTGTCCACTTTATCGTCCGTCATACAAAAGCACCGCAGGTTGGACTCCACAGGGTCATTCATTTTAGCAAACACTACAAACTTGGCCATGTAGGGCACACAGATGAGCTCCCTGTAGAGCTGGGTGGCCAAACCTACAGTCTCTGGGATCTGATGGCAGTCTGCAAGCCAAAACCTGGACACAAATTGGACCACAAATAATGCACCTTTTACTGTATATTCTTTAGAATTAGATCAGAGGTATTGAAAACAGATCAAAACAGGTAAGAGGATTTTATGAGAGAGAAGCTCATAATGTTCTTGTACCTGGCAGACACATTTGTGGTGAAGGACACACAGTCATTGATAAAGGTGAGAGGTGTAGTGCCAGTGATGTCCTCCCACTGAGCCGGCGATGTGCCACCTGTCACAAGATGCTTTATTAAATGGATTTTTAAGGCTTTAAAGTATTGTTGCCCGTCTAAAATGTGCCTCCTCAATGAGACGAATACTATAATAGAGAAGTTATGAGTTCAGGCTGGAATACACTCCATGACTTTTAAAATCTGAACAGATTTCATCATACACTTGCTAACTTTGTAAATAGTTACAGATTAAAACAGATTAGTTATCATACACTATCAGACTTTCAAGTTGCTCCAAACACAACAAACTCATGCAGAAACACGTGTCTCTTTGCTAGGAGACACGTGACAAAGGAAGACAATAGAAATAGAGCCTATTTATGAACATTGCTAACACAACTAATTAATAGTGTAGTTTGATACATGTTGAAAACAATTCAATATTTCATTTTGCATTGTTATTGATGGCTATAAATCAATCCTACCAGTTATACTGCACAGCAAGCGAAGGCTTGGTGTGGTGTCTCCTTTGTAGCCATTCACCACACCCTCTCCAGAGACTGGAGGCACAGGTATGGTCATGGTAATGGGCTTATGGAACTTCCTCCTGCGAGGCTCCACTGTCACTATTGGGCTGAAGGTGGCACGATTACCTATAAACTTCTTCACAACTTCATCTGGAACAGGCTGGGCCTGTTGAGAAAGCAATAACATTTAAGTGAAACAGGGTTTTGGCAGCAATACCATAGTTTCAGTGAACAGAATTTTTTAGTGTGAAGAACATTTGAAAAAAATCAAAATAATCTTTTTCAACTACTTTGTAAAATGGAACCTTCTGTGGAATGGAAAGGTCCAATGCATGTTAAAAGTTCTTCACTGAACCATAAGGGGCTTTCGCACCAGGTAGTTATAAGAACTAGCCACCAGGGCGGTTCACCGAGAACTAAATGTTTCCCTAGGCTGAATTCACACCGCAAGTAGGAACTCTGAAGTGATGTAAGCCAGCAGACAGCAACGCTGTCGTAAAATTTACGATGCCGGTGTAAAAGTTAAGGAGCATCTGGACTTTGGCGTCGGTTCATCTATCGCTGTTTTCCGTCTTGGAGTTTTTTCGTGGAATAAACTGTGTGTTTACACAGATTTTTAAAAATGGCGGCTGCTGATTCTCATGGCATGCATTCAACCAATCAACATACACTTGCATCATTGGTAGTTCCTATTGTGCTGGGTTAGAAGTAGGAGCTCCTACTGAAGTAGGAGCTAATTTAGAGCCCGACAACACGCGTTTAGCCGTATACGCAAAAAAATGTTATCATACTGTATAGGCATTTCGTCCAGTCGGATCCAGCATTTTGGGAGCCTGAAACTGGGTCCCAGAGTGGATAAATCTGAAAACGACAACCATGTGTTTTTGTGTGTACAGCCAATCCGTATATTTTGTGAAACGATTATGTCATCACCCCACGACCCTAGTAAGACGTCACAATACAGCGCAACAACAACAGCAGACTACATGCTTGTGTTCATGCCGCAGAAGCTATTGAGCCTATTAGCTTCACTAAAATAAAGCTTTATTTGTAAGCTTTACTAAAGTTTGTATACAGCGCGCAAGGTTTATGCACATGCTCCAAGTCTTATTCTCCGTTTTTAGTATCTCTGTGGCAGAATTACAGCACCACATACAGATCTGGCATGTATACTACATCGTTTTGAGTCGGTTTCAGTGGTTTCTTGTGTACGCAGATATTTCTTGAGACAAGGAAAAAAAGATTGGATAAGGAAAGTTCTGGCTTTGTGTGGATGTGGTACCCTCAAAAGGCGTTCCTAGAACTAAATTCATTCCCAGTTCCTGCCGTGCGAACTTCCGCCATTAGTTCTAGGAAATATGAAAAGGTTCCTCTGGTGCAAAAGCCCCTATAGATGCCAGTAAAGAACCTTTATTTTAAAGAGTGTATAGTCTCTCTATATAAGCTGAGATAGGAGAAAGTATTTTAATATTGTTAAATAATTACACACAAAAAATTGAAATATGGACTCATTTGGACCGTGATCTACCTGCAGTCCAACTCTGATCTTCTTGGTGAGTGCACCCTCAGGAAAGGAGGCCTGGACCAGAGGTACTGTCATGCTGGATAGAACGCCTCCCTCTGGACCCATCTGATTACTCTCTTGTTTGATCCGCGATACCACTGCAAAGTATTGTGGGAAGTCCTTTGTGATGATCCGGCAGATGCGCTTCTTCTCCAGATCAGCTGAGCTGTCCAGCTCTATGGAGTATACCAGTATTATGTGAGTTTAATTTCAGGAAGCGTATACATTTTACAGAAGCAAATAGATTGTGAGTGGTGTTTGCCTGGTGTTAAATGTGCTGCTATATGGTTGTAATGATTGTGTAACATAAATGTTCATTTCATTTCAGCATGTTTGTGTACTTTATATGTTATCACTATGTGTAGTATGTGTACTATGTGTATGAGATATTTTGGCTTTATATAAAGTGAAATATGTGAAGGTCCATACTCAGAAATTGTCCTCTGCATTTAACCCATCCAAGTTAGTGCACACACATTAGGAATAGTGAATAGTGAACACACACACACACACACTCGGAGCAGTGGGCAGCCATTTTGCTGTGGTGCCCGGGGAGCGATTGGGGGTTAGATGCCTTGCTCAAGGGCACCTCAGTAATTTCCTGCCAGTACTGAGAATCAAACCCGCAGCCTTTGGGTTACCAGTCTGACTCTCTAACCATTATGCCACAACTGCCCTGTTATATCAGCCATTGGCCATCTTACTTTCTAGATATTGCCATCTATACCATATTCACTGAAAAACTTCAGTCGATCACTAATTAACGCTCACTAAAGGCTGAAACTCATCATGTGGACTGGCATGGTCAATAACAGTGCAGTTTTTTATTAATAACCATTTTACCTTCATCCATGCCATTGAGGAGCTCATTGAGGTCTTCAGTTTTGCAGTCATAATGATGCTCCTTCCAGGTCTCACCGTTTTCGCTTCTAAGCATAATGAGCTCTCGTTCTTTCCCTCTCATGGACCCAAAATGAGGAATCTCCACAATCACAGGGCTGTGAAAACACATCGCAGGCCTTTATCAATGGAACTAAACGTGAGAGAGTGAGATACACAAATGCTGATGATGACTTTAGTAAATGGCAATGGTATACATTCGTGAAACATTAGTGCAAAAGAGGGGCACTTGGCAAATGCATCTGATATTAATACAGGTAATGACCATTGGTTTCCATTATGAACTCAAGGGGACAGATGCAGAAATGATTTTATAAATGTTTTAGTTTAGTATGGTTTTTTTTGTTGTTTTTTTTTTTACCAAGCGTCACTGCTTCATGCTTTGAAATTAAATATTCCAAACACCAAGTAAGATGCAAAGTAAAAATGCACTGCACAAATATTTTCAGTAAAATATCTAACAAGATAAATTCAATTTTTTTTTTTTTTTTTTTTTTTTTTATAAATCTTCAACGTGAATATGCTGTGACAGTTATGGTGAGGTAACATCAAAATAGATGTTCTTGGCTTGATTGATCAAGGTTTTATAAAGGAAATTTGTAAAAATAGGTTACATTTTATTACAATGCAAAATATTAGCCCTTTTGAAACAAGCAAAACACCTAAACAAAATTAGGAAAAAAAAAAAAAAAAATCGGAAATCAGAGATCGGAAATGCTTATAAAATTATCACATATTAAGCAATCTTAGTGCAGCTTTAGAAATTCTGAAACCAATAACTTTTGTGGTCCTATTTCAAACATTATATCTAGTAATATACAATTTGCCAAAGTCAAATGGCTCAAATGGTAGAACATGGTGCTAATAATGATGAGGTCATGGCAAGGGTTTAAATTCCCAGGAAACATATTCTGACAGAATGTATACCCTGAATGCACTCAGGTCAAATGAGTAAATGTAAGTTAATTGTTCCTAGATTATAAGTACAAAGAACAATCAAGGAGCAAAAGTGTAAATGCTGTTCATTTCTTCATTTTTAAGAATTTACTTCTCATTCTAAGGTTAGTCTGTATGTTGTTTTACACTTTCAAGATGCAAATGATCATTATTTTAGTTGCTGTCTTCACTGTAATTGTTTAAAATTCAGTTACTTTTAAAATATTTCCATTTAGGTTTAAGATCATTTAGTATTATTTGTGGCTATATATTTATGCTAGTTATTTTTGCATATCCCATTGGTGGATATAGCAACTCTTCCTATATTTCCTATTTAAGTGTGTGTTTTGCTTGTTTCAAGATGGGCATTTCTTGCAACTTATTAATAAAGAATATGTCAATAAAACTTACAAATTAAAAGCAACCTGTTCTGTCCAGTACATGGGAAATTAAATAGCTCATGTTACACAATGGATGAAAACGGTAACATCAGACAAACATGGAATCATGGAAGAAAACATTTAATGTGTAGACAGAGAAGGTACCATGGAAAATTTCATGCCTGATGGCCCTAGACTCAGACCTACTAGAACTGTGAGTTAAACTGGGCAAACCAGACACTCAATGGTGTAATCCAAATGACCTTACCCTTAAAAAAAACACTGATACCTTCTCTAAAAACTAAAAGGTCAAATGAAACTCTCTCTCTTAGCATAAAAACACAGGGCTAAGGCAGCAGCCATGACTGCAGACACTCATGCTCACCAAGCACTGCATAACCAGCCCAAACAGCCAGTATGAGTCACTTTCAGCGATGTGTACATTCACTGAAAGCTAAAAGGAAAAGGTGTAGATGAACGTAAAGGAGGAAACAAAGGAAACATCAGCTGTGGCGTCAAAAGTAGTAGTTGAAATCAACATGAAGTGCTGTGACTTCACTAAGAACAAACTCCTACCCAGAAAATTTTGTTCCCCGTGGCCCGAGCTGCAGGATTCGGCTAATGTAGCTCTCACCCTCGCTAAGAGGGGGGAGGTTTCGAGGTAGATGGAGTTTACTGAATTATATCCATGCAGCATTTAGAGGAACAAAAAGGAGGAACAACTTGTCATTCCTGCAGGATGGGATGCTAGCCCAAGTGTTGTAATGTCTTGGTGAGCTATGGCTCACTCTGTTCCAAGTACAGCGGCTTGTTCCAAAACCTAGTGAGCTTTCTTACATCTACTATGCATCCAAAATTAAATAAATGAATTAGTTGGAACACTCATAGGCAACAACTCATACAAATAGCACATAGGAGACTTGACTAAGAGTTGATTTCAGCAGAGTTTGCCGTTAGCCTGCTTCAAGGCTAACAGTGTTTTACTCCAATAAACACAAATACATAAACACACTAATACTGGTTAAAATAGTACATTTCAATTAGATTAGACTGTTTTTAGCGATTCTTTCAATACTGAATGAATCTAGCTTTGTCTGCCATCTCACAGTGTATTACAGGACTGCATTTTTCATAAAGAACAACGTATTTTGGCCAAAAAGTAGAAATTTAAAAAGGCAGCAAAGTCACGTTGCATCTGGAACATGCCTATGACACCTTAAGGTAAGACGCTACAGGAAAAAAAAACCCTTTTTGTGTGTGTCCCTTTAAATGCAAATGAGTTGCTGCTCCCCGCTGCTTTCCAGAAAAGGGTGGAGCTTTAACAGCTCGCACTTCGGTTACTCAACAATAACTCGCCCCCTTTGTTGCGTGTTCCCGGGGGCAGGGTTTATGTAAATTTTTGGGGTTTGTGATATCACCAACCCGGGAAGAAGCTTGTTGTAGTCCCTACCAGCTGTTTGTTGTAGTCCTTAAAAAGCGATTTCTGTAAAAAATAAATAAAAAATCTCCCTTTGCATTGAACTTTGAGCGTCATAACTTTGCAGATGTTGTTTATGCTCAAACAGCAACATTACACACTAACTAAAGTTAAAAAAGTGAAATCATAATCAAGAACCCCTTTGTTTTCTCAAAATGATTTTTTCTCATGCTCTGAGCCAGAAATCTCAACTTCAGCAGCATCTACATTCTGAAGGTTTTTACAGAGTGCTGTTCATTCACCTGGCTTATATAACATTTTGTTTCTAAACATATAGTGATTTATTTTTCCTGGCTGTTGAAAGTATTGTCTGATTTATGGAATGATAAAAAGAGATACTCAAAACGATTAACTCTAACATGTCAACAAAATGAAACCACATTTGCATATTTAAAAATAACATTTCAGAAAACTCAAACGTATAAAACAGTTTTAAGTATGGGAAGTATGGTGATATACATTATTTACAAATTTTCCTTTATTCTCCTGTGGTGTCTTGCCCTAACATGCCATCAATGTAGGCAGCTCACAAGGTTCTGGCACAGAGCCAACGTGTATCTTTTTTAAACACTTATTACTAAAATGGTGGAGCTCTTTCAGCAGTCCTCAAGATATTTACCAGAAAAATTTGACGACCTGCATGATGTCATTGTTGGAAATAGAGTAAAGGAAAGGGTAAAGTCAAGGTACATCCCTGAATCAGTGTCAAGAACCAGGGCTTTGGCATGACAACAATGGTGGGCAAAGCCGCTCTGTGTCACTGCTGAAACACTTCACCGACACGCACTACCAAACACAGAAGATGGTTTCCATGGAAATGATAAGGAAAAGCTGGAGTAAAATGAGCAGGAAGGTGAAACCTACCCCAGAAACTGAGCCCCTGCGGGGCCCACCTCCACCAGCCTGCTCGCCAGCCCTTCTCCCTCCACCATAGGTGGCAGGGATGCCAGCTTGTGTCTTTTGACCAGACGGCATGTGATACGTGTTGGCGCGGTGCACTTGCGGGGCGGGATGATGATGCGCATGCCATTGTGGCGACTTCCTCGCATGGAACCGCCGCGAGCGTCCACCATGAAGCTCACCAAAAACCTGCAGGAGGAAACGATCCGATAAGAAACGATAAAGAGAGACTCAGCAGAGTTGAGTTGTTCCATGCTGTGATAAAAACACACACACGCAAACAAATTTCAGAGAGAAGATCATAGACGAGGAAGTGATCTGTGATCATTCCATGCACCTGGTGAAAAGTTAGTGAGGTAGAGAATGTTGGTAGGATATTTAAACATTGTAGTAACAAAGACAGTTACAATTAGTTTACTGTAAAAGATCAGAATTCAACCAAACTGTTAAGGTGTCACAATCTATATTATTAAGATCTGTCTCTAGCCAGTTGTTTCTATACTGAAATCACAAAAATCACTGAATGAAATCATTTAACATCATAGTATAGATTACAAGAAAAATTAATTAAATGTACACAAGTACAGTGAGTCTTAAGGATCATTTGGCTTATGAAGATTTTATCAAATAGTAAAAGTTCTGATATCAGCCTAAGCTGTGTTAGAGATAGTAGATCATAGAGACCATTGGTGCCAATAGTTATACAATCTACATAGGCTTGTAGGCTGGATGTATCCTACAAAACCTGTCAAGAATATGTCCTGGTCATGGTTCATCCAAATCTTAAGAAATAATAATAAATTATATTTTTTCCAAATGCAAATGAAACCTATTTTTAGAACCAAGAAGTTGAGTTGAGAACAGCAATTACAAACACAGGGAAGAAAAACTGTGATCACATGATCAACTGTCACCTGTTGTCGTACTGAAAGAGTGAGGGAGAAACGCTGCAAAGAAACAAGTGAAAATATGGAACAGGGCAAAAAAATCATAAGAGCTTCAATATTAGCACAAACACTAAAACATTCCTTTATTGAAGTCTCCATTAATATATAATACATGGAAGATCAGGAAGGTATCTGGGAATATTGAGGTCATTAAAGAATAAACAATAATGAGATCATTTGAGCGCTGCTTGCCCATTTAAATCTCAACATCAAGTAGTATGGGTAGTTTTCTAGGGTGTGCTGGGTGGTGTCTAGGTAGTTGTTTACCGGTCCAATTCTCTGTCATATTCTGGTCCCTAGAAATGGATCCCTCATTCGAAGTAAGTACACACAAAAAGCTGTCCCTGGGGCAGGTACTAATATGTTCAAGGCATGTGTATACTTCATTTATCGTTTCCACACAGGTTTCAAAGTGTACCCAACCCTGGATGAGCATGGATGGATGAGTTCGACACATGCGCAGTACAATTGCTTTTTTATTCTCTACCAGGCATCAGAGGGCAGCACTGTCATTTACAGGACATTCGCTCAGAAGGACGGAAAAAGAAAAGTACTGGATCCACCATTTACAACAACAACCAAAACAAAAATGCTGGAGAAGGATATGCTGCTTTGTATCGCTCTTTCCGCACTTTTCTTTGATTAATGCACAGTAGGCCTACATCACAACTGTGTGTATTGCTACCTAGTGGACTTTTTTGTCTCAACATCCACCTTGCCCATGTGCTATTGTACGCGAACCGTCCGCACAGACAGGGGCTGTGCGTAGGCCAACCCGGAAGTTAGCAGCACACGAGTTCCCCCGATTGAAAGCTTATGCATTTTTCCCATAGACTTTTAGAAAATCGCAAAAAATAAGCTCTGTGTTTAACAAAGGGTTATGACACTTACACGTTTTGTCTATTAAGATAATCTTTACAAGTTAACACAACATTTATACATTTTGAAGCCTAAATAAAGTGGTCAGATATAAAAAGCTAACAGTAGGCTATAAACGGACTACAGCACACCTTGGTCGCAGATCAACGTCGTCACCACCAAGCTTCCTCAAACTGTATTTAAAAACAACTTTATTTAAAAATATGCTCGCTGATTATGATCTATGCTGTGTATGAATACTTTTCCACTTTTTTGTGAGAAATGCTGTCCAAATGTCCTGTTTGTCATGATGACGTCTAAAGTTCCCGCCAAAGGAAGTAGTCCGTTTTAGGACTTTGTTAGCAACCGCCGTTTTTAAGACACAATAAAGGTTTAAAAAAAAATCACTAGCGGGTTATAACGTTATAAGTAGTTATAACTAGTTATAACTAGCGGGTGTGTTTTATGTCATAGATCAAAACGTGACAATATTTAGAGGCTTTGTTAACCACAGACCTTATTTCAGGCGATTTAGCAAAAACTCATTCAAAAAATCCATAGACTTTAGAGCGATGGAACCGGAAATCCTAAAATGCTAACACACTTCCGGGTTTTGCCTACAAAAACACGTCATCCATGAGATACTCTATGGAAGGACGCGCCATTGCGTTGTCCATCTTTTTTTACAGTCTATGGGGCTGCGTTTAACTCCACTTTGAGACATACACTCATGAACTTCCCCTTGGGGGAATACCTGCCGCCATTTTGAAGTGTGTTTAGGGTTTGTCAAGTGGACAAGGGATTATATGGACAGACCCTCAACCCTTCGATTTTGACAGAGGGAGCGAGTACACTCATATGGACATTTCAAGCAGATCCATAGACCATGATGCAACATGAGATTGTGATGTTACAACAGCAACTTGCAACACTTGCGCTTAATTTACCCACAAGTGATCGAGAGCTTTCCATTTTCCATTTCAACCCATTTCAAGGTTACCACCAGCAGTGGGCACTCATATCATAAGCAATGACGTACATCCGAGTGAATGAGACAGAGGGGAGTTAGCGAGGGAAGGGCATATAAAAGTGGACCCTCCTGACGAAAATTACATCACACGGACAGTGCACGCATCTTCTCGGAATTCGGACAGCTGAAGTATATTTTGGGCTATAGGCAAAAATAAGTTACAAAGATGTACCTTTTGAAAGGGTACCGGCCCAGTGACAGCTTTTGTATGTTTTTCTTCTGAGAATATGTGTAGAATTTTTTGGTTTCTCATCCACCAATACTCGAAGTAACAGCATACTTTTTTATACTCATAAATGAGGTATCATTCACACAGAAGTTCAATACTAATGGATTGTTCATATAACTAACCCTAAGTGTAAGAATAGTAATGGTGATGCTGGCCTTACCCTGAATGGACGGGGCTGGAGACCAGGTTCACGTTGTCCAGAGTGTCCGGTGTCCAGCTATAGCGTCTCATTGACTCTGTGTTGTAATCTTTTGCTAAAGCCAGGTGCTGAAACACAAAACAAGCTTGTTCAGAACTGAACAAACTACTCATATTTCCATTCACTGCAGTTCTGTGGTGAACCTTGGCTTTCACAATACTCTTGACTGAGGCTCTGCTCTCTACAATTAACAACTCAACCGCACATTATCACCTCATCTTGTGGTTTATGATGACAATGACAATCATAAAACAACATGCAGGAGAATTATTTAAAAGAGGTAGAAGATAATGGAAGAAAATCCTAGTTGCAAGATCAAAACAGCCAAAACTATGTGAGAAGCTAAGCTATAAAAATACAACTGATATAGAAAGGGATGAGAACCCAGGAAGAATCTGGCCTGAAGAGCAGAACATAAAAGAACAACAACAAATGCATCTTGCGGAGCAAAGCTCATGTTTGCCTGCATTGGTTTGTGGAATAAGAAACAATGCAGAATTCCTCAATGCATTTTATACCTTATAATGAGAGTCAACAAGGTTGGGTATGTTTCTACAGACCCCCTGAAGCATTTGAAGAGAAGAGACAGATTCTGAATCAGTCCAAATGCACTGATCAACAGTGGCAGACAAAATTATTTGAAGAACATTTCCCTGACTACGTATAAAATGAAATCTTTCTTTTTTTGGCACACCTCTCAATCCTATATTTATATACTTGGGTATATTTCTGGCCTTTGAGGTGCTATGTTCTTTATGTACTATATGTAATCTTTAATAAACTTAATAGAAATCACATATGGATCTACATTGTTAAAATGTTCATCAGTTCAAAAAATATAACATAGTTTGATGTAGGTTAAGGTTAATGTACTTAATTTTATTGAATGTGCATTTGACATGTACTTCAAAACTTAAAAAGTGTATTTTTGAAAAGCCTAAATTCAATCTGTTCATCATATAAAGTGAATGATTTTGGACTAAACCGCTCGACTCATATGAATTAGTTTTACAATCTCTTTCTGATCCTTTTGAAGCGACAAAGTGGTAGTTGCATAGACTGTCAATGGAGGGACAGAAATCTCTCAGATTTAATTTAAAATATGTTCATTTGTGTTTTGAAGATGAACAAAAGTCTTACAGGCTTATAAGGGTGAATGACAGAATTTTCAATTTTGAGTTAACTGACCCTTTAATGTCAAGTTTTACTTTAAAGTACATTTTTAATCATTATGTTTTAATCTTTTGTCATGCCATACATGTGCTTTAATATGTTATTCAACACATCAAAATAAATGTACCTTTAAAGTACTTAATTATAATTTTAACTGTAGTGTCTTATTTGATATTACATTTTTTAAATGAACAAAATTGTAACTTCATCATTACAAATGTGTAATTAGAAATATATTTAAATACATGACATACAAGTTTCTATACAAATTACATTAAAGTTTATTTTAGTGCACCATAAATGCTTGTCATTACATTCAGCAGTACACTTTAACCATATTTCAAAAATGAAAAAAGTAATTATGAGGATGTACTTGCGTCCTACTTAAGGGAGTCCAAAAAATCACTCTTAAGTTGTAAATATCATGCAATTAAGTGTCCATAAAGATTACATCCAGCTTGCATTCTTTTAAAGTATAACATTTCTAAAAGTACTATTTTTGAAGTAACATTAACTATGGCAACACAACGATGGTATCAGATGGTAATCTTGGTGTTTTGCTATACACAATGGTACTGGGCAATTACCATTTCATGGCCTTAACATGGTACTTTAAAAATACCATGGCACTTACACTCTTTTTCTTAGCACAGAAATTGTATTTTCTTAAGAAAATTAGTATCTTGTTTAGAGTCAAGTTTGTTGAGCTTATATGGAGAAGAAAACATTATGGTCCAGGAGCTTTTAATTGTTCAAATTCACAAATTATGAACTTCCACATGATATAAAGACTCAACTGACAGCAAAAGGGCAACACAGAATCTGAGAACTCAAGGAGAAAGAGGGCGTACCGTGTCCTTGTTTGGCGCCAGGATCTCTTCGATCATCATGCTGTCACGGGCGAAGGAGCTCCGGTTGAGTGTGTTGGACCTATCCGAACTGAAGGAGCGCAGGCTGTTGGCATTTACATTAATACCATACAGTGCGGGGGGGTGACAGTGAAATACACACAAAACACACAGACACACACACACAAACACAAAACAAAAACACTCATTATTGCATGCAACTTCCAGGGAAATTGATGCACAATAGCCAAAACATGATTTAGACATTGAGAGAAAACAGGAGTAAAGTTATCTACAGATGAATTCACAAATGTGCAGCATCTTAAATGATACGCTGGTGAATATTTGTAATGATTTGGAATGACTTAATGAATGAGACACTAAGTCAGCTTTTAAACGATAATCCATTGATCCTTCTCTAAACCCAACTTTAAAATGTTACTGACCAATCCTTCCACAGCTGTTGCCACATACTGCAGTTATCAGACAAACTTTAGCTGTTTTATAATGTAAATATAAGAAGGTTCTGCATGTTTGGATAGTTTGGAAAGTACGCAAAATGTTATTGCCAAAAAACGTATAATAGTTGGGTTAACATGCTACTTTTTTCCTTTACAAATCTTTAAATACAGCTTGAAAAGTTAATTAAACTGCCCTCATTCCCAAATCAACAGATACAACATCAGTAAAAACACCTACATTTGCTCCAAAGTAAATGAAATACTTCCAACTTAATATCATTTCTAATATTATTTCATTTATGCATTGATTCATGTCACTGTGGTGTCAATACTAAGAATGCACAGATGTTTAAAATTCCAGCCAATTCAATAAATGCATAATTTTAATAATACGTTGATAATGTTATGACTGATAATCTAAATTGCTGGTATTCTTTTGGTGTAGAAAAACATTAAACACTTTAAAAATATTTATTTTTAACCATCGACATTATAAAGTACATATAAATGGATATTCTTTTCGAGATTTGCTAAAAGCTAAAATTTAAAAAGTGTTACTAACCAATTCCATTCAATTTGAAATAAAGAAATTATTAGTTTTTTAAAAGGTAACTTTGACTTTTAGCATTAGATGATGGCAACAGTAATCTAAATATAAAAATACAGGAAAATGAGAACAATTAAATATGTAATACCAACAAAATATATCCAAAATCTGTCAACTGTGATAAATAAATAGAAAAAATACTACAAAATTTTGATTTCTTTGAAGTATGGCAGATTAAGACATGTAATAATAATATCCAATAAATTTTCATCGCTCTTTAAGTACATTTTACTAAAAACCACCCATAATTTATTAAAAAAAAAAAAAAACACTTATAGTCTTTATGCTATATCCAGTAAAATTGTTCAGAAAGTAACCGCGATCAAAGGGGCGGGCCTAGCAAATGGACAATTATATAAAACTATACTGGAGTTAAAACAAATCTGGAAGTTGGTTATTGTATCGTTCTTGGCTTTAGCCTTTATTTCTATTTACGGTAAGGCCAGGTGCATTAATGCAGACCGAGCTAACATGCACATGCTATTTCCTAAGTCTGTGCCCAATCAGAAATCAATATGCTGTGGAGGTTCTCATATTCGGAAATCTGGCACTGCCTGGCTACCAGAGGAGAATCGGTTTCTTGTGAACATGTACTGCGGTCTATGAATTTGCTGATTTAAATGGATGAAATTTGATTCAGCTGATGAGGCTTTTCATGCATCCCTGGAAGCTACATTGTGAAACTATTTGGTACAGTAACTGGACTCAAAGGGACAAAAACTGAAATGTTTACGACAGTCAAACCTGAGAAAAAAAAAATTGACAAATCAGGATTCACACACCATACTGTCAACATAAACCTAAAATTGAAAACCATGTAAACGAACTGAAACCATATTCCACGGACAACAAGAATGTGTATTTTTCATCAAATAAAAAACAATGTACAAAGCACAGTACACAACAATGGTTTCAGAATGACTCGGGATAAGGGGTTGAAAGTGTCGGAAGCATCATGCCCTCTTACCTGACTTTAGGACTATGGTGAGAGTTTGGAATGGAAGAGGAAGAACAGAGGAAATTGAAGGCAACAAATCAGAAATGCAGCGGTTGAATGAGACAGGCTCTCATGTCTGGTGCTGCATTGTGTTGTACTCTCACACACACTAATTACCTGAGGATTTCACACCTCTTTTACTTTTTAATCCTTTAGGTTGTGATCTTAGGCATATATAAAGAAAAGAACAAAGATAGAATACCTTAAACACTATAGAAGTTATAATGAGGTATGCCTATATCTCAAGCAATTCTCTGTATGGCAACTGGAGAGATGGCATCACTAATAATGATCAAGATTTGGAGCTCCACTTTCCCAACACTTGTGCCTGAGCATTCAACCTTTATGATCAGAATTAGGGATGCACTGATATGAAAATTTTGGCTAATTTATATTATAACCGATAATTTATATTATAATTTATAACCGATAGTTTATATTTGAAAGCCGATAACCGATATATTGGCCGATAAATCTAAAACAAAATTTTCATATAATTTTTGAGAGCCTGATTACAAAAACAAAAGTCTCACCATTAAAAGCCATGTTCCATACACAACTGACCCTTCGCAAACTGTGTATTTTTTTAAGAAATTCGAAAAATAAAAATCGTTTTGTGGTTCTTTAATGTGTCGTGACCATGGTTGTGACAGATTGCTGTAGCGCCTCGGCTCAAGAGGCTCGTAAACCGATCATCTCTTCCTACTAGTTCATTTATAGCATCAAATAAACATGAATGAACATCATAAGGAATGTTGTTTCAAATGCAGAAAGACGAAAGTACAAAAAATTTTTCAAGTTTAACTCCACCGAGGTTAATCTTCTAACTACTGACTGCTTTGTCGGACAAAATGGCGGATTCGACGTTCTGATTGGTTAGATCGCTTGTCAATCAAACTCCCGGCGAAGGGTCAATTAATAATGTTCTCATTATAATATTATGTAGCCTAACTGTATTTTCCTTTTTGAAGTGATTTCAATCATATTTCATGCAATTCAAAACCATAATGGCAAACAGTGCATGTCTCAGCTTAAGAAAACAATCCATTATTTATCGGCTTTAATATATCGGCCAAATTTTCTTATTTTACATATATCGGCTGATACTGATATGGAGGCCGATATATTGTGCATCCCTAATAATAATGTTTATAGTGTTGCTATAGTGATAGGATGATAATCACTTTCTTGTTATGGCCAATAACCGATTAATAGCTAATAAATCAATAGATGTCATAATGAATACTACTTTATATAAAACGGATAATTACTAAAAAATACTAAAAACTACAACAAGTGATTTTATTAACTTAAATATATCTTAAATAGATGCTGAATAATAAAAGTAAAATACAAGAAAAAAAAAATAGGAGAAAAAAATTAAATATGGAATATTGGGCAATAAATATCCTATACTGGACAACCCTGATACTTTAAAATAATCAATGTTGAAAACCAATATGATGCATAAATGTGTGGTATGACCCCTTTAAAGGATAAACCAAAGAGTCACACGGCATGAAACAGATGACATCCAAACCCTGCATTTCTAGCACATGATTCTTGTTTTCACTGAGACATCATTTGTTTTCAAAAGATAAAATACGCTTTTATATCACAACGTCAAGTCATTAGATAAAAAGTGACCTCTCTGTGACAAATGCTTAGGGCTGTTATTGAACACGATCATAATTTCCTGTTATAAAAGCTTGTCTGTAGTTTGAAATCTCACTCAACCCTTTCGATTATTGAATGCTGTCAAACTTGTGTTTGTTGGAGGGAAAATCCCCTGAAGCAAGTTACATGTAGGTTAAACATTAGCTATGGCCTTCTCACTCAACAGCACAGACCACTGAATCAAAAGATGACAGCAGGCGGCCAACACACAATGCAAATAAAGAGTCTACAGCTTTCAGATAAGACAGGAATAAGGAAATAACATCTGGTTCTGCAGCCATGAATACTCTCCATTCACCATAAAGCCAGCTCATTTAGATTATAGTTACGCTGAGTTAAAGTGAATGTTCTTCAAAACACTTAATTTTGTGTTTTACAGAGAAAAAGAAAGTGATAAGAGTTTGGAACAACATGAGGATAAGTACAATTTGGGTGTCCCTTTAAATGGCTTAATGTCTTCTCTTATCTTGTGTGGTCTGTTAACCTGGAACAACAGCCTACATGTTGTGAACCTCTTATGTTTACTAATTCTAAACTATATTAATAGAAATTAGTACTGATTCCAATAAAACGTACAGCATGCTAGGTTCAGATATAACAGTATGATCCAAACTTGTGGGATTTGAACCTATAACCTTTCACACTCAAATGAATAAATAAATAAATAAATAGGCCTAAATTTCAGATTTATGTATTCAAATTGCATATAGATTCCCATTACACAGTTTTAACATAAATAAACTAATAAACTTAATGGGTTTCATATTTGTCAGTCATACAGGTACGATTTCCAAAATCATCAAGGCATAGTATATTATTAACTATTTGCATTTATTTGCATTCATTTAAATAATCATATTTTCAAAATGCATTTATTTAGAATCAACATATTCACCATGAAAACAATTTCAAATTTATTCAATTAAAAGGTAGGAACATGGTTAAAATATGGCTAGCTGTGGAAGAAACAATATTCAGTTAGTAAAAATATATTCCTCCCGGTCATTGTGTATTTAAAAAAAAACATTCAATGTCTTTTCACACATTGCTCTAAACCCCACTTTTAACCCAGGGTAAAGGAATGTTTTACACTTAATTTAGAAGCGGAGTTAGCAACGCTTTTGTGGTGTTAACACTGCATGTAACCCCGCAAAATTGTACAGTGTGAAACGATGCAGTGTTACAATGTTAAGATTAGATGCTTAGCAACCAAAGACTATAGAATAACACAAGACGTGTCACTCGTATTGTTTTGAATGGGAGAAAGTGTAACGCGCAATATAGTGGAATAAGTCCCGCCTTCTAAATAAGAGCCAATCGCCGACTGGTAAAGTCATCGCGTCACTTCAGCGGCCGTTAGAATCAACGGTTTCTATAGAAACAGTCAGACGCGCGCCTCCGAAGAGACACGCATTTAGGTCTGCGCATTAGCTTGAAAAATACAGTTTTTTTTGTCATGATTTGAGCGTTTAGAAAACTAAATTTATGAGCTGGTTGTTGTTAGATTTCATTGGTGATTTCAAATATGAAATTTAATCGTAAGGTTTGCGAACAGTTTTGGAGAATTTGATGTTTCCCCATTCAAAGAGATAGGAGCTGCATGATGCCCAGGATGCCCGAGAGGCGTTTCAAAGATGGCCGCCGAGTGAAATGACTTGTCTTAAAGGGACTTTGTTAGCAACCAACAGCCAATCGTGTGCCTCATGTTCATGTGCTTTGGACAGTCATGTAAACACTGCATGTTATATATGAACAGTGATTTCAGCATCTAAGGGTTAAAAATGTCAAATGGTGAAGGAAATGTGACAATTGGAGTGAAGAAGAGACAGTCTCATTCTTTCCTTTATAGACCGATAAACTTAAAGGATACTTTAATATGAAAATTACCCAAAGCTTTACTCACCCTCAAGCCATCCTAGGTGTATAGCGCCTTCCGTATTCAACATACGATGAAAGTGTAAAACTCTTGCAGTTCAAAACGCTTACGCTATGTCCTATGCCTTCCCTATTCAACTTATGGAAAAAATTAACTGACGCAATGCCCGTTTACGCTTTCTTCGTAAGTTGAATACGGAAGGTGGTCTGGTGGAAGCTACATGTTTTACTTCATAACTTCGCTTCAGAAGGCCTTTATTAACCCTCCGGAGCCGTGTGGAGTACGTTTATAATAGATGGCTGTAGATGGAAGCACTTTTTTCATCTTTATACTTGTGACCCCTGTTCACTGCCATTATAAAGCTCAGATGCGTCAGGATATTTATTAATATTTCTCCAATTGTGTTCATCAGAAGGAAGAAAGTCATATACACCTAGGATGGCTTGAGGGTGAGTAAAGCATGGGGTAATTTTCATTTGAAAGTGAACTAATCCTTTAATAATACAGTCAGCAATATATAATATAAGGGTGAAACCTGGATAAATTATGAGCAATGTGAAATGTGAGGCAACATTTACCCGGGGTTTAGATTGACCCAGGGTTAACTAGTGTGAAAAGTCCTTCAGTTTATTAGTACTATTATAGAAATCGTATCTGTTTCTTACCTGTTTCATTTATGCATGTCTGACAAATATGCATCACATTAAGTTTATTAGTTTGTTTATGTTAAAACTATATAATCCGAGTGGATGGAAATTTGCAATTCAAACACATAAATCTTAAATTTGGGCCTAAATATTTTTTAGAGTGCAGTAAGACTTACAGCTTTCCACTGTGTATGTCTTGCTGAAAACAGTAACATATTAAGTATAATTCTGATAATAATGTAAAAAGCTGTTTAGACAGCAAGTTCTGCATGTGATGAGCGTACGTTACCTGGCCGTGCGGGCTCCAACACTGAATCCCACGTATCCCTCTTGCGGGAGAGAGTCGTCTCCGAGCTCGCGCAGGTCTTGCGGTCCCAGATACTTGTCCGTTTCTCCTGTCATCGCTTCCTCACCTATCAGCAAAAAAAAAAAAAAAAAGAATTACCACACCCATCTGAAAAAAGAGTGAAAAAAACCCTTTACAGCAACACTGACCCTTTAAAGTCAACATGAATGCCATTCAAAACCCATTTTCCAATTTTCCTTTGGAAATAATGTGAACTGATGAATCATAGGCAATAAGACCAGGATCAAAGTGAATAGGGAAAATTTTGATTTCATGTTGGCGTTAAGAATGAATGGCTGGATCAGACCAAAATGCCCCCCACGATCGCACAACAATCACTGGCACACTTCCCAAACTCTTAAATGGCTGCAGATTCATGCAATCTTTGTTTAGATTATATTATTATAAGTCTAGAAATGTAAGCAAGCCATTTAGAGAACATCAATACCATATGTTCCAACTAGCTCATGGTGACCATAAATCTGTTTTTAATATGCATCTATGACAAGATAGATTCAAACAATGCAGTTAATGGACACTACAGCAGAGCAGCAGTGAAGTGGGTCACAGAAAAAGCTACAGCTAATGCATAGATGAGGAAAACCAGAATGCAGAGAGAGGAAGAGGAAGGCTACAGTCACACTGCAAGAACAAGCACCCGATTACGATTTCCTAAATTTTGGGGACGATGTTCAAATGACCTACATTCGGCTCGTATCAGACACTAATGACACTAAACAAATGTAATAAATACTTCTACTACTACTAATATATATATATATATATATATATATATATATATATTACATAGCAAAACTGGCAATGTGTAATTCTAAATTTCTTTAAAAATGAATTTAGTTTAAATAAAAAAGAGATTTTATATATATATATATATATATATATATATATATATATACACACACACAAGTACAAGTACAAACCCGATTCCAAAAAGGTTGGGACATTGTACAAATTGTGAATAAAAAAGGAATGCATAATTTACAAATCTCATAAACTTATATTTTATTCACAATAGAATATAGATAACATATCAAATGTTGAAAGTGAGACATTTTGAAATGTCATGCCAAATATTGGCTCATTTTGGATTTCATGAGAGCTACACATTCCAAAAAAGTTGGGACAGGTAGCAATAAGGCTGGAAAAGTTAAAAATAGTGGAAAAATAGTGGAGCAATATCAGAAAGGAGTTTGTCAGAGAAAAATTGGAACAATCTCTGTGCGTAAGGGTCAAGGCCGGAAAACCATACTGGATGCCCGTGATCTTCAGGCCCTTAGACGGCACTACATCACATACAGGAATGCTGCTGTAATGGAAATCATTACTTGTCTCCTCAGTCCCTAGACGTTTGCAGACTGTTATAAAAAGAAGAGGGGATGCCACACAGTGGTAAACATGGCCTTGTCCCAACTTTTTTGAGATGTGTTGATTCCATGAAATTTAAAATCAACTTATTTTTCCCTTAAAATGATACATTTTCTCAGTTTAAACATTTGATATATCATCTATGTTGTATTCTGAATATAATATTGAAATTTGAAACTTCCACATCATTGTATTCTGTTTTTATTCACAATTTGTACAGTCTCACAACTTTTTTGGAATCGGGTTTGTAAGTAACCTGCAATTGTTATCCAGTTTTATGTACCTTTTGTAACCTATTTTGTACCTATAGGTTATTTCACCCATAAAAATAGGTTTGTTGGCATAAATGAATGTATATAGGTATATAGTTCAGTGATGTTAAATAATATTTTTGACTAGAATAAAACTTGTTCATTTTGATTTGATAATTTTCAGGTTACTATATATATATATATATATATATATATATATATATATATATATATATATATATATATATATATATATATATATATATATATTTTTTTTTTTTCTTTTTTTTTTTGTTCAGTGTACTTAATAGCCAGATTTATTTACAAAAAAAAAAAGTTTGAATGTCTGTCTGTTTGGGCTAAATTAAATGCTTAAATTAAACACATAGGCCAGTATCACAAACAGGGCTTAGATTAAGACAAGTTTAGTTCAATTAGGGCATTTAGGTAGCTTTTATAAACGTGCCTTTGAAAAAAACAAACAAACAAAAAAATGGTGTGCATCTGGAGACAAAACAATGACACTGACATATTTTAAGATATGTCAGAGCAAGTTCCTTTCAGTTAAAACAGCACAAACATGCATTTTCGTCTAGGACTAGCTTAAGCCTTGTCAGTGAAACCTGGGGTGAGAGTTACAGATTTAGAACAAACACTAATCAGAATGTATGATCAGATTTGAATCAGATTTATTTCCACTTATATATAAATACATGGCCCAGAAAAAAAAGGCTGTTTTTTTTTGCTGTCATGTAATTTGTTTACATCAAAAATCGTAATTGGGCCACATTGAACTACGTTATGAATGCAGGCTATGAGAGAGATTGTGGGGACACAACATTCCAACATGATCACCCCTTACCTCCCCCCTCCACTGCTAATCACCCTGGCAACCACCTCCCCCCAAAATCAGCCCCACGGAACTGCAACTTTCACTCTCTTTCATGCGCACACACACACTGATATTTACACAATTTAATTGTGAAATGTCCTAAAGAGAACCCAAGTGCTGCCTCTTACACAACAAAACTGCACCCTAAACACTACCACAAGTTAACAGGTCAGTTAAAACATTTTTAACAAGTGGTGACTGAACATAACACCCACTTTTTCCTAGTTATCCAAATGAGGATATAACATGTATCATTTTTACATAAAGGTAATTATATATATATATATTACAGGCTCAAACTAACACTTAAAAATAAGGTTTTTGCAAACTTCTGGAGAAAGTTTTATAAGTACTTTAAACTCCCACACATACATATCATTTCTCACACTTCAGCTTCCCTTCCATCTTTAAAACTATCATATTGTGTGGCTTTGGACAGCGTGATCAAATCAGAAATAGCAGCTCATGAAAAACAAGATCTCTTACACTGAACAGAAAAATCCATCCTTCATCTTCAGACCAGCTTTAAAAATATTTACAGGTCCTCTTTGTCCTTTTTCACTACCAGAAGCCACACTTCCTCAATCCGGTAAACTCCACACAGCACGATTATTTCCACATGTTCACTATGGCCCTGTCCAGAGTGTCTGAAACGATCCAGTTGCTTCTTTCTGTGTGTGCGTTCACACACACCCATACATACACACACACACCCCTCTGTCGCAGCCTGACAGGACGTTCAAACGGTGCGAGGCTGTCGCAAGCCTGATCAGTGTGAGGTCATCACGGGAGCGAGGTAACACTTGAGGCAGTTTTAGAGCGAGTGTGGCAATCGGATCTCGGCATTCCTCATGCCTCAGGAGCTCCCAGCTGGGGTGGGACACAATAGACACGGAAGGGGGCGTATTTCTATGGTAATTTGTGCTGGTGCGGAGGTGCTCCCTGTAATAAGACCCTGTACAACAGAGGGACAACAAAAGAGCCCTTCTACAGGCAGCAGAACAAATAGTAAAAAAGGAGGGAGACCAACAAAAAAAAGACCGCCTGCCACCTGACCACACTCTCCTAGGAACAGCGTTCTTGAGCTGCCAACTCAAAATCCTGTTCCAGAAGGGAATCAGGGAACACATTGCGACACCTGTTTATAACCTAAAGTTTATAATTTAAATTTCAGCTAAATGCAGATCAGCATTGAATGACAATTTTCAACTCATTTGGTCTAGATTTTATTTCATAGTGTCATTTTATACCCTTGCAGATTGCAAGCAAAAACCAACAAGCACAATCAGGGTAGTTTGATTCACGAACCAATGATTATTTTAATGAATCAGTCAAAAAGACTCAAAAGTGAACTGGTAATTGAACCGTTAAAGTTGGCATGAAGGGAAGTTGCAGCCAACTTTTCTTCCCTACTGTGACATATATCCAAGTTAAACGGCTTCTCGAATGAGAAAAATGTAGGGAGGGACTTGATTTTGTCCATTTGGAATTGACTGCATCGTTGTCATTTGCTAATTGCTGTGAGTGACAGGTTGCTGGAGGGGAGAGGTTATTGTCCTGTATTCGAACCAGTAAAACATCATCAGAGATGAGATGACATTGTGAGGGGAGGTTATATTGCTTAAAGATTATGAGGACAAATCGATTAAAAACATATTGATGTGCAATCATTTTTAATAAACTCTGGAATATTCCTTGTATTGTCAATTTTGATGGTGACTTTAAGGGTTAGTTTACACAACAATGATGTACTAAAAACTTTTTTTGCATTTTTGAGTACAGACGACAACGTTGTCAAAATGATACCCGTTCACAAGGATCCGCGAAAAACGTGCACTTTAAATCCCGTCTTTAAAAGTTTGCGTTTTCAGGCCCCCAAAACACTGTTGTAGTGTAAATGAACAAGCAAACCGCCTTAAAAGTTTTCCGTTTTTAGTTGAAAACAGTGTCGTGTAAACTGCCGCTAAGAGAACAGAGTTATTAAGGAACCGAAATTGTTTAATTGTTTAATTTCTAAGTATTCCCATTCCTATCTACAGCTGATCCATTGCGAATTGATTGGATCATTGATCGGGCCATTCCATACCAGAATGTAGCCAGACCTAAATGTGTGTTTTTTAAAACAATGCAACCAAGAAAATGTGTATTAAGAAAGTGAATAGGGTCAATTTTGGTTTTATGCTGACATGGATAAAAGCATGTGCTAAATGAATAAATCTAAATGCAGTGTTGGGGGTAAAACATTACAAATAACTTGAGTTATGTATTCAGATTACTTTTTTCAAGTAACTAGTAAATTAACATTACTTTTTCAATTCACAACAAAATATCTAAGTTACTTTTTTACACTTATTGACGGACAGCTTTCTCATCCCTGTGTTAAGAGAAATAAAGTGCAGAGGTGTTGTGTGCGCTGTGTGAACATGATGGTTATGTGAACATGTATTTACTCATCTCACCTGCACGAAACATTCAGTATTCCTCAAATTGAATAAAACAGTGAAATGCAATTTTATACAAATCTGTAATAATTGACTATATTAATTTACACAAATATACTTTATGAATTTAATCTCACTTTATTACCCAATGTCTTTGCTGCTGACCTTCGATGATCTAATTCAACCATACTAATAAGCAAAAATGACTTTAGATTAGATTTAGAAATAAGAGTGGTGAACTTCCTTCTCCTGTATCCTATTCTTCTTTCATCCACAATGGCAGCACAGCTAAAAGGCTTGTTTGAGGTCTACTGTACAGGAATGAATATGCATTTCCTTTAGCCTGAGGCTTATTCAATTCACTTTTGATGTGAAAGGGCCTTTACATTTGCCAAAAATATAACTTTTTTTTATTGTTATTAAAAAAACAAACAAGCAAGCCCAGCCCAGGTGAGAAAAAGTAACACAAAAGTAATGTAATTCATTACTTTTCATAAAAAGTAACTAAGTAACACAATTAGTTACTTTTTTAGAGAGTAATGCAATATTGTAATGCATTACTTTTAAAAGTAACTTTCCCCAACACTGTCTAAATGTAGACATTGGCTTTAAATATAAGTTATTTGTGATGTTTGGGAACTGAGTTATTAGTACTGCACCTCACGACCGGATAAACAAAACTGAGCTCTTTCACTCTGCCAAAGAGAGTGCGAGAGAATCAGATGGAAAAAGCGAGCAGCGTCAGCAGTGGCAAATGGTTTTATGCCAAACAGACGTTTGCATTCAGCTGCCAACTGGTGATGTGAGCAGAATTGATTCATTCGTTTTAGATATTGTAAAAGCGGCATTTTCATACAGGAACTGATTGTCAGAATGTTGAGAGTGTATTCATATGGCGTGTTTATTTAGGGCACAGAGGTGTTAGACGTAAATAAGTGGCCATGCGAGTTATGTCAGTTATGCCCTGGGAGTATGCAGGAATATCAGTTTACAGAAACTAAAAACCATGTTTCAGTCTCTACAGTGTGCGCACACACACGTTTAGTGAGGGCTGTATTCTTGTTACGCATATGCAAAAACTATATTCACCACATGTCAGAACTGTCAAAGGGACAGCATGTTATAAACCACATAATGTGACCAGAATATCAGAGACTGGATATTCAATAAAAATTTTACTTGTATTTGCTCCTCAAAGTCTGTTTCAAAAAGGGAGTATATATATATATATTTTAATCAAGGATAAGAACCATTAGGTTACAGTATCAAATAAATGGATACAAAAAAATTGTCATTCATAGCACTGACTGGCAAACTATTCAATCCTTTTAGCTTACACTGAAGCTCTGTAGGTTTTGACTGCAAAACAGAAAAGGACCGAGCCAAACAAACGTCTGTCTAATTATCTAACAGCCAACACTTCGGATGAGAAAAAATTCTGCCCATAGAGGCCGATATTTCAAAGAGAGTATGTGTGAAATTGTAATTATATGTACAGATGTTATTAGAATAGCAAAACCAAGACTTAATATATGCAAGCCAATGGAGATTTGCATATTGAAGAATTTCATATTCATAAAGAGTAGCCTAGCAACTATTACAAAGCCATATTCAACAGCCATGGAGTGAAAAGAGTCTATAACACAAAAAAGACTGAATAAGAAGATCTGGTTAGTTGGAAAATGTGAAAAAAAAAGAAAGAAAAAAGGCAGGTGCTATAAGAACAAACCACACAAAAGAAGAGATACCTTCGTCAACATCTGAAATATAGTCCTCATTGAGCATTTCAGGGACATTGGCTCTACGGACTGTGTAATTTAAATAAAAAATGTTAGAAATAATATGTAAATGAACAAAAATAAACTTTACATGAAAATAGAACAGTATCATATGAAAACTCCCACAAAAACGTCCTTTTTACCTTCATCATCTGACATATCCAAAACTTCGTTCATTGTTTCTGGAACATTCATTTTATGTTTCTCTGTCACAGTCTGTAATCAAAGAAGGAAAAAAAAAAAAACATAAAAATATGCAATTGTGGATGTGGCTTCATTTTGCTCTGTGTCAAACATAATGCATGTATTTTATTATTTGTATGTATGTATGTATGTAGCATTGTTTTTTGTCTGTGATACTATCACAACAGACCCGCAACCCACTTTTATTCTGTGATCCACCAGTGGAAAACCATTGTACTAAAGCACAGTACCACATGGTGTACAGTATCCAGCAAAATAGCTGTATTTATATATTTAGAAAATGTTATGACACAAAGTCTCTCACCACAGTAGTGTGTGTCTCCTCTGTCACGACTTTGAGCGTGTCGACCACAGAGATGTAACCCAGGCGCCTGGCAATAGCTAAGGCAGTGTTTCCATTCTGTAGGTTCAAGAAAAACAACATTACTGAAAATAAAAAAGTATAAAATTATATTAATTAATTAAGTCTATTGAATTTTGGCAAATGCACATCATTATATATTTCTGTTGTACTGTGATGCCTATAGTGGATGTTGTAGAATATTAAAGGGTTAGTTCACCCAAAAATGAAATTTCTGTCATTAATTACCCGCATGTCGTTCCACACCCGTAAGACCTTCGTTCATCTTCGGAACACAAATTAAGATATTTTTGATAAAATCTGATGGCTCGTGAGGCCTCCATTGGCAGCAAGATAATTTAGACTTTCAAACGCCTAGAAAGCCAGTTCATGTGACTACAGTGGTTCGAAAAGTGTATCAAACGATCTCAAACTGCCAAAGTCACGTGATTTCAATAAACGAGGCTTCGTTACGTCATAAGTGTTTCAAAATTTCAATGGTTCACGTGACTTTGACAGTTCTCCAAACCACTGACCACTGACAAAAGATTCGTAAAGCTTCAAAGCTTCATGAAGTAGTGTTTTGAAATCGCCCATCACTAGATATTGTTGAATAAAGTCATTATTTTGTTTTTTTGGTGCACAAAAAGTATTCATAACGCATTAAGGTTGAACCACTGTAGTCACATGAACTGTTTTAAATATGTCTTTAGTAGCTTTCCAGGCATTTGAAAGTCTAAGTTAACATGCTAGCAATGTAGGCCTCACTGAGCCATTGGATTTTATCAAAAATATCTTAATTTGTGTTCCGAAGATGAACAAAGGTCTTATGGGTGTGGAACAACATGAGAGTGAATAATTAATGACAGAATTTTCATTTTTGGGTGAACTAACCATTACATTCAAGGTACTACATTGACCATTTTATATAATTAATATTTCAATATAATGTATACCATCATATATTCTAAAATAAATAACATTCAAATTTAATCATGGTGTCATGTAACAGATACTGTAAAAAAAAAATCTGGGAGAAAAAGTCTAAATCAATGCAGAGATCAATGTAGAAAATAAATTAGAATTTTAATTTTAAGTCTTAGTGATTTTTCCACAAATTTCACAGTGTACCAGGCAAAAATCAGTCAGTCCGATTGCTTAGAAAAGTAACAGCAAACTTCTCCTTAAACTGATTTGAGGCATCCTGATTTGAAGAGGAGCAGGAATTCCGACGTCGTGCTGTTGTGACACTCACCACTGTCAGCTCATTAGGAGAGGCTCCGTGCTGCAGCAGAAGGTTAATGATGTGTGTGTGACCCTGCTGAGCAGCCTGATGAAGAGGCGTGTATCCATTCTGAACAAGAGGGGATTTGAGAGATTAAAACTTTATTTTGGACCACCAGTAATCAGAAAAGAGTTCTATAACAAGCGACGGTTAAAGAAATGCAGTTACTGCTTTCTGTGAACATTATTTCAATAACCTTAGTTTTGGCGTTGACTTTAGCCTGGTTCTTCAGGAGGAAGTGCACCATCTTTACATTTCCATAGTGACAGGCGACATGCAGGGGTGTATATCCCATCTGAACCAGAGCACAGAGACACACATTACTCGAGACTTCTGTTTCCAGGCAAGCAAATTAATAATTCACAAATTAAAAAGGCCATTATATATTTAAAGAATGCTCTTACATGTATAAAAACACAGTCACACTTAATCTTATAAAAAATAATCACCCTTAATATTAAGATTTATTCATCTTACAGTTTTTGCAACTTTATGACCACATAAGAGTTCACAGAAGTATCCAGTTCATTCTATGAAGCTTGTCTAAATCAGCAACAGTAACTAGGAGGGCGGAGCTTAGCAAAAGTGTCAGATCACCACTATAATTAATGTCTTGCTAAATGCCACACACAAGTAATAATACACTTGTGCTTTATCATTACTGTCTCATTCCCTGTGCTCAGAGAGGGAGTGTTTTCTGCGGGTCATTGTGCTGTTGAGTATCGATCTGTGTGCTGCTGTCTGTCTCAACATCTGAGAGCTGCACTGAACGACCTTGAGCCGGGGCCGTTCGATGTTTATACATGAGTGACCAATGAGGGACTGGTCAGGCATAGTGTGCAGATGTATGTATCACATATCTATCTACCTATGTGTCTGTCTGTTTATCTATCTGATGTTTTTAAAAAGTTTTTGTTTATGTTTTTAAAAGAAGTCTCTAATGCTCACCAAAACTGCATTTATTTGATCACAAATACAATAAAAACAGTAATATTATGAAATATTATTATTTTTAAAATTAGTTTTAAACTGTTTTTTTCTTTTAAATAACGTTTTCTATTTTAATATCTTTTAAAAAATAATTTATTCCTGTAATGGCAGAGCTTAATTTGTCAGCATCCTTGTTGACTTAAAGTATTAATTTCTTAAAAAGAAATGTATGGGCCCCAAACATTAGAACAGTGTGTGTGTGTGTGTGTGGTTCAGGTATTCCTTACATTGTGGGGAAATAATGTACCAGACATTTTTGATGTCCCCATGAGGAAAACAGCTTATGAATCACACTAAATTGTGTTTTGTTTAGGGGTAGGGTTAGGGTTAGGGTTAGGGGATAGAATATAAAGTTTGTACTGTACAAATACCATTGTCTCGATGGAAAGTCCCCATAAAACATGGAAACCCAGCATGCTTGTTTGTGTGTATGTGTGTGTCCGATACCTTAGTCTCTGGGTCCACTGTGGCACCATGATTAACCAGCACTTCTGAAACACTGACTTTGTCCTCTTGAGCCGCCAGATGAAGAGGGGTCAGTCCACTCTGACAAAAATATTCATTAACCAATTTAGTGACATAACTGCACAGATATACCATGCAGAAATTAATCATCCATCAGTTTAGGTTAGGGGTTCCCAATTCCAGTCCTTGTGCCTCCCCACTCTGCACATTTTGTTTTTCTCTCTTATCTGACATGCTCAGTTAACGGGTGGGTTCCATTCGACCATATGTGTTCTGCTTTATATTATATTTATTTATAAAAGTATATTATGGCATCAAACCTTAAGCACCTATACTATGTGCAACTTGAGTTTTGTCTGGACTGGAATTTGAAACCCCTGGTTTAGGTAATACTGACTGAGCTGATAAAAGTAAATAGGGTCAATTTCGATTTGATGTTGACTTTATTAGTACAATGTAAATAAATATGCTACAACTTTCAAGAGCATGTTGAATTCAAAATCAAAGTTTTTTAAGGTCACGTGGAGTGAGTCTTCATCATTTGCTGTTATAAACTTTACTCACACAAAAGAAAATTGTAAGATAAATTTCCTCTTTGTGGAATAGCGTCATAAAGTAACTGAGCTCATTTTCACCTTGTTTCCCAGATTGACGGCAGCTTCACGGGCGAGCAGGAGCGTGACCATGTCAATGTTGCCCTCCTGGGCTGCCAGGTGGAGAGGACTGATGCCCTGGCGCGTTGTGGCATTGGTATCAGCTCCATACTCAAGCAGCGTGGTTGCTATCTCCATCTGGTTCTTCTTGGCAGCTATGTGCAGTGGAGTATAGCCATTCTGGGAGGGAAAGCAAGTGAAGGAGATCATAAAAAAAAAATGTATTTGGGCATCCAGACAAAAACCTAAATAACAATGATGATACACAGGAGATTGTCCTAGATTACTATCTATTCTCAGAATACACCATGAACTTTTTAACTGTATGAACAGTATGGAGGATTGGTATTAAGCCCTGAAAGTTGAATAAAGAATGTCGTCTGAAATCAGAGACTCTACTAACTGCAGTTAAAGCCATACTCTATATTTCTCAACATTGTTGCTTCAATGACTTCTAATTAAATTTGGAAAATCAAGCTCTGGATTTCTCAGTCTGTCAGTCAAAATCCGATTTTTGTGCACATCACATTGAAATCAGATCAAATTTAGCAAGTGTGAACGGCAAATAAATCACATGAAACGCGATTTTTACATATCCATTTTAAGCTACATTCATATGTGGTTTGAAACCCCATTCAAATCGCATTTCTGGAAATCCGTCTCAGTCTGACTGCTCTGACTGGATTTTGCGTGGTTTATGTGACTTTCTCACGCCACATAAAACGTAAACGTCAAACGTTGTTTTGGAAAACATGCTGAAAGTCGCTTCAGAAACAAGTTTAAGGAGACAATATAAACAAAATAAAGCCGCTCAAACCAGCCTCAAACCAGCCTCCTACGTTTCTGCCAGTCCAGCACGGCTGCTACATATTGTCATGTTGTAAATAAGACAACATCTATATTGCAAACCCCTCCATGCTGCGGTTGTTGTTGTTGTTTTTGGCTTATGCCTACCAACGCAATGTCATTGCCATAGAAACCAATGCAGATATTCCAGAAAACGAAAGAGTGGCATGAGACACACAAATCGGATCTGAACAGTTGTGAAACACAATGTGGACAGTCAATAATTTTATATCAGATTCCAATTGGATAGACAAATAATAGAATGTATACTGACAGTATGAACATAGCCTTTGACAACCGGCTATTTTTCCACAGACAACCAATGCTTTCTGAGAATTGTCTACTCGCTTACAGCAAAACTAACCACTGTTTAAATCACTCAACTTTCTCTTTGCGTGCCTGAGCATCAGACTTTTCAATTGTGATGTCGATTCATATTTTCTTTAATACTTTATGAAAATCACTTTGTCTCACTTTGAACAAAAGTGGCCAATATGTAAATCTCTTAAAGGTGCCCCTAGATTCAAAAATTAAATTTACCTCTGCATAGTTGAATAACAATAGTTCAGGACATGTAAATGACATACAGTGAGTCTCAAACTCCATTGTTTCCTTCTTATATAAATCTCATTTGTTTAAAAGACCTCCGAAGAACAGGCGAATCTCAACATATCACTGACTGTTACGTAACAGTCGGGGTGTACGCCCCCAATATTTGCATATGCCAGCTCATGTTCCCAACATTATGAAAGGCATTAGACAAGGGTAGCCAGTATAAACGTCTGGATCTGTGCACAGCTGAATCATCAGACTAGGTAAGCAAGCAAGGACAATAGTGAAAAATGGCAGATGGAGCAATAATAACTGACATGATCCATGATATTATGATATTTTTAGTGATATTTGTAAACGATTTCTAAATGTTTCGTTAGCATGTTGCTAATGTACTGTTAAATGTGGTTAAAATTACCATCGTTTCTTACTGTATCCACGGAGGCAAGAATGTCGTTATTTTCATTTTTAAACACTTGCAGTCTGTATAATTCATAAACACAACTTCATTCTTTATAAATCTCTCCAACAGTGTAGTGTTACAGTTATCCACGGAGTATAGCCTCAAACTCATTCAGAATCAAATGTAAACATCCAAATAAATAGGATACTTACGCGATTAGACATGTTGCATGACGAACACTTTGTAAAGATCCATTTTGAGGGTTATATTAGCTGTGTGAACTTTGTTTATGCTGTTTAAGGCAAGCACGAGCTCCGTGGGCGGAGAGCACAAGATTTAAAGGGGCCGCGCTGCACAAATCGGCGCGTTTATAATGATGCCCCAAAATAGGCAGTTAAAAAAAAAAAAAAAAAACTATGGGGTATTTTGAGCTGAAAATTCAGACACATTCAGTGGACACCTAAGACTTATATTACATCTTTTGAAAACATGTTCTTGGGCACCTTTAATATTGCAAAACCCACCAATATTTAAATCTTTGAATTGCCTTTGAATGCTCAGATGTGTGCCAGAGTCCCTGCGGCAATATTAAAAATACTGTATGCAATATTGAATTAAGCAACATCTATTCACAACTCGGATTCTAAGATTAATTTGCATCATTGCTTAAATATATATATGGAAATCACTATGAGGCATTTTTCTATATTTCAAAATGAAAATAAAACATGTAAGTACAGTATAACTTAAAAAATAACTCTAAAAGTACTGTGGAAAACATTTTCAACTAGATTTTTACTGTAGTTTACTGTATTTTAATTTTTTGCTTGTCCAGCCGTACACAGCACTAAGCCACATGCTGCCAAACCACTATAACCACACTAAAACGATAGATTTATGACATTTCCAAAACAGGAACATGTTGACAGCAGTGCTTTGCTTTTAACCTCACAGATTAAGAGAGGAACGATGGCTGAAAGGTACAGAAAAGCTAGTCGGACTGAGCACAAGAAAAAAGTTCTTGTTTCTTAACAGCTAGCGAATGCTGAGGTGTCAGCCAATGAGGTCAATGGAGAGCGGTTCCATCCAAACCGAGAGTCAGTTAGTGTTCTCCACATGCCAGGTCTGGCTGCTGTTCGTTGTGAAGGAACAAAGGCAGTATCTGGGTCACTGTATTTGTTTAGGGTTTACACTGAGCCGTTTTAGGGTGGACAAAACAACACCAACAGTTTAAAAGCGTGAGCACATCTCTCTATTCAAGTTCAAACAAAAAAGACTATGAGAGAACTGATTCATTACACTTCCAGATCTCTATGTTCTATTCCAAAAGCGGCATATGTAGACAATATGGTATGACATCATGAGCTGATTCCCGACATGTTTGCTGTCGGGAAAAAAATGATTACGCTGCCTCTACATAAACTTGTTTTGATTCTGATGAAGCTGAATCACATAGACAAATCCAAGATTGTGGGCTAAGTGAGAGTCGTATAATTCATTCAATATTGAAAAATTTTGCTTCAAATATGCCAATTTACCCAATATCACAATGCTGCTTTTATACTCTTACGAGTGTCACGTGACACGTCATTAGCTTAGCAACATGCTAACATCAGTCCCTATAGACCCCTTAATCGCCTACGTCACTGTGACGTCACCGCTCTAGCTGGAGGCAAAACATAAGGAAGAACTCAATGCAGCCACGCTAAAAGTTTGAGGTTTTGACTTTAAAATGTCGTCTTGTTGTGTTTTTGGCTGCCAGAATAGAAGGAACAGCACTTTTGGTTCAAAACTAAAGTTTTACCAGATCCCGGCAGACATTCCTTCACAGAAATCAAGTTGACAATTGTGGTTGAATGCAATACGGCGTACAGCCTGGACTGACACGATCATAAATAATGCTCGTGTTTGCAGTGCACACTTCATATCAGGTCAAATAATCGATGCATATGTAATGGTTTTGGGATTTAAAAAAAGTCTTCATTAAAGCATTATAAGCCATGAACCAAGCTAGATTATTTTAAAAGCGTAGGAAGACAGAGCAAATTACATAATTTGCAGAGCGTCATGGGAGTGAGCAGAGCAAAAGAGAACTCTCTGATTGGTGGAATTGTATGTGCATTACATTATGGGTAATGTAGTTTTTCACCACAAATTTATACTCATTTAAAAAATAAGTTGAAATAATGTGGGTTGACGGCTTCAACAGAAGAAAATACCATCCATTAACAACCTCACATTAGAGCTGTCTATAAGTTACCGTTAGAACGGTACATCTCTTGTGTCTATTGTGCAGCATGATATTTTGAGTGACAAGGAGTTGTTGCCTATGTTGATGGTCCAAATAATTTACTTATGAGGTTTCATCTTGGTTAGGATGCTTCCTTATAAGGCCTAGTTGCCTATGTAGGCAGTAGAGAGCAAGGCAGCTAGGTTTCAGAACAGAGCCTACATTTTTAAACATGAATTCAGCCCTCGTTTTGCCATCAACGGTATTTTCGAGGCAACCAGCTGGAACTTGATAAAAAGCATTTAATGATGTTTTGAGTTTCCAGTAATTTCCTGCGCTGATCTCAGAAATGACTAGAAGATCAGAGAGAAATCATATGACAAACCCTAGAAACAGGACTGCTAATTATTAAAGGCATAATTCACAATCATTAAAGGCATAATTCAAGTTCTGTCATTATTCATCCATCTTTATGACTTCAAGCCATCATGACTTTCTTTCTTCTGTGGAACACAAAAGGAGATATTTTGAAGAATGTTCACTCTGCTCTTTTGGTGACCACTTTCAACCTCCACAAAGACCACAAAATGTTTTGTTCTGCTGTAGAAATATAGGCCCGATTTACACTGCACGGTTCAAGTGACCCAATTCCAATTTTTTCCTCCCATGTGGCACAGATCGGATATGAGTCATGACTGTGTAAGCAGGAAAAAAGCGCATGGATTCCGAATTTTACAGATCGGTTTCAGGCCTCATTCATGTGTGGTTATAAATCAGATATGAATCGGATACGGGCGTTTGCGCCTGCAGTGTAAGCGGACAGATCGGATATTCCCCTGTAAATGCGATTCCTGCGTCATTGAAAAGTGAGGTTTTTTTTTTACATTTCGCAGTACAGACATACCTATAACAAACGGAGCATCTCTAGTTGACTGGTGGATTATTAATTTCATTTGTTTGTGTTAAATAAAAGGCGATCTGACGTTGAAATGTTGCTCTTGAAATCACACTGAGTGCTTGTTGCTGCGTTTGTCAGTGACGACGGCTCGTGCACAGACGCGTGCTTCAGTCCCGTTGTGGAGACTAACTATTCGTTCCATTGAAACCACAAAATAAAAAGCACAGAAACTTGCAATATGATATTACAATCACTGATGAACGCATTTGTTTTAATGACAAAAAAACTAGTATAGGATGGCGGATTCGAGCCCATGAAGCTGTGAATATCTACCCGTACCCGAGTATTCAACTCGCACGCTTCCAGCGGAGCTGCGTACGTATACTGTCATGAAGAATTCGTATTATTATTTTTATGTAGGGATGTAACTATTGCATTAAAAGGGTTTCTATATGAATTCATGTCAATAAATTAAGCTCAATGTACCACTGAAATTGATTTGTGATGTCATATAGGCTATTTTTGGTACGTTTCGCCAAGTGCAGTGTAAAAAGGAGACATCCGATACAGGTCACTTTTCAAAGAAATGTAAGCACGTCATCCAAAAAAATCGGATATGGTCAAAAGATCGGTTCTGTGCATTAAGACTTGCAGTGTAAATGCGGCCAAAGTCAGACTGGTTTTCTGATCCTGATTTGAGGATGAATAAATAATGACAGAACTTTAAGTTTTAGGTGAACTATCCATGAGCAATGTGTCAAAACAATATCAACCACAGAAGTACACAGTTTTCAAGAACTTCTTCTTTTCACAGCGATAAAAATGTGTACAAGTTTACCATCCTCTGAGGTTACAGTGGGTGGACTACAAGTAAAATGACGAAAGTGATCAAGAATGTAGGGTGGAGGTGGTTTTGTGAGCATGTGTGCAGTCGTTTTGTCTGCGGCCATATTTCTTCATCACTTGTATGTGTGTTTGTGTGTGTGCATGTGGTTGTGTTTGGATGAGATTTGCGTGTGCTAATTGAGATATTGTGGTCAGTAGACAGATGTGGTAAGCGTTTCCTGATACCTTCGCTGCTGCGTGTGGGGATGCTCCTTGGTCCAACAGAAGAAGGGCCACTTTCTGGTTATCGTAGTGCGCAGCAACATGCAGTGGTGTTAGTCCACTCTAAAATCACACACACACATAGATATACAGCTATTATTGGCTGAGAGCTCAAAGTTGGGGTGTGTGAAACAGGTGCCATTATAAATCAATCAGCTTTTAGCTTTGGAGAGTAAATTTAGCCAGTGCACATTAGCGAATGAAACCTCTGACATGTCTGGAAAATGATGGCATGTAACCTGATTGCATACAAATGCCTCTACAATGTGTGTTTTCATCTGGAAGATATCATTTTAAAGCATTCACTAGCTGTCAGAAGTTAGAAAGACATTCAGCAGATTTGTGATACAGAATAAAAGACATTTATTAGATGTTTGTATGAATATGGCACCGAGGAGATGGCATTTACAGATTATCTCTGCAACAAACATATTTTAAGGTGACGTAGTTACACATTACTACATGTACTTATTATAGTAATAACAGTGTATTTTGCATAATTACAAGTAACTAACCCTAACCCTAAACCAAACCCTAACCCTCTCTATAGTAAGTACATGTAGATAATTAATATTACTCAGTACTTATTTGAGGAAGTACAATGTAACTACGTCACCTTAAAATAAAGCATAACCTATGCATGCTTACTGAGTAATAAAACTGTTTTACATTACATTGACTTTGTTTTTAATGATAATAGCAGTATGTATTTATAAGCAACTACACAAAATATTAACATTAAGCACATGGTGAATATATATTACAGACCTCATGAAATTCAAGTTTTAATTGCATATACCTGCTTTTGATTTCGTGAGGTCTTAAAGGTGCGGTCACACTTGATTTTGTGTTTCATTCGCTTCTATTCATACACATGCAAATGAATGAGAGTTGGAATGAGAGTTTACTTTAAAGTGTGATGCAATAACTATATGATAACTAACATTTAGTAAGATTATGAGTGTACATCTGTCTATTTCTCTTTGAAGCACAAATATTATGGCAGCATTAGCATGCTGTTACTTCTTTGTATTAAATATAATTGTTCGTTTGTTGAGTTGGAAAACAGATGTATCCATTTTTAGACATTACACAAAGAATTTAAATGTGTCCCATACTTATGTCTCTCATCCAAAATCCCTCCTTTCAACAGATGCTTAGAAAGGAAAATCAATGCTCTGTTTCTTACCGTGGTCATGTTACCACACCAGAAACTGAAGGATGGCTGTGATGACATAAACTCATAACATAAAGCTTGTACATCAGGGCTGGGCCTCTTTGGTCCTGGAGAGCCACTGTCCTGCATAGTTTAGCTCCTACTCTGATAAAAACTCAACTGCCTAGTAATCCTGAAGACATTGTTCAGACATTAGGGTTGGCGTTAAACTCTGCAGGACAGTGATCTTTCAGAACCGAAGTTGCCCATCCCTGTTGTGAGTTAAAGGTAGTAATTGTCAACCTATAACCATTAGTGCAAATAGACACTTTTACCTTCCCAGCTGCGTCAGGTGGCGCTCGCTTCTGTAGCAGTAAGTTAGCAACTTCAATCTTCCCGTATTTGGCTGCAACATGCAGGGGAGTGAATCCCTTCTGCAAAGACAAAGAATTCATACAGAGAAATAAAGAAAAATGTACCAACTAGAATTCAGAGACAAGTCATTCAGTGTGCACAATTGTTGCAACTTTTAGAAAACTGGTCAGTTTGGGGGTGGGGTTTATGAATTGCAACTGACACTGGGGGAAAAAAACTGATCTGTGTTGCACAAGTTTCCTTCTGTTAAGTAATACTAAAGTAAATACAGTACTAGCCCTTCCGTCCAGCTAGAGATGTAGTATTGCTGTAACTAAACTGGCTTTACACAAGACAGGCATTTTGAACACAGCAGTGCTTCATGAAGCAGTGTTTTGAAATCATCCATCACTAGATATGGGGCCGGTTGCATAAACCATTTAAACTAGTATTAAAGTTAAGACACTAATGTTTTTCTTTAAGAGTGGTCCTAATTTTTAAAAATCTGTTACATAAAAAGGTAGATTGGTGTAATATGAATTGGAAAAATAACATTGGTTAACTTGGTTAACTGCAAGTTGGTAAAACTAGTTCTTAAGACACAGTCTTAATATAGTTTATGCAACTGGCCGCTGGTTGAATAAAGTCATTACTTTGTTTTGTTTTTTGGTGCACAAAAAGTATTCTCGTCACTTCATAACATTAAGGTTGAACAACTGTAGTCACATTTTAAATATGTCTTTAGGAGCTTTCTGGACATCTGAAAGTGTTAATTATCTTGCTGACTATGGAGGTCTCACTGAGCCATCGGATTTTATCAAAAAATATCTTAATTTGTGAACAAAGGTTTTATGGATGTGGAACGACATGAGGGTGAGTAATAAATGACAGAATTGTAATTTTTGCATGGACTAACCCTTTAAGCATATTTCTGACACAATCAAATTGTAATGTGTAATTTCTTATTTATAACTTTAGTTTCTAACTTTTTGATTTTATTATGAAATATGAACTGTTTTAAAAATATTTAATCATTTACTGTTAACATTACATTCTACAATTAGCATTATGTAACCAAAACTAAACTGATTGTTTTATAACCCCCTTTTCTCCTTTATAATCAGTGATCTAAATGTATTGTCATAATTTTTATGTTATTTTATAACCTCCATCTCAAAGCACTTATAAAAATGGGAAATGTGGAACTTTAGTTGATTTGAAGATTGCCGCTTGCCCTTTAATCATTAAAGGCCAGCATTCCATATGCCTTACTAATCAATCATAAATAATTATTAGAGACACAGGACAAACATATCCAATGACAGCTATGTTATCGGAGGGAAACTCTGCTCTGTGGTGAATGGAGTCGTGGAAAACACCATGAATTCATTCTCCTTCCTCAGCACATTCCCACACTGTAACACTTGGCAGCTGCTCAGTGATGTTAGTCCAGTATTTTATGTCTATCACGATCACAGAGCGGGACACTAGGGAAATATTTTATTTCTACAGCTAAAACAAAGCTGCTGATAGTCGTTGTGGTTTAAGATACAGGCTAAATTTTATTGGACGACGAATTCTTAAAGATCCCATGTAACCAAAGTTGTACTCCAAGAAAAACAAAATGATCTTTTAGCAATATACAAATTTTAAATTTTAAATTTATCAGGCATGTGATCAGCTAAAGGTAGAAAAGAAGGAAAACCTGACCATAAATGTATTTGAAAACCTAACATTTAGCAGTTATTTAGTAATTGTTTTAGATTTAAATCACCATACAGTAACCAGCAAAATTAAAAATGAAGTAAAAATTTAAATTCTTGTGCCCTTGAAATTTTTAATAAAAATAACTTCCCCTCCCTAATGCAGTGACATCTCTTCTCTAATGACGTGTTTACTGGCACGGGGCTACTTGTCACTCATGAGATCACAGCAAAACCAAAACACAACCATCCAATCAATTCCAGAAGGGTAAAATCAAGTCCCACCCTACATTTTTTCTTGTTCGAGAAGCCATTTTACTTGAATATAAGTCACAATAGGGAAGAAAAGCCTGTTGCAACTTCTATTTCATGAAGACTTTAAGGTAAAACCTGCACATAATATTTCCTGCAGGAACATTTCTGTATCATGAGCGCTGCGTGTTTTAACTAGAGAGAAGATATGGCTTGTTATCCATATGATTGACAGATGTTTCAAACTACGCTTGAGTGTAGCAGGTACCAATCCATGGACCTTAACACACATCACTTAGAAATGTGGAAATGTAAGCCCTGTGCTCAATAACAATCAGTAAAAACATCAAAATACTAATACATCCCACATGCAGCAACTCCAAATGATCCTAAACATCATCAGATGTTCCTCATAATGGACATGATGTCAAAAAACATCAAGCATTTTGTAATGTATTCCAAGCAATAGAAATCCTCAGTCAGCATATGAGCTATCATGATGGATGAGATGCCCTTTCTTTGATGTGCAAGATTTGCAAACCCATCACTGACTTTTATATGGTCAGCTAAAATGCTCAGGGAGGAGATGTTAAGCATTTCATATAACATTTAGTAAACAGAGAAACGCTGATTTACGTTCAAGCCACAATTTAACACTGCTGTGAGATTTATGCTAATACTAAGTGTGTCAGGATGCATGATTTATGGCAGTGATGAACTGCGGTGTATTAGTTTTGGGATATCTATCTAGCTTTTCCAAACCTAACTCAGATGTTTCATGATGAGCTAGAGGTGTTCACAAATCATTTTGCACACAACATTAATTTCCATTAGTTGTTCACAATGACAGCGATTTTTGCCAAATATATATATATATATATATATATATATATATATATATATATATATATATATATATATATATATATATATATATATATATATATACACACTTTTTCCCAAATTCAAATCCATATTAAGGGTTAAAATTCCATTTTAAGGATTTAATTACATTGTAATAATCAAAAAGTACATCTAATCAATTTAATCATTTTAACAATAGTGCTTTAATGTGTTTTAATAAATTATTTTTTCCAGAAATTCTGTTTTGTCTGTTTTAATGTGTTTTATTATTTAATACAAATGTATTAAACAGTGGTTATTAAATGAATGGATACAATTTTAATAATTTAATTAATCTTTTAATATGTAATCAAATTAAATTTTTGTCAAATAAAGTGCTGCACAATGGAGGTTTACCGTGTAAATTAAAGCATGGATGAAACATTGTGAAAAATAATGCTTTAAAAAATTGTATTGTTATTGTCATTATTTTATAGACTTAGACATGTTTTCAATGGCATCCGCTGTAAAAAGCTACTGTATTTAAAACTCACCTATAATTTTTCACAGCTTTTTTGTGTGCTAAAATGTCTTGGAAAGATATTTTTGCAGTGTTTCATCAGCAGGACAATCCCAAAACACAGTAAAACCCACTGAAGAGATGTATGTCTAACTCTCACAGCCTCACTTTCATTTCCACTAAAAATCAAATATGGCGCAGCTGTGAATAAGGTCTATAGTAATATAAATTTTTGCCATACTTCGTTCAAATTAAACCAAACTTTTATTTTTTCAGTTTGTAGTGAAGACCGTTGAGTTTCTATGTGTATCTGAAGATAATTTTATCAGATGAAAGGAAGTGACTCTGGAGATGAAGTTCATTCATGTTCTCATATAATGAGACAGCAGACGCTGAAAACATCACGAGAGACATGCATGCTTGTGTATATACAGTCAATATCTATACAGTAAATTCCATTTTAATAACTGGATTCTGTGATTCCGTTCACATTTTCTGCATCCCAGAAATCATAGTGCCCTAACTCTACTATAGGCCACATTCAGTTTTCAATTATGACTAAGATTTCAAATATCATTTCCCTGTAGTGCTTTGGTTGGGCTTGTTGATTGTAAAGTAAAGGGGAAGACACACATCTGCATAGTGATTAGATTTACTGAATAATCAATTTAATAAATAATTTGAAACAGCATCCTGTCTGACTGATATAACACTTCAGCAGAAACACAGCTCACATGCTCAATTTATTCATAATTGAATTCATTTACTGATTCATTACAAACACAACTGTATGCTTGATGAGGAATGGGGCTGTTTGCGCCATTAAACCAAATAGAAAGAAATCAACATCCCATCACAAGGAAAGCAAAATGGAGCAAAACAATCTTGTTCAAAAACTGACGAGTGTAACAGGACCATAGAAAATAGAGGGCAGGACCCACTGGACCCACTTCATATTCAACAATGTTGAATATGAAATTTATTTGCGCATTTTTATTAAGTTCCGTATATAATTATAACTACTTTTTAAATAATTACAAAATAATAATAAATGCTAATACAGTGCACATCACTAGTGCACACAAGTGTCATCGCACATATTCCGAAAAAAATGAGCTCAGTTTTCAGAATCAATTCAGAATCGTTGAAGAGAGAATTGTGATGCAGTTTTTCACCACCTCTACTTAATAGTGCGATCAAAGTACATTCTATTTTGATTCGTCAGATGAACTTTATCCTATTTGAAATAAAAATCCATGTCTGAAACAAGATATACCACAGAAATATGATGCACTGTAACACTACCACCAAGGAGGTCTTTAAAAATGGTATGTTATGCAATTTTTTTCCTGTGTTTTACGTATTTCCTATTGAAACAGGAAGTTGAAATGGGACATATTAAAAGGCTTTTCCTTGTTAAATAAATGGACTTAATTTATATCACAGCTTGGCTGTCTATGATTATCTATGAAAACCTGTTTTGCCCATGCAATAAAAAATTAAATGATAATTGCAACTATTTATCTCACAATTCTGACTTTTTTCTCACACTTGCAAGATATGTCAGAATTGCATTGTGTATTGTGGGATACAAACTCCTTTTAAAAAAAATAATTGTGAGTTTATATCTTGCAATTCTGACTTTTTTCTTACAATTTTGCCACTGAGAGTTATAAAATCCAATTCTGAAGATAAAAAGACTGACATTTTTTCTCAGAATTCCGAGTTTATATCTTGCAATTCTGAGTTCAGAATTGAGAGATATAAACTTGTAATTGTATGAAAAAAAGTCAGAATTGTAAGATACATTTATTTTTTAACCAGTGGCAGAAAGAAGCTTCTGTAATTATCTGACCACAAACAACAGAAGCAAAAATAATAGAGTACTATGGACCGTCCAGCTTTGTTTGCTTGACTGACCTTGGTAGTGATGCCAAGAGATGCTCCGTTGTCCAGCAGGATGGATGCCACGTCTTTGTGGCCGTCACGTGCGGCCAGGTGGAGAGGTGTGTATCCGGATGTGGTGGTAGCGTCGGGTGAACCCCCGTGTTGCAGCAGTTGCTGGACTATGTCTGGTTTTCCCAGACGACTGGATATATGCAGCGGTGTCTGATCGTCCTACACTCACATATAAGATAAGTTACTCATATTTTCCTTTTTAGAGGTTGTAAGATTTTAGACCTTTTCAATATCTCCTTGCATGACTGCAGAACTAAATTAAGCAAGGCAACACTTAAGAGGTTTGGGGCCATTTTGATAGCCTTTTAATAACCACAAACAAACAAGCAACTGTTTCCTATTAGTATAGATAGAGTGCACTGCATTCTACAGCTATTACACTCCACTTTGAACATACAGTAGTTTCAGTACACACTTTCATTACATCGTCTGCGCCTCTAAACTCTAGCATCATTTTACGAGTATGTTTTATTTACATTTACACTTATATGACAGATGGTACACAGATGGAACTATTGCACTCGATGTGATGTGGTTGATGTTTAAATAATATAATTAACGTAAAAGTATAATGGATCCGTGCGTCAGGTCTTAAAGTGACAGCAGCCTAATATACCTGCTGCCAAACTATGAGATGATATTAAAAATATCTATATGGCAGTTTTTCTCCATGGTATTGATGTCAGAATTGTGGCCAGTTAAAATACTGTGTCAAGTAACTTTGGAAAACCACTAGCCACATTGGCTGGGTGTAAAGTATTTGAGTAAAAGTAATTAGTTACTGTACTTAAAGCTGCAGTCCATAAGTTTTGCCTCTTTGTCGCCATCTCTGTTCGAAACCTGCAATTACAGTTATTTGCGGAATTATCCTCTTTACGTGGGTTGTGCATCGGCACACCTCCTCAGAGCGGATGAATCTGATGCTTTGAGGAGAATATGTGGCTGTCAGTCACCGCACCAGTAGATACTGTACAGGTACTTCGGAATTACAGACTGTAGTCTTGGAAGTATGACCAAAATAAGAACTTTCACCGGAAAATGTCATCTGAACAAGTAAGTAACATGTCTGCCACTTTTGTTCTGACCAACTGAGAAAACTGTTACAGTATACTTTGTTTTCAAATTTTTAATGTTAACAACATCAGCACTGCATGACATTTAGTGTATATTAGCACTACCTTTAGATTTCTGTACAGTCAAATCTCTAATTGTTTATTTGTCATACCGTACAATCTGCCATCAAAATGATGAGTTTAATTATTCCAGCTGCTGTGAGAAAAGCCTATAAATGATCCGCCACCTTTAGAATCTTCACATGCCATATATCCTACTAGCTGGTACTCGAATGGTGGCATGCTCGAATTTCCCATGGAAGCCTACTAGTACCACTTGAATTAGAGCACATTATCACAAGTTCACAGTTGTGAACCGGGCTAAGATAAGGAGATAGTTTTGAACACTGGCTGGTTATGCACTTGCTCAAAAATTTATTTTGGATCATTTTTAACCAAAAAAGTTAAAGACTGCAGCTTTAAGTATCTAAATTTTACTCCCTACTTGACTACATTTTGAACATGTACTATTTACTCCAATACATTTTTAATGAATAATGCAAGTACTCATTACATCTTGCATGGCACCTAACTTTTTCTGTAGCAGTTTATTTCTGCTACAAAAGAAGCAATATCGCCATCTACAGGGCACTGAAGATACCATATCTTGTGCGTTTTGCCCATACTCACCCAGACTTGTCAACAAGGCTATTGTATGTGAATGCGAGTGCATTAGCATGTAGTTGTGAAGCGCATGTGTTTCATACATGAGATACATGGAGATACATGGCTGCAGCCGGTGATGAGGCTGAAACCAGCCTGTCCAGTGCAAGTCCTTGCAATGCCCTTTTTAAACACTTGAGCTTAACTGAGACTTGAGTGTTTGTAGACTTTTAAGAGGCTGTTGTATCAACCTTGATTTATTGCAATATTGAGGTGTTCCGTTTTACTTGGATTTTAGAAAAAAAATATGTGATTGCTCCCCTCACAAATCAACTGCCCACTCTCAAGTTATCAGCTCCCTCGTTTAAGTTAAGTCTTTGGGATTTGTTTCACCTGTTTTATCATCCGCCAGAAAAAATTAGAATCATTCAGAAATATGACAGAATAACTCCTCAACAAGTTGCACAATTTCAGATTCCAGACATGTATGCAGCACAAGCATCATGGTGCAAACTACATGCCAAACTTCAATACTAAGTGTTTTAATCACTAACACTTGTCTTTGCAAACACCACTAATAAAGCAGCACATATCTCACTCACCTTGGCTTTAGCGTCCACATCTGCTCCATTTGCCACCAGGAATTTCACCACGTTTGCCTGTCCTGCCCTGGCAGCCATATGGAGCGCCGTCTCTCCCCTCTAGAACACACAGAGAGGAAGCTTCTGGTAAAAGGTACTACTGTGTTTGGACAGTAAGCCTTTGTGTGTGCGTGCACAGCCCTTTCATGAGACCAGGCCCCTGTTTTGCTCTCTTTGTTTTGACTGTCTCAATGAGCTGCACCCCAACAAAGCCTAAAGCATGTTTCTACGGTAACAGTGGCTTGCTGTTGGCCCACCGTCTGTCTGATGGGGAACAGTCAAGCATGATTACAGTCTGACTGTACTCTAATTACAGTAGAATGAGGAGCTCCAACCTGTGGTCAGACGTATGTTTAAGCACATGGACAGAGGCTGTTATTACCCTAAATGGCTTTATGAAACGGGAGACCAAACCAATGTGGCAAGAAATGACACGTTCCAGAGAGGAACACGGCTGGCCTCTGGGGCTTCACTAAAATGTTTTGTTTTACTCTTTTTGTTCATTATCAAAAGGAAACTTGTAAAACTGTTTGCTCGGTGCTGGTGGGCATGGGGATGGCTGTACTCACCACATTCATTGTGTTAGGAGACGCTCCATGATTTGTCAGCTGAGTCACAATATTTTCATGGCCCATAAAAGCGGCCACATGAATCGGCGTGAGTCCAGACTGCCAGAGACACAGAAATATGCAGCTTTGAGGTGTTGGGAACTGCATGCTAAAGCAAATATTACCTCATTTCAAAACGCACATGTTGTTTTTCAAAACAAGAAGATTTAATTCTCAGTCTATCAACAAATGGTAGACTGCTATGTATGGAAGCTCGTTTCGAACTCATACTGAAGATAGTTTAAAACAAAAAATAGTCACACTGTGAAGTATAAAGTTGCAAACGCAGAAAGGTAAAGCTGCAATTGTGAGATATAAAGTCACAATTACTAGGAAATAGTTACAATTACTACAGTTACCACTGCAAGATTTAAAGCCACATTGCCAGATATAAAGTCATGAGATTTTAAAATTACACTACAAGATGTAGTCACATTGTGAGTGTTAAAGTCACAATTATAAGAAACTAAGTTGCAAAATTGATATTTAAAAGTGAGCTTTAAACTTTCACTGTCGGATATAAATTCGCAGTTATGAGAAATAAAGTTCCAATTGCATATTATAAAGTCATGTTGCAGGATATAATGTCACAACTGGCAGTCACAATTATGATGTGAAAAGTTGCAAAGGCCCCCCCCCCCACCCCAAAAGTTGCAAACTATTTCTTGTAATTGTGACTTCATATGGGTTATAAAGTTGCAAATATCACAATTATTACAAACAAAAAGATTTAAAGCCACCTTGCAAGATATAAAGTAACAATGTGAGATTTTAAATTATTTAAATAGAATTTAAATTCAAATTGTGAGTTTTAAAGCTGCAATTATAAGAAACTAAGTCGCAATTTTTATATATAATGTCACATTGCAAAATATATAAAGTGACATTGTGAGTTTTGCATTTAGCATTGTGCGTAAATTGCACTGTTGGATATAAATGTGCAATTTTGAGGAACAAAGTTGTAAATGCATAATGTTAAGTCATGTTGTGAGATGTAAAGTCACAACTGGCAGATCGCTATCATTAGAAATAAAGCTGCAATTGTGAAATATAACATTTTTTGTCTTTAAGTCACAAACAGGTTTTCATAACTTTGTAATTGTATTTAACAACACAACATTTTGAACAAAAAAAGTTGGAGAGACACTATGTTTGTCTCATGAATATTAATTAGGTGACATAATGTTCATATTTTGCTGATTTGATAAAATGCGGGTAAATGGGCATGGTAGCCATGGTAGGATTACCGCTAACATCTTGCTTGTCTGAAAATTCAACCAACTGGTCTTAAAGTCATTGTTCTTCATACCATACAAGCAAAATAAAACCTTTAAAATAAATAATTATTTCCTGAAAAGTTGGGGATACAAATGTCCCTTCAATTATAATGGTTGCTACAACCACAGATAATCCCACAGATTCCAAGATTAAAAGAGATCAAATTGCATAACGTAAGTTCTGCAAATGTAAATGTAAAAAAAAAAAAAAAAAAATCCAGTAACTTTCTCTCTCACCTCAGTCACAGCCTGAATGGACGCTCCATGTTTCAGCAGCAGCTCCATCACTTTAATCCTGTTCTTCTTGCAAGCAATGTGAAGTGGAGTAAAACCATTCTACAGAAAAAAAAAAGAGAATCTGAATGCTTTTACTGCAGCTTACTAATGAAAATCTGGTTGCTGGTCCACAACAAGATGACTGAAGAGTTAACAAAGCTTTGTTTCCAGACGAATGAAAACACGTGGCTCCTGCTGCTCAATGCTTGGCAGACTTGTCTTTCTACAGTTTTCTTTCTCTCTTCCTTTTTTTCCTCATAAACTGCAGCGACACGCCCGTTCTGTAACCATTACTTCAGAGCATGACAGTATGCACTGCACACTTTGCCAAGAGAGGCTTTTTACAGATTGCCATGGTGCTGTTCAGAAACAAAACTTTTAATGTCATGCTCACATATAAGATTTGGAGGGTACCATCTAAGGTGGAAGCCAAAGGGGGAGAAAAAAGAATTCTGGGATTTCACATGACTAGCATGGCTTTTTTTTTAACCTTAGTGACCATATTTAAGTAGAACATTTTTGGGCTACATCATCTGATGCATATTGCCAGGGTGCGATTTGTAAGGTGGGGATAAAAATAAAAAAATCCCCCCCGGGTGATGCTACTCCACAAACCACCAACAGAGCATATAAAATACCAAAAATAAAAATCTTTTTTTTTAAAACATCGCCAAGTAAAACGCTGCGTTTATACAGAACTGTCTCTTTACGACCACAAACTTTTCAGACGCACATTCCAACTTTGCCTCAGCACCAGGCGCAAGTCAAAAGCGCGGAAAAGGTACGCTACAGGTGACTACGAGGGAGCTTTACTTGAACAACAGTGAACTGCGGTAAAAACTCGGTAAAACTCGGTAAAAAAAATTTAAAAAGAAAAATTAACATGACTATCTAATCAGCCTTTTAGACTGTGCTTGTGGCGCGCACTCAAGAATTGCATGCGCAAATGCGCCGGCGCGAGCTGCATATTACTTTATTATAGCTTAAATAAAGCGCAAAAGAAACTATAGCAATGAACGTCGTTGTTCTGTTGTAAGTTAAGTCATGAAATTACCAAACATGCGATTAAAGTTGCCTCAAAAGTGTGCATGAATGTATTTTTTGACATGGTTTAAAGCTATTGTTATCCAATTTGTTGGCCTTAAAAAGTCTTAAAAATGCACATATGTACACCAGGGAAATCTAAATTTTCATGGAGGAGCATGCCTCTGAACCCCCCTAACAAAAAATATTTTCTCACCTCGGTAATTATGAAACCCTGCGTACGGCCCTGCTTATATCTAATGAAATCTGAGGTTAACGTGCATTTCTCCAAATGTGCGCACTTTTGGACTAAAAGTTTGTATGTGTAGCTATGCACTGTGATCAAATGGGACCAAACGCGATTGAATGTAGAGGGTTGTGTCTCATTATTCTATTAATAACTACCGATTGATTTTGCATTTTCTATCAGAAATGAAGAATTATTAGTGTCATTTTCAAAAAAAAACAAAAAAGAAAACTTTCAAAACATCACCCCCTCTGTTTTTTTCACAAATCGCACCCTGCATATTGCACACAAAACTGGAAAGCATTTTCTAATCTGATTAGTGCTGATCTGATCTGATTTTTTTTTTTTTTTTTTTCCCACACCAGTCTATCATTGTGGAATAACACATTTCAGACAAACCCACCCATAAATGACACATAACAAGAAAAACTGTTGGAAGCTTTACATGTCATTTAGGTGGTCTCTTCCTGTTTAAGTGGAAGGTTCTTGGCCAGAATAAGCAGCAATGTAGACCAGACTTCAGGCTGATAGCCAAAGGTCTGGCAATGGGAGATTATGGTTTATTTGACAGGATCAAAAACATGCTGATCCAGGTAGAAGTCTGCAGGAACCAACGCAAATGAGTTGAATTGCTGAGTGTGTGTAAGGGAGGGAAGATACTTGTGGGACTAAAAATAAAATAAAGGTTAAAGGTCCAGTGTGTAATATTTAGGAGGATCTATTGACAGAAATGCAATATAATATACATAACTATGTTTTGAGTGGTGTATAAAGACCTTACATAATGAACAGTTATGTTTTTATTCCCTTAGAATGAGCCATTTCTATCTACATACACCACGGGTCCCCTTACATTTTAAGTCGTCATTTTACACCGACTGGTTTCTACAGTAGCCCTAAATGGACAAACTGCTCTACAGAGCGCGTTTCGTCACTATGTTGTTCTTAGTTGCAATTCGCAACCAACTATTCATCTATTGCACAAATAAATAAATGTTTTACAGGGGAATGGTTAGATATTCTCAAAGTTGGCTGTATGCAACAGCAAAGGAAAGCACTTCCCTTTTGCCAGCTGTGACAAATACAAGTTGAGGTCAGAATCATTGTGTGTGGGAATTGGAAAAATAGCATATGACACTGGAATGGGACTAAAAAAAATCACATAGATCTCTACTTGCTGGATTTTGCGGTCGGGTGCAAAAAGAAATAAGGAAGAAATAACTCATTTTTAGCAGAAGCGAGTGGGAACATGATAGAATTTTGCAGAAGCGGGACTGAAAAATTGATCCTATGCAGACCTCTAGATCCAGCAATGTCCAACTTGTTAAAGCAAGACTCACCAGTGCTTTGGCATTAGGATTGGCCTTCTTGTCCACAAGGACCTTGGCAACTTTGTAGTGTCCACAGTGTGCAGCGACATGCAGGGCTGTCAGGTAATCGTTGGTGACATCGTCCACAGGCACATCATGATGAAGCAAGAGCTGAACACAGTTCAGATGATCTCCTTGCGTGGCCATGTGCAGCGGCGACAGGCCGTTCTGTTGAAATATAGGCACCGATTCAGGTTATGAAGAAATTAAACTGAACTAACTGAAGAACTTTCACTTCTCTATTCTTTATTACTTGTCATCTTGTAGGAATAACAGATGAATCAAATCTAAAACAGAAAAAGTAAACTTTTAAAATCTAATAGAGCCATAATCCCCCCACAAAAGGGACATCTGGGGTAAAAGAACAGTAAGAGGCTATTTATACGTCACTATTTGTACTAAAACAATTGCTCCATTGTGACATTAATCGGCTGGAATATTATCTAATTTGGCGATAAGTCTGTGACCATGTTTTGCTTTGCTTTCAGATTCCAGGAAAGTGTTCAGTGATGCAATGGAAAAATAGAAGAAAAAATGATAATGTCACATCTGCATATGCTTAAAGTAAAAAATGATGTCATTTACTCGCCATCACCTCATTCCAAACCCATATAACCTTTTCTGTAACACAAAAAAAAATTGTTTAAAAATTGGGTTTTAAAAGGCAATCAATATTCAGTAATATTACAGATTTGACTGCACTAACACTCCGCATCAGATGAGAACAAAGCTTGAATTGAGCTAAATAATGACACTATAGTCTTCTGTAGAGCTGCTTATAACTCAATTGAACTTGTTTCATAATTAATAAACTTTGCACTATTACTGAACTAAATCAACACTGAACTAACTTGAGCTGAATAATGACACTATTGTCTTCTGTAGAGCTACTTTAGTTGAAATGGGTTTGGTCATAACTGATGATCTTTGCAACACTGACACTGTTACTGAACTAATCTGAATCAACACTGAACTAAACTGAGCTGAATAATGACATTATCTTCTGTAGAGCTGCTTTACAGCTGAAATTGAATTTGTTTTATAATTAATGATGTTTGCAACATTAATACTGTTCATTTCCTGCTTATTATTGTGAAGCTACTTTGAAATAATCTGTATTGTATAAAGCGTAGGGGTGTAACAGTACACAAACATGATGGTTTAGTACAACATATTTATTTAAATATATATTAATAATTAAGAAATTACTAATAGGTAAAGTAAATATAATGAATATTCAGTATGAGATAATATAGTGCATATATTTATTGAAATGCTCCCCTCTAGAGTTCATTTCTCTAGTGAACTAAACTGAACTGTGGACACTAAATGACTTGCCTGAGGTAAATGTAATGCTACGTGAGATATTATTCTTAAGCTGATTTATTGATGCCTTTCCGTGGTTAAAACACTGGTTGAGAGATTACACAAAAGCTACGTCTCATTTCAAAGGTTGCGTCCTCCGGAGGTCACATTTGAAGGCGCATCGCGGTGGTCTCATTTAAGAAAAGTTACAGTTAGATTGCAAAGTAAGAAAAAAATTACAGTATTTTATATCTCACGAGGAATAACAGTCAATTTTAGTACGGTTACTTTTCTTAAATAAGACATCCTTGATGACGTATGCAGTCTTCAAATGCGACCTCCGGAGGACACAGGCCTCCGAAATGAGACGCAGTTAACATATCTATGCATAGATTGTCTGCTCTTCTTCTTCTGTAATTTTTCCTATTGTGATGGTTAGCAAACAGCGTTCCTTCTGGATTGGAGTGTGGATCACCTGTGACTGACTGTATTCGTCGTCTGACTGTATGCATCAAACCGTGACGTCCGTACCGTGACCGTTCGGGATGAATACATGTACCGTTACACCTCTAATAAACCCCTAATAAGCGCTATGAAAATAAATGTGACTTGACTTGACACGAAGAGATGTTAAGCAGAATGTCCAGGCCACTCTTTCCCCAAAAGTAATTTATTTTGCCTTTAGCATTTCATTCTGTTTGTCATACAAAGTTCCCATTCGTTTTCAATATATAGAAAAGAGCAGCATGAACATTATTGAAAATATCTCCTTTTGTGTTCTACAGAAGAAAGAAAGTCATGCAGGTTTGGAACAACATGGGGTAAGTAAAATATGCATTTTGGGAGGAACTATCCTTTTAAAGGCAGAACAGCATATCTAACCTTTGTCTTAGAGAGGATTGGTGCTCCACGATCTAGCAACATCTCAACTACTTGCTCATGACCGCTCCTCGCTCCACAGTGTAAAGGTGTCAGGCCGTCCTGATGATATGAAAACAAGCACACATATATTACACACACTGACCCACTGGCCCGAATGTCAGCCATCATTAACATTACATTCCCTCCCAATACTAAAGACGTGCCAATATGTCAAACACACAATAAGAGACAGCATTCCACTACTGGAGACGGAGATGAGCGCAACATCTGCATGCAATTTTTCTTCAACGGTGCTGCCAAACACATGTAACCTGAGGGCTGCGGTTGTTATCATTTATTAGAATCAAACTGTATGTATCCTTGAATTATTCCTGCCAATAAATTCCCTGAAAAGCATCTTATGTTTCTAAAAAAGAAGCTGAAACTGGCCACAAATTAACAGCAATTGAATTAGTTTCCTCTAAAACATGTTATGCAATTAGTTTATAAATTACAGCTTTCTTAACTATACAATGGTGCTGTTGTGCAATAAAGGCAATGGGGAAAACCATGTGCTCACTTCCTCTGATGAGTTAAATATAGATATGGAAAAGAAAGACAGTCTGTTTGGTTTGACTGCTTGCGGCACTGACCTTGGTTTTGGCATCAATTCGGGCCCCTCTCTCCAGCAGCAGCCTGACCATGTTGGCATTTCCTCTTTTCGATGCCACATGGAGAGGTGTGATGTCATTCTGTCAAAATAAAATAACAAAACTAATTGTCAGACACACAATCAAGTTCTAAAGAACTGTACACTGTAATTCACTCCCTGAAACACATTTAAATATGCCATAAAGTACCAAACATGCTAAAAACACGTTAAATCATGCAACACTTGGCTGAAAAAACATGCTAGCGACACTTATCTGAGTGCTAAAGTAATATGAAGGAGTTGTAACTCGAGCATACAATATCCAATCTGCCTTAAATTTCACGTTTGAAAAGTGCACTGGCCTGAAGACATTTACACACCAAAATGTAGTCATAGTCATAGCGCCTCCAGCTGGTAGCAGGAAGTGTGGCAAATACAAATGACTGACATTTTCCTCCTATATTTATATACTTAAATACATATTGCATGTTTTCCTAATGCCACCGGGTGGCGGTGGCAAGGGTGTGAGGGCCCTTTCATTGCTGCTTGTTATTTCCCTTCTTGGTAGTTGCATGGATTTCATGAGAAAGCTTTCTGGTTTACCACCTTTTCATTATCATAAGTACATGGCTAATGCTAATGGCAAAGACTAAAAGCATAATGGCTTAATAATACAATAACGACAGGAAATAAGTACTCAAAATTGCTGAAATGAACACTTAAATTAGACAGTGAATGTTTGTTATTCATTGACAAGTCGATTTGTAGAAATCACTCATGGGGAAGGAAACACCTCTGTTTCTGATAAGTGTATCCATGAGAATATGTCAAAATAGTGGATTACCTGGCCTATATTTAAAATGTTATGTCATGAGCATTAATGTACTGTACTGACATTTTTTTTTTTTTTTTTTTACAAACTAAGGTGCAAGTCTGTATTGATCTTTAACAACAAACAGCAGGGCATTGATGCTTTCAACAAAGAAAAAAAGGCAAACTGAAAGAATTTCTTCCCCCCCTTGCATATGTCGCAGATATAAGAGATTTTGTTTGTAGCTGCAGTCATGGAACGGATGTAGTGCACAGCATCACACCGAAGATGGAAGTATTGGGCTACACCACCCTCTAGTGATGGCTCACAAAATCCCTAACTTACCATGATGCATTGCTTTTTCTAAACCATAAAAGACCCCATAAAATGTATCTGCGTATACCATTAACTGGCATCTAGGGAGCAGTACAATGTGTCACTTAAGTTAAAAACTGTGTGGGATGGTATTTTTGAGTACACGGTAGCGAATGCTTTGATTCTAAATTATGGAGATTTGGATGTCAGATATGTGGGATCAAATTTCACTTCATGTCAGGGTCAAAGATCTGCAGAGAGACACTGGTTTACATGGTCTAAACTAGTTCAGGGTTAATCTGTGTATGCAGTGCCAAGAAGGTGTTTAGATCAAGTGTTTTACATTGTTCTGAAAGCAACATTGGTTGAGTTTAAGCAGCTGATCATACAACAGTTATTTCCAATTCTCTAATTTGTTTGGATGAGAGGTTTTCTTAGAGTGCTGTAATATGATCCAACAGCACTGGGACGCTTCACTGTTTGTATCGCACTTGTCAGTGTTCAAGGCATTCCAGGTCAGTTTTTTTTTATATTTTTTTAAACACTTAGCATTTTCTCTCACACCACAATAACTCAGAGTGGGGTTTCTTTCACCAGCAGTAGCAAGCAGGGAGTGGAAAATGGAAAACCTGGCAGTGGAGTGGGACTGGATTCATAATAAATAAATGAATCATAAAAGTGCCCAATATAAAAAAAAAAAAAATTTAAAAAAAGCCTTTATAAAGGTCTAGTTTAAAATGTACACTACAGTTCACTACTGTTTAATGTTTTTGAAAGATGTCTCTGCTCACCAAGGCTGCATTTATGACCCTTCATAAATCATTCTAATATGCTGATTTGGTGCTCAAGAAAAAAAATCTGATTATCACAGTTGAAATGCATGTTGGTAACATGATTGTAACCTGGTGAACACATTTTATTTAAACAGAGATCTAATTTTGCACATACTTCATTTGTGAAAAAATTGCATTAAGTATCATGTAAATATATAACAAAATACCTTTTGGTAGCTATTTTAGTCCATGCTTTAAATATGACCTAAAATGATTTCCTCAGGGACAAAAAAGGCACTGCATACATAGAATGACTCTGTTCTGACCATAGTGTAGTTCATTCATAGCCATCCACTCCACTTTTACAGAAAACCACAGCTGGAGTTTGTGTCCTTACCCTCGCCTTGAAGTCTACGGCAGCCCCGCGGTTCAGGAGCAGGGTCGCTACATTGATGTTGCCGTAGTGAGCTGCTATGTGGAGAGGGGTGAAGCCACTCTGGAGAGGGACAGAGAGAAATAGAGCACAGTGGTCAAAATGTCACATACAGAACTCTGAAGGCCTTGACCCCTTGTCACCTGACCTGACCTCATCCTCTACATGTGAAAAGACGACACCAGGACAGGCGTGGTGCAGTAAATCTCTGACAGACTTACACGGATGACCTTAGCACAACACTGAGGGAAGACACATCCTTCACTTGTTCCCTCACACCAACTCAATCCAGCTGATTCATTCTTATGCTTTGGGCTGAACATTAAGTTTACATTAATCTCTCAATCTCTTAATCTCATAAACTATGCTGTGGTTACAATAGGTGTGAGAGCTTTTCCATTTAAAGAATGTGCTTTCCTCAGATGTACGAAGACGAAGCCTCAATAACAGCAACCTTCAGCCAACAGTTGAATTAACATACATACAAAGCTTTAGTGAAGGTGGACCCATGACGTCAAGTGTGCAAACATGCAACGTGCTGTTCAAAACCATTAAAAATAAGTCTTACTTGCCTAACTATTATCATAAATACAGTTTAAATTATTTTAAATTGTTTTATTGAATTTTATATATAGCACACTTAGTCAGTAGGCCACTGTAAATTTGACAGTGCAGTTAAGCAGCAGCTTTAGAAGAACATTAGACTATTATTCCCAGTGTTGTCAGTGGTTAATACTGTATTTAAGTTACATGTCATGCAGTGCAAATCAAAGCTATTAAGAAATCGGTAGGACAATCGGTAGAAACAAATTGTAGGACTGCTGGAACAAATCTGGAAGCCATGCTGACTGTGAAGAGAGAGAAAAGAGAAGAGAAGAGAAGAGAAGAGAAGAGAAGAGAAGAGAAGAGAAGAGAAGAGAAGAGAAGAGAAGAGAAGAGAAGAGAAGAGAAGAGAAGAGAAGAGAAGAGAAGAGAAGAGAAGAGAAGAGAAGAGGCTCTTTCTGCTGGCACCTGCACGGAGGGGAATGTCATGCATGAAACGGGACGAGCGTTCTGCAGCTGAGGAGTCTGTCTCCACACTACCTTCATCTGCAGGACAGTACTAAATATCTAGGTTTGGGTCCAAAGGGCACTTAGATTTACAGTTTAAAGCAATCGAAGCATAATGCAATTTTCTAAAGCAAACTGGTTTTAACATGAGTATAAAATGTTGCACACCCTGCTGGTCACAAGAATATGTTGTGTTTTGGGTACTGTTGTGCAGGCTTCTTAACTACTGTAAATACAGTGAAATTAATTAAATTCATTGACTTTGTTTCACTCAAATAATAATGAAAGTTCATTGTACTAAAAAAGTTGTGTGAACTCAAAATTTCATCGTAGTAAGCTGAACTTAATATGATTTAGTTGAGTTTCAGCAGATTTCTAATTCCGGTCCAACTTTATATTAAGTGGCCTTAACTACTATGTACTTACATCAAAAAATAAGTACAATGTACTTATAGGGTTCATATTGAATTGCAAAATACTTTTGCTGCTATTGAGGTGGGATACGGGTAAGGTTAGCTTTGAAGGAAAGGAAAGGAAAGTTTTGGTGGTATGGGTAGGTTTAAGGGTAGGGGTCAGGTGTAAAGGATGAGTCAACAGTTTAATTATAAATGTAATTACAGAAATTAATTACAGATGTAATTACATGCAGGTGTTTTTAAAATACAAGTACAATGTAAAAACATGTATGTACACAATAAGTGCATTGTATCAAATGATTAATTTAAATGTAAGTAAATAGTAGTTAAGTCCACTTAATATAAAGTGGGACCCTAATTCCTAGCATGCTTTGCATCAGACTGTATAAATGCTGAAATTAAGTGTTATTTAGTCACGTTGACGGTTTTAACGATACCTTTGGTACCTCAAAAGGTGCAATGTCGTTGCTGCCTATGTGTGGATCTGATACCCTCGGATTTCATGAAAAATATCTTAATTTGTGTTTTGAAGACAAACAAAGGTCTTATGGGTTTGGGACGACATGAGGGTGAGTACTTAATTTCATTTTTGGGTGAGCTAACCCTTTAAATGTTTTGAGGTAACAAGTTTCCTCAAATGTTTTAAGTATTCTGAAATTATTGAGTTTTACAGTGTCCTCTGATCAAACAGCTTTACTAAATAAGTAATCACTTGACTTTATCAGCAAGACCATAGCTCGTCGGTCCGTCGGGCCATCTGATCATTCTGATTGGCTGTTCAGCTACTGCCACCTGCTGGTACAGAAAAGCATTTCATCTTGCGCCGGCGCAGAACGGACGTGCTACTTGGCCGTCGGCTGTCGAGCGTCAGTTTGGTGTGTCAGGGCAACTTTGGACCCAGACGCTGCTGACGTGAGCCAACCCCGCAGTCTGCTTTCGTCGCCACTAGTTGGTGTGTTCCTGCCTTTAAGCAGAACTGATTTTTCATTGTTGTTGTTGCTGCGGCAAAACTATCCCAATTTAGCATACAGAAACATCAGGCAGGCCACTGGAAGGTTGACTTCTTGACTTCATCAATTCAAAAAACCCAAAACACAACATGCCCTCCTTTTATTGAAAATTACTTTTTTAATAAAAGTACTTCTCTCAGCTGCAGACCTCGACCGGCTAAACCAGAGTGTTTCCTCTCCATGCTATTTTTCTGTTGCCCATTAGTAATAGAAGCGCCATTCTATTGAGACAAAAAAGCAAAGAGCAGGGGCAGGAGGGGATGGGGCAGCAGCCACTGCAGCAGCGTGATGTGGGCGCTTTGTGAGGTGTGTAGCGTTTGTATGTGTATACCTCTGTCGTTCTATTGACCATCATCTAGAGAGACCACCAGAGCGGGAGGAGAGAGAATGGTCTGATTAGTGTTCACAAAGTCACAATGGGAGCACCAAGCTGTACGGTGGCTACACGGTGAGGGAGAGCAACAAACCACACATCACACAACACCACAAGGGTTTAACTGGATGGTGCAAACTGACTTGTGATTGAAGAAGATTGTAAGTAAATTTACAATGAGCATCTCCCTTCATGCACCATTGACTTACTTTAGCCACCACAAAGTCTGTTTAGATGTGTTTTTTCATTTATTTATTTATTTTTACATTGCATTAATTCCAAAATATAACAATCATCCTATGTGTTTGAATGGAAAGCACCATCAAGTTCTAAATGTAAACTGATGGAAAGACTTGGTTGTACATTGATGGAGGTACCTTGGATTCAACATCTGCATTGTGATCATTCTGCAGAAGTAACGCTGCTGCTTTGGTGTCATCTTTACGGGCGGCGATGTGCAGGGCAGGTAGTCGCACCTTCCCCTTGGTGTCGTTCTCCAGGAGCAGAGATACCACCTGATCATGTCCTTGCTGAAGAGCTACGGCCAGTGGAGTAAAGCCATCCTACAGACACACAACACAAGAATCCTTAAGTAGTACAAAGAGATGTAAATTTAAAGGTACACTAGAGAACTCTGGGCTCATTATCAACAACTTTACAATATAAAATTAAATTTTTCTTGAAGAGGAAGTTTTTACATTTGTTACGATTCAGCATGATCTTTGAAAGCAGTCGGCAACTCTGAATTTCAAGATCCACTTTCCTGCAGAAAGCTTGGCTCCAGCCCTAATCAAACATACTTGAACAAGTGAATCAAGGTCTTCAGGATTACCTGAAAGCTACAGGTACTGTAGGTGAGTTTGATAATGGTTAGAGCCAAACGTTGCAGAAAAGTGAATCTTGAGGCCCAGAGTAGCCCAGACCTGCTCTTTTAAATCCGGGGTGTCCAGTCCTGCTTCTGGAAGGACACTATCCTGCAGAATTTCGCTCCAGCCCTGATCAAACACACGTGAACCAGCTTACCAAGGTCTTTAGTTTGCTAGAAACTTTGGCTGTGTCCTAAATCACCCCCTATATCCTTAAATAAGGCACTATTTCAGGGGACAGCCATTTGTAGTGGCGTCCGAAACCATAGTGGACGTTATCGAGTGCATTCATTCAATCCCACAATGCACCACAATATCGAATGTACAACCAATACACTCTCAACAGCTAGAGAATACCCTGCACTGTGAGAGTAGCGGGCCGAATGAATTCCTGCGTCTGACCAGAAGATAGCGTGCATCCGTCCATTTTCCAAACCGCTGGTCCAATGTGGGTACAGCATAATATCAAACAGGTAAATTCCTTTTTAATTGATAATTAAGTTGTTTAATGAAGGTTTATACATAGTTGCCATGACAGAGTCCAAGATAAATCTTTTCATCTTACTACAGGATCTGCCAGTTTGCTGAGTTTCACATAATTATTAAACAGCAAGTCAAAACTATGCAAAAGTGGCAGCTCTTCTGGCACACTCAGTGTCCGAATTCACTCACTCGTTTTCATTTACTCCTTTAAGAGGACTATATTATCGTAGAGATGTAGGCAATAATGAATAAGGATATCAGGTGTGATTTCAAACACAGCCTTTCAGACAAGTGTGTTTGGACAGGTTGAAGCTGAAGCATGCAGGACACTGGCCCTCCAGGAGCTACACATTGTCTCCTGTGATTACAATATTAGAGCGGATCTGACTAGCAACATCCAGATCACTGATAGTAAGAAGAAAGTCCCAAAACAGGGGTGTTAAATCCTATGTGTTGAAATCCACTTTCTTGTAGACTTCAGCTAAAATCTGATAGAAGGTGGCCCACCAAGAGCAGGATTGGACACCCCTGTCCTGCAAGATGAATATCCAAAAAATATGTAGTCTGAGCAACAAAATAGCATATCTGCAGCCAAGGTAGATAGACTTTCATTTTTTGTTCACGGATATGTTATAAGCACTCAAGGATAAATGACAGAAGCTTGAAATTTCTTGATTCTAAGGGGTGGGCAACTCTGGTCCTCTAGGTCCACTTTCCCACAGAGCTTAGCTCCAACCCTAATTAAACACACCTGAACAAGCTAATCAAGGTCTAAGGTCTTCAGGATTACTATAAAGCTACAGGGCTGGAGATCAATTCTGTTGGAAAGTGGATCTTGAGGTCCAGAGTTTCCCAGCCCTGTTCTAACGGGGTAGCCAACTCTGCTTCTGGAAGGCTACCTTCTTGTAGACTTCAACTCTAACCCTGCTCCAACACACCTACCTTTTAATCCTGAACACCTTGATTATGTGTGTTTGATCAGGGTTGGAGCTAAACTCAGACGGATGGTAGCCCTCCAAAAGCAGGGCTTGCTACCCTTTGGACATACATCCATAAATGATCATCATTATTTACTATACCAGCAGGGGTGATGTAGTGTGACTTCATTAACAGCATTAATGTTCCATATCATAATCTTAACTACACTAGCATTCAACTGAATCTGAAAACTGTAATGGCATTACAATCACAAAACAAAATAGATTTTTTTTTTTTTCTGCTCAGTAGTCATGGTAGAGTATTCTGTAAGTGCAGTAACTGACTCCAGATTCCTTGATTGTGCATTATATTTATACAGTTCTTCATCAATTATTTCTTTCTTGGTAAATAATAGGGCTGAGTATTGACAAAAACAAAACACATTGCCATACATATGTCATGATTCAATACATTGTGGTGTATCACCATATCAGAATAGGTGAGATCAGACAGAATCTCTCTTGTGTGGAAAACCCCACTAAAGAATAGCATTTTCAGAGTTTATGCTTTTAGATGAGCTACTTCTAAATAAATTGAACTGTAGGAAATCATATTAACACTTAAATAAAAAGAAAATATTCATACAAGAATATAAAATATCAATCATATAGTGAGAAAAAAACAACATATAAATATATGATTGTACAATGGCAGAATGTTAAATAAAAGCAACATAAAAATAGTTAATAATTCTCAAAGAGCAGCTTGACATCAAAATGCTGTAATGCATCTTTTTGTGGTTGAATTTCAGACAGATCTTCATTCTCACCAACATGGATCATTAACATGCAAACAGCTCTTCAAACATGAAAATGTTCTTGGATGCATAATCACTGTCTAAGAGACACAAGGGCCTGGTACATTCTCAAGGACAGTGACGTCTGGCACCCTGCTCTGTCATGCACGCACACACACTTCAAGCCGGGCATTCAATACCCTCACTGCGCAACTAGTGTCTGCCTGCTGCCTTGAAAAGGATAGCAAGGTCACTGGGCATTCTGAGTCAGGTTTTATATGTATCATTGCTAGATAGACCTATAAGTATGATGCTTCATACACAGTACTGGGAAATGGAGTGATGTCAGTGATGAATGGATAGGAACAGAAGGTCCCGCTCACCTCTGTGGCAATGCTCTGACTGGATCCGTTATCCAGGAGGAATTTGACTACATCCAGGTGGTTCTCCTGGGCAGCCATGTAAAGTGGTGTGAAGCCATTCTGTAGCAGGAACAAGAGCACACTTAGAAATGTTTCATTCATGTTCTCTTTAACTTTATCAAGCAGCCAAACAATTACACACATAGACTAAATGTTTTTTATACTGTACAAACTGAATATTCTATCACCCTCCACTAAACCTACACATCACAGAAACCTTTCTGCTATTTTAGATTGTCAAAAAAGATCATTCTGTATGATTTATTGACTCAAATACAAGATTAGATCACAGCATTGCCTCTGACATACAGTAGTCTTATCTGCAGGATTGTACTGCAGTGGTGATAATCTCTTTAACAAATTTAGAATCTTATTTGAAATACCTTTAAAGGGTTAGTTCACCCAAAAATGAAACTTCTGTCATTAATTACTCACCCTCATGTCATTCCACACCCGTAAGACCTTTGTTCATCTTCGGAACACAAATTAAGATAGTTTTGATAAAATCCGATGGCTCAGAGAGGCCTCTATTGCCAGCAAGATAATTAACACTTTCAATGCCCAGAAAGCTACTAAAGACGTATTTAAAACAGTTCATGTGACTACAGTTGTTCAACCTTAATGTTATGAAGCAACAAGAATACTTTCTGTGCGGCAAAAAAACTAAATAACGACTTTATTTAACAAAATCTAGTGATGGGCGATATCAAAACACTACTTCATGAAGCTTCGAAGCTTTAAGAATCTTTTGTTTTGAATCAGTGGTTCAGAGCGTGTATCAAACTGCCAAAGTCACGTCCCCCAGTGGTGAACCATTGTAATTTCAAAACACTTATGACGTAACAAAACCTCGTTTACTGAAATCACGTGACTTTGGCAGCTTGATACATGCTCCGAACCACTGATTCGAAACAAAAGATTAGTAAATCTTCAAAGCTTCATGAAATCACCCATCACTAGATATTGTTAAATAAAGTCGTCATCGGATTTTAGATGAACGAAGGTCTTACGGGTTTGGAACGACTTGAGGGTGAGTAATTAATGACAGAATTATAATTTTTAGGTGAACTAACCCTTTAAACTTGAAATATGCAATATGTCTGGTCAATTGATACCAGTGTTGTGTGAACTTTAGAATTTAACAACTGGCTTTTCAATTCATGAGTGTGAATGTGAATTGAATTGGCCACACCCACAGGAAGTTGAATTGGAATGACAGGAATAGGAAATGCATTCACCTATAAATAAATTTAAACACAAATGTTTTTACTAATATATAAACCATTCATTTTGACTAATTTTTAGTTTTTTGACTTAGTCAATATTGTCAAAACAATAAACGCAACAAAATGTTCGCCACTTTGTTTTTAACTTTTAACTAAAACTAAATACTGACCTCCAAATTTGGGTAATGAAGTTTTTTATGTAGGCATGTTAGCTTAGTTAGCTTAACTTAATAACTTAAGTAGTAGACAATATTATGTTAAATGTATGATACTAGATAAAAAATGTTGCAATTTTCAAACGTTTGATTTTTTTGGCAATGTTGGTTATCTAGCTAACTATAAGTTAGCTACGATTAGCTAACATAGTTATTAGCAGGCCCAGTGTTACAATTGTGCCTGTCCCGGACTCCGTTTCCCAGAATCCTCCCTGCTCCACACCTGTTTGCACTTCCTCATCAGCCTCCCTGGATTCCCTGCACCTGTCCATTGTCATTAGCACTCCCTTTAAGTTGGACTCACTCCTAGCACTTCCTGTCCGTTCTATTTATCTAATGTTGTTGTTATAGCAGCAGCAGCAGCCGCCGCCGCCGCCGCCGCCGCCGCCGCCGCCCTGCTTTAGTGAATAAACCCCATTTAAATTTGAAGTCTGTGTCTGTGCTCTCTCAACTACACGCAATGGTAACACCCAGACAGAATCTTCAGAATTTTTCACATTTTCTACAGTGAATTTGTTGGAAAATATGTGGAATGGCTCATGTTCAAACGTGTTAGAAATAAGAGTATTATTTTTTTCTTAGTGGTTGAGAACGTAATTAAAAAATCTAATTCTGTGTTAATCTGCAGAGATTTCTGTAGAGTTCTGAGAGTGTGTATTCAGTATAGGCTTGGGTATTAGGGTATTAGCACTATTAACATAACATAGCCGAAATGACTCAACCATAAAGGTAACTAGCTTGCTAATACTTAGAATTTTTTTTTTTTCCTTTGTGGGGGCTGAGGGTGGAAATGGATAAGCTGAACACGCAGCGCCGGATGAAGCTTCAGCCTCTAGGCAGGTATAAGAATTAAGGGTGATTTTATGTATGTTGGTGGAATAAGGTAAATCAGGAGATTATAGGTAGAGTGTCAATGGTCCATTTGGGTGGCGGTAATGTGTCTGGGATCCGCCATAAAACAAGAAGAAGAATACTTAGAAATGTGGAGTGCACAAAAAACATAGATCATTTTTACACTACAGTGCAAAAAGAAAACCCTTGCAAAAATATACTGCTCTAGCAACCCTCTGTAGCAAACTTCTTGTAAATATTTAGCAATTCATAATCAGCCTCCTCATTCAGTGAGTGTCTCTATTTTAAGCACTGCAGTGTGAGAAAGCAGAACCAGGCTGGACTTGTGATAAGTTCTTGAGATAAAACAAAGTCTGTCTCTAGTCTCTCGCACACGTGTACATGAGTTTAATTTTGGACTCCCTGAGGGTACTTTCAGTGACAAGGCAAAAACACACACACTACTGAAACTATCCACCATACCAGCTCTCAAATCCCAACAGTTTCTCCTCAGAATGGAGACATACTGTAAGTAGGTTATATGTAATGCAGCACTTCTGAATTCTTTTAAAGATATTTGAGCACAAACTTGGAACTTGAGTATTTGAACTTCAATTAAAATTCATAATATTCATAACAGAATGCTAGTTCATGTTGCATTATTAGCATAAACTGACTTTTATGGTTGTTTCACTCTTTCAGTACAACCACTGTCATGGCCGAGCAGTTTGAAGACAATCTTGCTTAATAAGTTAGTCAAAGTTAGTTGTGTGCATGGTTAACTACCTGGAAAAAAAAAAAAAATCTGTTTAATTAATGGTGGAAACTAACACTAACTAAAAGTAGTACTACCTGCATTCTTCCTTTATGTAGCTTCAAAGTAGTTAGCTACTTTTTGCTTTCATTTCTTTTTTGCTGATGCTAATTATGTAGATAACCATAAGTTAGCTAAGATTAGCTAGCATAGTTATTAGCAGGTTCAGATCAGAATATGCTTAAATTTTTTTAAATATTTGGCAATGATTTTGTTGGAAAATTTGCTACTTTACCATTTGTAGCCAACTTTTAAATTACAAGTAGCTTGGCAAGCTACTGTACTTTTTTGAAACTAGCTTCACAAACACTAGGTTCAATGGCATCAATTTATGAAGGTAACTAAAGTTTGAAGGTAACACCCTCATGGAAACTCATGTGGCATTGCTGAAGTAAATTTTTGAACATTCTTGAATGAATGATTTGCTGGTTGCACGCCAGTCTGTTATTGTAGAGACATCAACATTTTTACACCCCTAAACGTTCCGCTGAACAAAGCGAACTGTGATTGGTTGCTTTACATGTCAGTCAGATGGCCCCTTGGCCAATAAAAGCTCCAGACCTTCTGCCATCAGTCTGGCTACTCAAGATTATAGCACAGTAACGAAATCACAAGCTTGCGATGGGGAGGCCAAGCATTTGCAACTGTGTTTGAGGATGTATTTAAAGTAAATTAAAGGCCACACATGCTGACTTTACCTGAGACTGGGCGTTGATATTCGCTCCATGAGTCACAAGTTCCTTCACGACATCCACCTGTCCAGCGAGTGATGCTATGTGCAGAGCGGTGTTTCCTTTCTAGAATCAGAAGAACACGACAGAGCAGGTTGACTCAATGTGAACAGTGACAAAATGTTTTTTCCTAGACCAGCTGTCTTTTGGAATGCTTCTTCACTATTTCTGTCTCTACATAAATATCACTTTGAAGAATCCACTTTTAAGATGGGAGAGTTTCTAAAACCTCTACAGAAATCTTCCTCTTGAAAATCCTTTACATAAATGAGCAGATCCAGCCCTTGGTAGAGGCTCAAAGTCAACCTGAACATCAGGCAACAGTGACTTTGAAGACTTGCTGATGCAGCAAAGTCATGTCTATGAATTCATGCACAGCTGAGTAACACACTAGTCATCTTTAATTCATATGCTTAGACTGTACTAGACATGTTTTACTTGTGTGTCATAGTATCAGATCTGGTGATGTGGGTGTTACCTTTGTTGCCGCATCCACGGTGGCACCAAGTTTAATAAGCTCAGCCACAACCTCCACATGTCCTTCTTTAGAGGCTAGATGAAGAGCGTTCAACCCATTCTGCATTCAGAGAAAAACGTTAAAATATATTTTTGCTGTTTATATACATTATTCAGGGTCAATATGAGGCATATCAGAGACAGAAAATGTCATTTAAAGGTTTATGTCATTAAACTTTGGAAAGTCTCGAGGGATCCACTCCTAGTTTTTATAATTTTTATAATAATTCTAATAAATTTTAAAATTATTATTTTTTGTATTAAAAAAAATAATTTTCAGCATCATTACTCCAGTATTCAGTGTCATATTATCCTTTAGAAATAATTCTAATATGATAATTTGGTGATCAAGAAACATTTTTTAATATTAACAATTGTGATGCTTAACATTTTTGTGGAAGCCTTGCTTCATGTTTTTTTTTTTTTAAGAATTATTTGATAAATAAATGTTAAAAAGTACAGCGTTTATTTGAAATTGAATTTTTTTGTAACATTATAGATGTCTTTACTGTCAATATTGATCAATTTAATGCATCCTTGCAGAATAAAAGTATTAATATATTTTAAAACAAATGTCTTATTGACCCCAAATTTTTGAATTGTAATGTACAGTGCCTACAAACATATTTTATGATGCTAAATATCAAATTTAAATGTTAATTTTACAAAAAGAAAGATGTAAGACCTGGTTGCAGATGTTGATGTCCACGCCAGACTTTATGTAATCAAGGGCTTTCTCAAGGTTTCCAGCTCGGGCCGCTCTGAGGTAACTGGCATTACTGTCAGTCTGCAAGAGAGAGAAATAACAATCAGATCGTCTTCTTCACAAACCCTGACTTATCAAGCAGTACCAATAACACAATGTGCTGACACTTCCAATTTTCAAGAGGGAGAAAGAAGTCCTCGAAAAAGAACAGATAACAAAATCCAACCTATAGCATCTTTACTGCATTTAAGCAAAAACCAAGAGATAATAAGGTAAAAGAAAGAGATTGATGGACATAGCAGTGCCCTAGCAACCACATAGCAATGTGCAGAGATTTCCACTCATGTCTTCTTCAGTAAATCTAACTCTAAAAAACAGAAGTGAAGTGCACCTCAGATCTCTACACTAATGGCTGATCGTCCAGCAGGTCATTGCCAAGATTCCAGCTGCCTCTCCTGTGTTTGATTGGCTATCTGGCTATCTGAGATTTGTCATAACAGAAACACAAATAAACAGTAAATAAACTAGCTGTAGTCATGTAAAAGAGGGCCCGAGAAAGAACAGCAAGGAAATGTCACAGAGCTTGAAGCAGTGTTGCCCTGAGAGCGGGATTCCAGAGACATTCACACATGAAGTGAAAAGCATGAGGAGCAGTAATGGATGATTTCATCCAGGCTGAGTGAAGACACACTATAAACCTGAATATTCATACTGGAATTACACGAGTGTGCTGGTCTTTTCCATTCTCCTCAACATATTTTTTCCCCCCTTTTGGAAATGTGGTTTTGCAGGTGCATTTGGTGAACCAGTGAAATTTTGAATCTCACAAAGAAATGAGATTCACCCCTATATTGTTCTTAAAAGAAGTTTAAAGTATTTATTTTGGAGTTAGGGGAACTAACACACATGTTTATAGTGTTTATAATGTTTGTAAATGCTTAGTTTAGTTTTTTTACCGATATTTTGCACTCTGAATGTATAATAAAATGTTACTTTTACACCAATGTGAATGTTTTGTTTCTCAACAATGCAATTTTGACACGGTGTGAGTAATTTTTATATATATATATATATATATATATATATATATATATATATATATATATATATATATATATATATATATATATATATATATATAAAATTGACTCACACCGTGTCAAAATTGCATTTGCATATTGCATATATATATATATATATATATATATATGAAACTGAGTCACACCAGGTCAAAACTGCATTTTCCAAAAGGAATTAACCACTGTGATATTATTTTCATGGCAATTTAGCTTAAATTCAGTAAAGCAATACCATATTATTACCATATGTACTTACACAATTGTATATAACTGTATTTTTTTAGAAAAAAAAATGTATGTATAATTTCACAGTGCAGAATTTGAGGGCAAAGTGTTCTTAAAATATTCTTTAAAATAATGTAAAAAAATGAATGGATAAAAATGAATGGATTGTTTGTCTGTATGATTCTAATAAAAAATGAAATAATTGTATGTTGTTTAATGTGCATGGTAGCCTAGATATCATGAAAAAAACAAAAAAAAAAACAATCAACAGATCAATCCATGTTTGCCAGAAATACAAATTCTTATTACAAACATGAAATGAAGGAACATTTCTAGAAGCTCCTAGTATGTGATCATCCAGCCACATGCACATGCAATTCCAACACTGTTAGCTGTAATGACATAGCATTTAACAACAACATCCTAGTCTATCCTAGTGCAATACCACACATACTCCACATACATGCTTTACATGCTTTAGTGTGTTCTACCTGTGAGTGCATTTCTATATTAACAGGTCTCAGTGGCTGAAACACTAAAACATTTTTTTTTTCTGAATATGAAAATATGAATGAGGTAAAATAAAAAGATCAGGAGTCATAAAAACACTAGTTCATTAATTTAACACAGGGCTGATACAAGTGCAAATGAGCATGTAAACGTAGATCTGGGAAAAAGGTGTGGTCTGTGCCAACAGTTCAGTGTCCAGATATTTACACACTGAAGAGAGAGACAGCAAGAGAGAGAGAGAGAGAGAGAGAAAGAGAGAAAGAGAGAGAGACAGAGGGTGGGTCTGCTGCAGTGCTGTAGTCCTGACACACCCGACACACACATGAACACACACCAGCACAGTGTCTGCATCTGAATCCATTCACACAACCAGTTAATGTACATACCATTAGTCTAGGATCTACATAACTAAAACTGGGGATCAATTTTCAAAACCTTCATGTTCATATGAAATAAGTATGTTTGAATTCGCCATTTTCCTAAAACAGTAGGTGGAAAGTACCCAGATGACCTATTATGTCACATAATAATCACAACATGGGGGATTTAGTACATCCAGATTTAATTCCTACAACACATTCATACTTTTGGTCACAAGTTCTTCATTAAATGTAGTACCTACTCAGGCAGTATGTGCATCTTGTGTCTCAATTAAATCTGATGCTGTTTGTTTGAACATCTTAGCAACAGCTGCATCGGCTCAACCCATGGTATGAGTTTGGGGCGGGACTATCTGTTAGTTTGACCAATGGCAGCTAAGGGGAGTGTTCAAGAAATCTGTTTGAAAGCAGTCATGATTTAAAATTTCGTTCGGTGATGATATTGGTGCATAAATTACCAACACAATCTCATAGCAAAACTATTTGACGTTTTGGCAAACAGGTGGCTAATTCATATGCTTTCGAATAATCATACTGGTACGCTTTTGTACAATCTGCTTACGTCCCAGTGACGGGTATGTTTAGGGGTGGGGTTAGGGGGTGGACCTTCGTGCTTACTTTTTTCTAATAATCGTAAGTTTTTGTATGATTTACATCCTACGAAATTGACACCTCGTAACCCATGAGATCAGGTTGGAAATTACACACTTCACCTTTAAATACAAGACTGTTAATCATTGGAGGCAGTGAAAAAAAATAAATACAAATGAAGGTGTAAGTATTTCATTCGGGTTAATCATTAATCATGTCATACTCCTTTAGTCTCTCAGTTTTTTCTAGCAATATCAGTCCCTGGCTTCTGTCTAGATACTATAGCATGTAGAAATGTCACCCTCTCTCTAAGTAATGTGGGCTCTACCTCTGCAGTGTGTGGGAGTTTCCTTTGAACATCTCTCTCTCTCTGTCTGTCTGCCTCTCTTTCTATCTCTCTCTGTCTTGCTCTCTGTATCACTAGGAATCACACAGCATGTTCTGGAAAGGCCTCAACAAAACCTGCATGAAGTCTTTTTGTTCATTAGAAAGTAAGACTGTACAAGATAAATTGAATAATTATTATATATTCAAGATAATTTTGCTGGCAATATATAATGAAATGAAACCATGAGCATTGCAATAATTAGGCACCTATTGTATCTGTTAGTGTTCCTCTTATTATTATTCCTCCTCCTTCCTCTTCTTCTGCTCTTGAATCTATGGCAGCCCATAGAACCACTTGCAGGAAAATGATGAAATGATGCTCATGGATAGAGAATAGTCTGAACATTAACCACAGCAAATTTGCTATCTCTAACTTATTCCCTCTAGCACCACCAATTGTCCTAATTTGCACTTACGTTTATGCTAATAACCTTTGAACCGTAAGGGTCATTTTTGAATTTTCCAAAAATTACTTTTTCAAACTCATCCTAGACGTTTCGTCTGTTTCTTCACCAAAATTGCCTCATATCATTTTCAGACCATGCTGGCAGTTATTAAAAGCTTTTTGAAAGACCCAAACGTCTTTGTATAACACGCAAACGGATTTGACGAAGAGCATGTCAAAATGAATGTGAGGCTATATCTTCACAATGCTTTAGGGTATTGAGACATGGGCTGTGTGAAATAGCCCCTACACCCTTAAATTGGGCACTATTTGTGGGCACATCCATTTGTAGTGGTGTTCGAAATAGTGGACGTTTTCAACAAGTGTACAACCAATGTATGCATAACTGCTACAGAATAACCATAACAAATTGTGGGAGTCGCATGTCGAATGAATTCCCATGTCTGAACAGAAGATAGCACCCACAGCTGAATCATCCATCCATCCATCCATCCATCCACTTTTCAAACCGCTGATCCAATGTGGCTACAGCATAATATCATACAGGTATTAATTCCTTTCTAATTGATTATTAAATTGTTTAATTAAGGTTTATACATGCTAGTTTCCATGACCAAATAAATCTTTTCATTAATACTGGAGCTGCCAGTTTGCTAAGGTTCCAATGATTATTATACAGCAAGCACAAACTATGCAAACTATCACCCAATTGTTTTCATTCACTCCTTCAAGTGGACTATATTAGTGGAGTAATGTAAGGAATAGTGAATGAAGGTATAGGAGGCAATTTCGAACACAGCCGCAGTATTGGTACATGTCATTGCAAGCATGACCTGAGGCTACTTGCAAGGTTTCACACAGTGACACCTACTGGTTGGGAGATATAAAAAATTGCTATTTTTGCTTCTAACTTTTGAACAGTTTGCCCAAATATCATAAAACTTGTCTTGTTTGATTCAGTGCAGCATTTTCCATATCGTCCATTTTTCGTCCTTTTTTTTTTCTTTTTTTTTGTCCTTTTTCAAATTTGTTGTAAAAGGCTGTATTTTACAAATTCTATTCTATTCACAATTTTCACACGCTTTGCCAAAAATAATCTAAAATTGTCTTTAATTACTTATTGTTGCAGTTGTTCTAATGCTCCCAGCCATGCTTGCATAACTTATCATGCCTTTTTTGTGCTTGGCCCCATTAATTGCTGCTTGCAGCTACATTTTTAATGTGTTTTTTTATGTGGCAATTAAGACTGTATCATTACAGTAGTTTCACAATGTTTCCTTGAGCACCTTGTGAGCAAGTGTTCAGACAGAGATCTTTTTTTTTTTAATTTCAGTAGTAGAAACTGAAATTTCCATTAAGTTTGATTCATTTCTGTGAATTAGTTTAGACTGTCTGTTTCAATGATTCACTCCATAATTAAATCAATGCTTCTTTTGGATCAGCACACAAAATGTTTATGTACTTTAAGTTTTTTATATTTTATTTCACATTTATTTTATTTCATGTAACAATTTCTTATGCTTTTAGTTTTTAGTTTCATTCATAATATATTAGCAAATGTTAATTTATACAATGTAAAATGGATTACTATATTCTGATTAATAAATTATGTAAAAGTACTGTCGAATATCATCAAAAATCTTAGTAACACTTTACAATAAGGTTCATTAGTTAACATTAGTAAACCCGATTCCAAGTTGGGACACTGTACAAATTGTGAATAAAAAAGGAATGCAATAATTTACAAATCTTATAAACTTATATTTTATTCACAATAGAATATAGATAACATATAAAAAAAAGTTTAAAGTGAGACATTTTGAAATGTCATGCCAAATATTGGCTCATTTTGGATTTCATGAGAGCTACACATTCCAAAAAAGTTGGGACAGGTAGCAATAAGAGGCCGGAAAAGTTAAATGTACATATAAGGAACAGCTGGAAGACCAATTTGCAACTTATTAGGTCAATTGGCAACATGACTGGGTATAAAAAGAGCCTCTCAGAGTGGCAGTGTCTCTCAGAAGTCAAGATGGGCAGAGGATCACCAATTCCCCCAATACTGCGGTGAAAAATAGTGGAGCAATATCAGAAATGAGTTTCTCAGAGAAAAATTGCAAAGAGTTTGAAGTTGTCATCATCTAGAGTGCATAATATCATCCAAAGATTCAGAGAATCTGGAACAATCTCTGTGCGTAAGGGTCAAGGCCGGAAAACATACTGGATGCCCGTGATCTTCGGTCCCTTAGACGGCACTGCATCACATACAGGAATGCTACTGTAATGGAAATCACAACATGGGCTCAGGAATACTTCCAGAAAACATTGTCAGTGAACACAATCCACATCATGCTAGGTCAAAAAAGAAGCCATATCTAAACATGATCCAGAAGCGCAGGCGTTTTCTCTGGGCCAAGGCTCATTTAAAATGGACTGTGGCAAGGTGGAAAACTGTTCTGTGGTCAGACAAATCAAAATTTGAAGTTCTTTTTGGAAAACTGGGATGCCATGTCATCCGGACTAAAGAGGACAAGGACAACTCAAGTTGTTATCAGAGCTCAGTTCAGAAGCCTGCATCTCTGATGGTATGGGGTTGCATGAGTGCGTGTGTGGCATGGGCAGCTTACACACCTGGAAAGGCACCATCAATGCCGAAAGGTATATCCAAGTTCTAGAACAACATATGCTCCCATCCAGACGTCGTCTCTTTCAGGGAAGACCTTGCATTTTCCAACATGACAATGCCAGCCCACATACTGCATCAATTACAACATCATGGCTGCATAGAAGGATCCGGGTACTGAAATGGCCAGCCTGCAGTCCAGATCTTTCACCCATAGAAAACATTTGGCGCATCATAAAGAGGAAGATGCGACAAAGAAGACCTAAGACAGTTGAGAAACTAGAAGCCTGTATTAGACAAGAATGGGACAACATTCCTATTCCTAAACTTGAGCAACTTGTCTCCTCAGTCCCCAGACGTTTGCAGACTGTTATAAAAAGAAGAGGGGATGCCACACAGTGGTAAACATGGCCTTGTCCCAACTTTTTTGAGATGTTTTGATGCCATGAAATTTAAAATCAACTTATTTTTTTCTCAGTTTAAACATTTGATATGTCATCTATGTTGTATTCTGAATAAAATATTGAAATTTGAAACTTCCACATCATTGTATTCTGTTTTTATTCACAATTTGTACAGTGTCCCAACTTTTTTGGAATCGACTTTGTACAATATTTAACATGAACTAATAATGAACTGCACTTCCACAGCATTTATTAATCTTGGTTAATATTAATTTCAACATTTACTAATACTTTATTAAAATCTTAACATTAGTTAAACACTGAACTAACTTGAACAAACAATGAACAACTGTATTTTCTGTAGTTCATGTCAGTTAATACATTAACTAATGATTAATTAATGAACCTTATTGTAAAGTGTTACCAAAATCTTAAAAATATAAAGATTTTTAAAGCTATATTTGTCAACTCTAGCTACTAAAGACATAATTGATTTATCTGACACCAGGTCCATTGATTTACCAGTGGATGTTATGCAGCATTTTATAGAGTATATACGTAAAACTCAATACAAAATGATTTGTTCAATATCCTGTCAAGGTATGGCCAGCGGTCCCGTGTATAGATTTAGAAAATAGGATTGTTTTCAGAGAGAACACGGAACTCAACTGATGCATCACTTGAGAAGCCAGCTACATTTCCAAAGAACCTGAGAGGATGAAACACAGCAACACCACACAGAGATCTGTCCTGATGTAAATGGTCCCATCTGTCCTACTCCTGTTCTGATCTCTGGGATGGGAGGCAGGCGCGCTAACAAGGACGCTAAAAAAGATCGCAGTCTCTAGCATCGGTCGCCAGAGTGCCTCTTGAGGCCTGGGGAGTGAGGTTTACACGCACAGCTCTTATTAGCTTGCCTCCATTACACTCACCCCCCTAAACCTCACTCCTCTATGGGTCACGGCACCAAATGTAACTGGTCCTACTTGACCCATTCCGAGTGAGATCTGAATCAGCGTCTCTGCCATGGGAGGCAGGCGCGCTAACAAGGACACTAAAGATCGCAGTCTCTAGCATCAGTCACTAGGGGAGTGAGATTTACATGCACAGCTCTTACTAGCTTGCCTCCATTACACTGACTCTGTGGTTGACAGACAGCTCAGATCATCAGATTGAGGAAATGTCCTATCCCGCAGCCCAGTACGGAATGGAAATGGGTTTTTATCAGGGCTGATCATCAGTCAGCATTAGCAGAAGCCCAGCACAAGCCTTACAGGAACACAGGCTAGCATATACACACAACGAGACCAATTACAGTCAGTAAGAAGGGCAAATATACAGATCTCTAATGCTAATTTGCCATAATTATGATTGCAAATTAATGTGAATGTATATCAGGATATAGGACAAGTACAACTTATACAAGCCATGATCTGTATCTAGCTGGCCTACATTATCCATATGACAAGTAAAACATGAGGAAAAATTATTGGAGATTATGCAGTTATCCAGTCAGGAATGTTCCCTTTGCAGCCAACAGTCGGATGAGCACATACACGGATTGTTTTAAACACACACACACCCACGTCATTGTTTGTCTTTATAATGCGCCTTGCCTGCAGGGTGGCGAGTGAGTGCAGTGTTTTAAGCCATAGAGAAAAGCTGTCAATTGACACTGCACATACGCACACACAAATCGCAGCATGCTCAGATAACAGCACATGCATGAAGAGAGCTGAGTGTGTGATGTATCTGTCCTCATTCCTGACACTCTTCAGTGTAGAGTGCAGATAGAGCAAGACTGCAGAATGAAACGGCGTCCTGTGTCACGCTTCATGACGATAAAGCGAAAGACCTTCAAATCTCATCAAGCAGCGAGCATGAAAATAAAAGTGTAGGTGTTCACATCCCACTATGCAAACAGACCATCTTCTTTTTTAAATGTATACTCTTTCAAATATATATCACATTATAACTGTTTTTACTGTATTTTTTTTTAATTGGTGAGCATTCTTTAAAAAAAAATAAAAATAAATTCCATTGTTTGACTGATAGTATATTTATAAATTTGACTTTAAACCATAAAATTCAGAGTGAAAGTGTATATTCAATAAGAGGATAAAATGTAGGGCAAGAATGCTTTTACGAATGGGAATTGGTCGGATCATGAAAAGCTAAACATTGCACTCCAGACCCCATTTTTGAGCCCACTTTTTGGAGGTTTTTCCCTCAGGAGTCTCAAGTCTCAAGTCTCAGTATTCAAGTGGTTATATTTCCTTCAAATCTATCAATTCTTATACAAAGTGCACTTATAAATCTGGCACAATAAGGAACATGTTACAATGTTCAACAAAAATTTTGCCAATTTAACCAGTGACTAGGAGGGCAACTAGTATGGACAAGAGTGTATACTAAAAATTAGTGTTCCTCTCAGACAATTTGTGAGGTGTATGGGTCACTTCATGCAGCTGTCGAGATGCATTGCAATAAGACGTTGCAAATGCTTTGAGGAAATCCTCATGCAGGCCAAACCGTGGGAGAGCAGCCTACAAAGTTAGCTCACACTGACAACTGCATAACAACAAATCAGATAAACAACTGACAACTGTAAAAACACTATGCCACAGAATAATGATAGACCAATATATTAGCCAGAACAGAACAAATATTTGATGATATTTGGCCATTTTTAGATTATTTGTATTAGAGTCAATGACATATAAGAGCTGATAAAGAAATCTTTTTAAAACACATATTACAAGTGTTTAGAAATGTACTTTTTGTTTTTATGAATGTTGATTTCATATGGTTAAGAAAGTTGATATGTAATGACCTTACACCTTGATTACATGTGAGTGTACACATCTTTAGTATTATTTTCAATATTCATTTTTCATGCTAAAAGTTTTTTCAATTTTAATTATCAATATCATGAATAATTAATTAATAATTATCATATAATTTTTTTGGGAGTTGCACTACATGACATTTTACAACTTGAACTAGACTTGCTTTATCATAAAAAGGTCAAATTATATTTTAAGAGGCTTATTGACCTTGACACAGTTATGAGGTACTGCAGGGGTTTCTCTATGATATAATTTCCTATTTTTTCTGCATGTTTCTACATGTTGGTTGCACCACATGACTGATGTAGCAAACAAAAGTTTAATATTAAAGGTGCTCTAAGTGATCCTGGGTGGAGTAACTTCCTGTTGACGTTCGAAGTGTTGTCAAACAAAAAAGAGGCTAGCTAGACCCTCCCTCCTCCTCCTCCTCCCCCTCCCCTCCGTGCTTCCTGAAACAGTCATGAACGCGCATTTAAAATCATTCTTGTCGGTTATTGGCTGGAGCATGTTTATTATGTTTTGTGGTCCAGGCTGCACCAGTTTGTTTTTGTTGCCGTTTTCAGAGCTTGTGCCGACTACAGAGACCGCATTTTTTTACAGTGTGTTCAGGGGACAGGCAGCTAGCGGATAGTGAGGAGATGTTTGCTGTATGTGACAAAAACTGTTTTGGCCTAAGAATGCGTGACATCACTTAGAGCACCTTTAATAAGTAGTGAAGCAGTTTTGTTTAAATATATAATTTAATTGGAATGTGACTAGAGAAACTGCATCAAAGTTTACACTAAGTTAGACAATTTGGTCCCACTTTATATTAGGTGGTCTTAACTACGATGTACATTTAAATTAATCATTTGATACAATGCACTTATTGTGTACATACATGTTTTTACAAAATACCTGCATGCAATTACACTGTTGACAATTCCTTTACACCTTGACCCACCCTTAAACCAACCCATGCCACCAAACCTGTCCCTAACCACACCCGTATCCCACTTCAATAGCAGCAAATGTGTTTTGCAATACAATATGAAAACAATAAGTACATTGTACTTATTTTTTGATGTAAGTACATAGTAATTAGGGACACCTAATATAAAGTGGCCCTGACAACTTTGTTAATTAAATCTTGTTGACAGGCCAGCAGTGCATTTTTCTCTACGTAAACAGTAGAGAAAAATGTGTACTTTATTCAATGTCTCTTACACTATCACAGTGTAGGAGAATGACAGGGTAGAGAAGAAATTGTTGAATAAAGTCGTTATTTTGGTTTCGTTTTTGCGCACAAAAAGTATTCTTGTTGCTTCATAACATTAAGGTTGAACCACTATAGTCACATTGACCATTTTAACTATGTCTTTACTACTTTACAGGACCTTGAATGTGTTAATTATGTTGCTTTCTATGGGGGATAAAAAAAAAACCCCTAGATTTCATCAAAAATACCTTAATTAGTTTTCCGAAGATCGTCTTACGGGTTTGGAAAGACATGACGGTGAGTAATTATTGACATAAATGTCATTTTTTGGTGAACTAACCCTTTAAGTCACCATATATATATATATATATATATATATATATATATATGGTCAAACATCGGTCAACCACTATCACAGAGAACCATGTCAGTCAGTCCACAACATAACATGACAGTTCCACTCCAACTCCCACTCCCAGAACCTGATGCACAATCCGATTCACAAAATCAGCCCCTGCACTTAATGAACTCAACAGCTGAGCTCACAAGTTCAAATATCAATTTAAATTAAAAATGTGCATATCTAATCCCAACGCCTTCCTGTAACACTGTCAGATGAAATCGGAGCCCTTTCAAGCAATGCACCACTCCAACGCTCCAACCATGCGCCGAAAACACCACACCATCAAATACTCAGCAAAACCACCCTTTGACCATCTCATTCACTAACCCCAAACAAGATCAACCTTAACAGCTTTTTTATGTTGTTTCAAAGTGGAACTTACTGTTTCTACATCTACTCCATCCTCCATTGTAATTTTCACCCTGCAGTCTTGAACGATCCCGGTAATCAATGAGCTAGAGTTTAGAATCGGCCACTCCAGAGGTGCATTAAAGCTGAAAACGCATGTCCTTGTCAACTTTGAGATACTACGATACTATGTGAAAAACGAGTTGAAACGTCCCGGCAGCAATCCAGTAGCATTACTCTACCCTACACACCACATAAATCCACTTTATCATCAATACGGATGCGGGGACATTAGCACCGTTAGCCTACTCCCATTCCCAGCTGTCACCCTCTGCTCCAACCAGCTCCACATACTTGCTCGGATGGGACGGCACTTACCATATTTGTAGGCACTAGTGGTCTCTCTCCTGGCTGAGTGTAATCATGATCTGGTGGACCGAAATAGCAGCGGGCCCCTCCGTGCGGCAGGCCTCCCCGACTGGAATCTGTCCTGCTCGAGTCTTATTGTCATCCTGCTTATCAGCTCTTTTTACGCACCCCCCTCCCGTCCCCTCCGCTGCACAAATACACCGGCACAGGCAGCCAGATTCAGCACAACTCAACCCACCGCTACTGTTAGGAGCCAGTCAGCCATGCTGGAGTACAGCAGCCCAGCTTAAGGGGGATTTGGGGGCATTTCCCCAGGTATTATGAGCGGTTGCGGTGTTGCCCTGATCCGGGCTCTGCCAATCAGCACCTCAGTGCCTCTGGACTAGACTGGACTAGTTTGCCCCTGTCTTTTATCTCTCTCTCTCTTGCTCGTGTTGCTCTGGGAGGTTGCAGCAGTCTCTGCCCGCATCAGCAACATTACACCACCAGCACCAGCCAACCCCAGCCCCCCTCGCCACACACACATTCCTACCCTCGTACCCTTCCAGTCACCCATCCCATTAATTAAATCAATGCCACTGACAGTATTTCACTGTGGATTTTGAAATTGCCTCATCTATTCCCAGTTCAAATGGAAAATGATCAAAGCTATAGGAACTAGATATTATATTATGCTGTCAAAAAAGTTAATTTAAGCTGAACTGTGTCATTTGTGCACCAGTAATGCATCTGTGTTTAGATTTTATGGTAAAACATTGTTGCTGAGTCACTTACCCAGAGAGGATATACAGACATTTTCAATCATTGGTCTCTAGGTAATTTATCCAACCTGGTCTCATGGAAAGACATACCTGTGGGAACATTTTGATGAGTCGCCAAAATACGTACCAATGCCTACATATCACTGCAGTTTCCAACAGAAATAAACACTAGAGGCAGTAAAACTGCAAGCGCTTTTAATCCTTTTCATACAAAGTTAAAATTACGGGGTCAGATCATGTATTAATAAAGACTCGTTTTCACGTCTTCTTGCACAATATTATGTTATGACTTCGAAAAGTTTTTTTTTTACCAAAGTGCACGATCTGTAAACAAATATATTTTGGACTTTGCATCGCTTAACCAGCTCCATATGTTTCACTTTTCTAAAGGCCGGAACACACCAAGCCGACGCCGACGAACTAGTGGCGACGAAAGCAGATTGCAGGGTTGGCTCACAACGAAAAAAGGCAGACGAGGACCAACTTCAGCCGACGGTGCAGAACACACTGATAAAACTTAGTCAGCCGACGAAGAAAAACTACCCAACGGCCGACCGTCGGCTTGGTGTGTTCCTGCCTTAACATATCAAGCTTGCTCGGTAGCTCAGCTGGTTTGTACTTAAGACGAAGAAGCCTTAGGTACGAATCCTGTGAAAGGCACCAGTAAAAGAGCTCAAAGAAAAAAGAACAGCACGATTACAGATGCTTTTTATGTCACATTTGTTTTTGTTAAAACTATCGGGTAGGTTTAGTGTTGGTGGGACGTTATTTTAAAACGCAATGGAGTGCAAATACAAATCAGAACTGCAGTGATTCCAACGTCATAAAAACGTACCATATTCACGTTTATCTGTACCGGCAAAAAAAAATGAACCCGCTTTTAGCACCACTAAGTGGACATTTTACATCGAAACTGCAGTGATATGTACGTATTGGTTCGTATTTTGCAACTCACGAAAACGTTCCCACAGGTACATTTTTTCTAATAATAGTGGGTTGAATTTATCAGTCATAAGTTCCCCTCAAATTCACACAGATGTCCCAGCAGATTAAGCACCTGTGTAGCTCATTACTTTAACAAATGAACATGTCCCACAAGTTCATAATGAGCACACGGATACGTTTACATGACAACGATGTACTGTACTAAAAATGGAAAAAGTTTTTTTTCTTTCTTTTTCTATTACACTTGCCAGACAAAGAAAGAGCCATGACAGGGCTCTTGCACCAAACGCACATGCCTATCCCACCTTATTTTTACAGTTTACTGCACTTTGTTATTCTTCTCGTTATTTCCCTATAGCGGCTAATAAATCGGAAGTCTTGCACATTCACAGAAAACATGTTGAAATATAAGGGTGATGGACTAAACATGTAATATGCATGTGCATGACGTCACCGTTTTCACAGATTCATGTTTTTGAAGTTTACATGGAGATGACAATGGTAGCGTTTTCAAAAGTTTGCATTTTCAGGCCCCCAAAACGCTGCTGTCATGTAAACGTACGGCCAAAATGCATAAAAAGTTTTCAGTTTTTAGCTGAAAATGGTGTCGTGTAAACAGCCCCTAAGTAACTTCTTTCAAAAATATATTAAAAAAAATCTTACAGATCACAAACATTTGAACAATATTGTATGTGTCAGCCCTCATTTATCCTTTGTAATTAAAAAAAAAAAAAAAAAAAAAAAATCTTTGAAGACAAATTAAAGATAATGTGCAATATCACTTCATTACAGCCCAAGTAAGAATAATATTTAACCATTTAACTGGAAAAATCATTCATTCAATTAATTCCAATTAATTTCTTTCAAACATTCTAAAAATTAAAGTAACAGTAAAGGGAAGTGGAGTTAGAAAAGGGTAATGAAATAATACATTTTTTCAAACATGCTTCCCAAACACTTTCCGTCTGCCATTGGTAAAACAACTAGAAAGTCCCGCCCCAAACTCACACTATTGGCCAAATGTTTATGTGTCAGGTTGACTGGATTCTCGCAAAAACAAAGCAACGTTTTGATAAAGCAACAGCAACAGTGTTGACACTTTGTGTATTTACAGTTGCCTCTACAAGTAAGAGAAAGCATTTTAACAAAAAATACACAAATCTCCTTTAAATAATGCGAAAAGGCATTTGTGATAAAGAGAGATTTGCTATTATTGGTCAATAGCTCACAAACCAGAGACCAGTATCAAATCATCAAATCGATTCCAATCCACTGAATGTCATAGAAAGATGCTCATGTTTGTTTACTGAACGCAGACCTCAAAAAACATGTGATTATATACAGTGGGACACAAGTTGAGGAACTGCATGTTTCAGTAGTGCAGTGTTGCCATAGCAACCCAACTTCACTGCAGAGGGGACATGAGCCCTGAAATAGAGTTTGCCTTCACACAAACACACAGTATGAAAAGACGTGATCTGACACACAAGGTAACTTATCTATATTCCTATATGTATTTAAGCAACATTGTTTTTTTTTAACTCTGGATATGCGTGAGCGGTGAACATCTGCATCAACACAACATACATCTGCTAGAATTAATTTCTTACTCACTGCCTGTTTAAAGGAGCACTTCCTGCCAAGACCTCTCCATTTCCACTTCATCCATTTAGACAATTAGTGGCCAATGTTTAAAAACAAGGCTAAATCCTTCTAGACAATCAGTTGTCCCCCTCAGTGAGTACACTGTCCCCTTTGAATCCACCACTCCAAATACCGGGGGCATCGCTAGGCCCTTTTTAGGGGGGCTTCACCCCCCCTAAAATTCTACTCAGCCCCCTAAAAAAATGTGTGATTAGCTCCATAATCTGCACACAAATTTGTGATCGCCTCAGTCCCCTTTAATACTCATATAAAAACGGCGGCAAGCTTTGGCTCCTCCCCATCTTTTAGTCAGCGTTATTTAGTAAAATATTAATTAATTACAGTAGGGATACGTGTTAATAAAGCATTTATTAACACACTGAGTAACTATTACTATATGTCTAAATAATAAGATGTATAAATGTACATTTTCATAGTTTAAAGTTTATTAATCATTTACTTATACTTTCTAAAAGAACAACCAACAACTCCTAAATACTGTAATTGGTTTGTAAATAATGTAGTACTTATTTTAGAAAGGATAAATTGATTAATATAGTATGAAAATACAATTATTAAACACATTATAGATATGCTTATAAATTAAGAACAAAACATTTATAGCTGTATTTATAAACTGCTTACTAATGTCTATTACTGCTTTATAAATGATGAATTGACTATTTACTAATCCTTAAAGTCCCTGTAAAGTCAATTGTTTCTAAACACATTATAAATGTTACAAATGTATTGCTGAAACACATTACAAAAACTGAACTATGTGTTATACTTTAATATGGCTTTACAGGGACTAATGATTCATAGCATGCAGTCATTATAAAGTGTTACAAAGTGCCTTAAAAGTTGAAACACAATATGGCTACAAAATTGCGGCACTTGGTTCACAGCACTTGGTTCGCAGAACTACACTGAGACAATGTCTGAAAGACACCAACTAGTAGAATTCTCTAATCAGTAACTGCCATGGTGATCAATGGAAAACGATGCAAAACAATTACACTGCATATGTTATGCATTTGGTATTACAAGCTGGTTATGTTAAGCTGTGAATGGTTTTTCAGTTAGGCGCATGGTTTTGTGTTGAAATACAGCACACAACAATGGTGCCACATAGTGAATTCACCCCTTACTGTATGTTGTCTTCCTGTGTTACAGGCTCAAGAGATTTTCTGTGTAGATAGGATGACAGCAAGGTGTTGACCTCTCCAGTACAGGTCAATCAATACTGATGTATGTTTTGGGTTGCTATTAAAGTTGAAACAGAAACACAAGCTGTGATAGTCTTTTCTTGCCTATAACGTCGTATATATCCAAGTGAAATGGCTTCTTGGACATAAAAAATGAGGAGCGGGACTTGTTTTTGTCCTTTGGGAATTGATTGGATGGTTGGATGGTTGTGGTTTGCTATTGGTCTACCTCATGTGAGGGACAGGCTGGCAGCAAAAATGCATAAAAAATAAGAATTGTCAATTTTGATTTCATGGTTACTTAAAGGGACACCGTATGTATCACAGTTTGTCATTACTTGAGATGGGATTCACCCACCAACTCAAGGTGTCTTGATTTTGCTGAAAATCACATATAAAAACATCACATCTTTTTTTTCAAAATATCTGACATCTGCAAACAAATTAATCTTCTCTCAGATCTAAATTCTCTTTTCTTCAAAATAACACTGATATATTTTTATACACACACACATATATAAAGCATCTGTGGGCCAGTCCAGCTGCGTCTGTTGCGCTGTGCTCCTGTGCAAACCTCTAGATCTGTACAACACATGATTCTGTGAGATGTGGTCTTACACACGGTGTACATCTGGATTAAAGCTCTGACAGATCTCCAGAGAACCACACAACCGTACAAACACACACAAACACCCAGAAGACCACTGTTTACCACACTGAGTCCGAGAATGAGTTCAAACATTACTTTTGAATCTACAGTATTTTTACTTACTACTAAATACTTCAAACAAAACACTCTCACTTTAACTATTTTCAAAAGATTTGATGTCACTAACCTGATAATTATCAGCAAAGCCAATGATTAGTTCATCCTCAGAGTCAGAAGAGCTCATGTCATCAACCAAGTACCTTTTAAACACTATTTTGTGTTCCAGCGGACAGATAAAAAGCTTTGAACCCTGACGTACCAGTCGAGCAATATGATTGGAGCTTGCAATTTTCACAAGTGCTTTCCAGTTTGTTTGTAATACATAGCAAACCTCATAAGACAAACTGTAGGCATGACGTCAGAGACTTTGTGACGTATGTCCTGATCCATGAGCCGATCACACAATCATCATCACCTTGGTGTTGTACAGTGCTACTCTTTGCTCATTTAAAGCCCATTAGGACTGATTATCATTACTGAAACATCCCTGTCCTGACTGGCTTGCAGCACAGTGTGAGATAACTATGGCGTTTGAGGCACAAAAGCTCATTAACTCCAGCTCAAGAGACGGCAGGCGTCCCAGCAGATCTGGCCCGGACTAATGAAAAGCAGTCAGCTCACATTAGCCAGCGGTCTGAACACAGCCGTCCATCAGCGCCTGACACAATATAGAAGTATTATATTATTCACAATGAGTGTATGAACTTTATATGGCTCTGAACATTTCATGATGCCTCCTTTCACACACCTTAGTTCAGCTTGATCAGTGTAAGCCAGTATTCAGCTGACTATGCAAGTAAATGCTTTAAATGCAAACAATTCAATTCTTGGAATGCTTGATTCTGATTGGTCAAATGTGGCATAATTGTGGTTGACACTAAACTGACCGCTTTCTTAAAGGTGCCGTGAAACATCTTTTCAAAAGATGTGATATACGTCTAAGGTGTCCCCTGAACGTGTCTATGAAGTTTCAGCTCAAAATACCCCATAGATTTTTTTTTATTAATTTTTTTAACTGCCTATTTTGGGGCATCATTAACTATGCACCGATTCAGGCTGCGCGACCCCTTTAAATCTCTCTCTCCCTGCCCTCCCGAGCTCTCGACTATAAGTGCAGTTATACAGTGCATAAACAAAGTTCACACAGCTAATATAACCCTCAAATGGATTCTTTACAAGATGTTCTTCATTCATGCTGCATGCATGCATCGATTCCTGTGAGTATGGTATTTATTTGGATGTTTACATTTGATTCTGAATGAGTTTGAGGCTATATGCTCTGTGGCTAACGGCTAATGCTACACTGTTGGAGAGATTTACAAAGAATGAAGTTGCGCTTATTATACAGACTGCAAGTGTTTGAAATTGAAAATAGTGATGGCTCTTGTCTCCGCGAATACAGTAAGAAATGATGGTAACTTTAACCACATTTAACAGTACATTAGCAACATGCTAACGAAACATTTAGAAAGACAATTCACAAATATCACTAAAAATATCATGTTATCATGGATAATGTCAGTTATTATTGCTCCATCTGCCATTTTTCGCTATTGTTCTTATTTGCTTACCTATTCTGATGATTCAGCTGTGCACATCCAGACGTCCTGCCCTTGTGTAATTCCTTGAACATGAGCTGGCATATGCAAATATTGGGGGCGTACATATTAATGATTAATGATGATTATGTTGAGATTCGCCTGTTCTTCGGAGGTCTTTTAAACAAATGAGATTTATATAAGAAGGAGGAAACAATGGAGTTTGAAACTCAGTGTATGTCTTTTCCATGTTAAGTGAGCAACTGATTTCCTACATAGATGTGCTAGTATCTTAGTAGATGTTCTAAGCTAACCTACAAGCAAGCCAACAATTATTTCCAACAGTAGCATGTATAATGTATAACATAAGGTGATTTATGATATAAGGTCATATAAGGTGATTGGTTTAATCAACAGAAACTCAAGATATTATGTTATCTGAACCACATTAATTTTCTAAATTGATTTGATAAAAGAAAAAAATGTTATAACAAATCATGAAAATAATTTTTTATAGTCTAGAGCATAACTTCTTTCAATAACATTAATACAATTGTAATTATACCAAACTTTTGACAGGGAGTGTATAAAAAATTATACATTAAATGAAACAAATTTTTCCTTCTTTTGTTCTTAATCTCACCATGGGCACCAACAGAGCCAGGACTGCCACGCCCCCCTAAAAAAAGATAGATGCATGATGTTCCTGAACCCATTCCAAACTCTCTTGGGAACCCATGATGAAGCTTCAGAGGGAATTCCTATTTTCACTAATATATTCAAATGCACTTAATGCCAAATATTCAAACTGGTGCGGTTCAATAGTGCATATAATTAACACTGCAGACTCACCGATCTGTTCCCTCACACACAGTTTTTGTCTCATTGATCCAAAACCGAGCTCTGACAATTTTGTATAGAATAAAACAAATACAAGCCCAACATTCAGCATTAATCTCAACTGAAATTTGAAATTTCTGATACTGTAAACAGAGCTTGTGTCTGATAAGCCCTCAGGACATCTGAGTGAAAAATGAAATAAATTGTGCGTCAAAATCAGAGCTGGCTGTGTGTGGTAAAGAAATCGCCTGTGTTCTCACAGACGGATGTCTCACGGTTCAACTGCCCCTTCAGCACCCAATCACAGTCTCCATTTTTCACACACCACCAGTCAGAGACACACACACACACACACACACAATTCATCAGGCTATATCCATTTCAACATTTCTGTTCCAATGAAAGAGCAAAACGAATGTTCAGTGCAGATAAAAGACTTAAAAATCACAGCAGAAAGGCCCATCTTGCATTGGTTTGTATAGTTCAAGGACAAAGACAGCAGGTGCACAGTATGAAAACAGTATGAAAAATACAGGACTTTCTATTCATCAGGACACAGTGATGCCCAAAGCAGTGCCTTAACAAGACAATCTGGACATTCTCAGGCCACCAGAGACAGGTAGAGATATTTCTGCACTCTCTGTATAGTGGAGAGTAAAGCTTTTAACCGTTACACACACACTGTGACTGGCACCAGATATTAATTAGACCAACAGCTCTGTTCCGTCTTACGTCAGTCTGAGCTCCCCCACACCAGGAGTGATGACATCACTGTCTTAGCATGAGGAGGAAACCCCTGCTGAAATGATTAGATTGAACCAGTAGGAATAAATGCTGATCCAAGATTTAATATTATTATATTTCTATTTTACTAGTCCCTCAAGATGCAAATGCTATTATGTAGTTATCTTTTTTGAATGTTACAATCATTAAACATTTCAGAAAAAAAGGTATCAGTTTTGACAATTTCACAATATTACTATAAGTGTAAAGCCAATAATGAAGTCTTTGCTCAGGAGGTCATGCAGTCCACTGTCAAGAGAAAGTGTGTACTAACTCACCCTGTCAGCTGATGAACAGTAAACCAGAACAGAAGAAAAAATAAGGCCAATCTCTCTCCCTGATGTTTGCAGAGCTCAGCAGAAAGTAGGCGGCTCTCAGGAGCTCTGGAGAAACATGCCTACATTCTCTCCATAAAACCACAGTAATCTGCACTAATGGATAAAGGCAATGTGTCTGACTGTACACAAAACTGATATTTGTCTAAAAAAAAACAAGTTCAAAGCATAACTCTAATCATTTAAGATCAAAAGGAATAATTTCAAGTATGTCCAAACATTTAACTGGTAGTGTATATATTCATCAACTCATATCTTGGGAAAGACATGGTGGACATCGGGACAACATCCAATTGTCAAAATTACAGGTAATATATAAGTAATGTCCTATAACATGTCCACCCATCAATGCTATTCCGAATTTATAGGATACAGTTAATTTTTTAAATGAACAACAAAATAAATTGCATAAAATGAATAACAACGTTAACTTAAAGGTATAAAAAAAAACATCAAATCAAGATGTAAAAAATATTTTATCGATAATCGCTTTAAAAATATTGCGATATTCGATTACATCATCTACCTGAGCCCCGCCCACACCACGCCCCGCCCCCGCCGGAGACAAAAATGCAGAGATACACCGCAAAAACACATCATGTTGAGTTTGGCTTTAGTTTATGCTAGCCTGCGATTCAGTTTAATTTAATTATTGAAAAGACAAGGGTTTTACTTTAGCTAGTTTGAGCTTGAACTAATATAAAACATTAGCTTTGCTGTTATGTTAGTGTTGCTAATAATTTTCACACTGTTCTAATCGAATTTGAGTTTGAAATGAATTTTGTTTCATGAGGAGAACTGTTGAATACAATTGAACAGAACCCAATTTAAGTTCATAGTGATGGTGGACATTCTGGTGGTGATTGTAAGAATGATAAATGCATGTTAATGTTGAATAGCAATGTGTCTTGCCTTTTTTTTCAGAAGGACTAATGTTTTCTTTTTGGCATTATCGCCTTAGTAGACATATTTCATGATGATAAGTTTAATTTAATTTAATTACAAGTTTAGCACTGTTTTTAAACTTGTATTCAAGCTATAACATATTGTTATCTATCTAAAATCAGGGATTAAACATGAATTGGTTTCTTTTTACATGAGGAAAAACTCTGAACGTGTGCATGAGATATGAGATATATCAATTTGCAATATAACTAAATTGCATACAGTATATAAAATAATTTTAATTACAATGGTCATGTTTGTGATTTTTTTATTCATTATGTACACTACTTAAATTGATATTCAGAAACAGGTGCAGTTACATAGGCTGCTACCATTTTATTTATTCATTTTTTTCTGTTTAATATATAAAATAAATAAAATATTTAATAATATTATATTTAAAATGGGAGATATCACTGTTATTATGAATTTATGGGATACAGTTAATTTTTTTCCTTCTGCAGAACAAATTAAATACCATTAAATGAATAGCAACGTCAACTTAAAGGAATAAAAAAAAAACATCAAATCAAGAAAAAAATAATTGACAAAATTATGAAAGTAAGAATTAATAATGTTTGACGGGGAACGTATCTCCAAAGATACACAGACACATATTGCCGTTAGAGTCAGCGCTGAACAACAGGCAAATAAAATATAGATTCAGCTAATTAAAGTTACAAAAGTTAGTCTGTCAAGATCAGTGAGTGATTTACTTTTTCTTTGTTCTTTGATTAACATTAATGACAGTTGGCAGCAGGTATAGTTATTAGGCTGCTGTCAATGCACAAATCCAATATAGGCTACTGTTTTTTTTCTCAACTCTTTATGTTCACTAAAAACAAAACCGACTGTGTTTACAGGGATATTTTGACATAATTATGCATTTGCCTGTGTATGAGAGGCAGCTCTCTGTGCTCGCTAAGGATGTGTGCGCAGCACAAAAAACAGTGCGCAAGTACAGAAGTGTTCTATTTTGTTTCTTTTGCACTTAAAGAATGGTTAAAATTACATTAAAATGTGCACACAGGAATCAATAAGCAAAATTTTAATTGTATACCTAGTATTCGAACTTTAAGTATCTGATTTCCAGAATTGGAATCAATTTTCTATTCCTTGCCCAACTAACTACTAACCTATAGAAAATATTTAATTCATGCTATTGCATGTGAATAAATATGTGTATGGTAACTATGGGGCTATGGAAATAAATTTGTCATATTTTCTAGGGCTGGGACAATACATCAATGCATCACAAATTGAGAAATGATTCTGGATCGATTCTGATATTTTCCGCATGTATCGCGATTCTCTCTCGAATCGATTCTGAGCTTAGTTTTCAACAGAAACAGCCATACTCTGCTTCCTTCCGATTCTTTAAGGCCGGAACACACCAATCCAACGCCGATGAACTAGTGGCGACAAAAGCAGACTGTGGGGTTGGCTGCGTTTGTGTCCAAAGTTGGCCTGACACACCAAACCAACACTAGACAGCCGATGGCCAAGTAGCACATCAGTTCTGCGCCTGCGTGAGATGAAATGCCTTTCCGAACCAGCAGGTGGCAGTATCTGACCAGCCAATCAGAATGATCATATGGCCCGACGGACCGACGAGCTCCGGAGCCGATTCAACATTTCGGCCGGAAAAAAGCCGTCGAGGACCAACTTCAGCCGATGGTGCAGAACACACTGAGAAAACTTATTTGGCCGATGAACAAAAACTGCCAGATGGCCGACCATCGGCTTGGTGTGTTCCTGCCTTTACACACACCACTTGAACCTTCTATAAAATAATCATTCATAAAATGTTGAAGTGAATTATAAGGGTGTTTGCAGTGGGCTGTTTACATTAATCTCGCATCATAAAAGCATTCTGAGGTGCAAATACACTGTCAGACTCAGCCAAGTGCACGAGTGCTCTTCTTCATGAGCATTTGAGCATGCGGTTAAAAAATAGCCTAGAGTGCCATCTGCTGTTAAAAACTACGCTCAGAAATGATTTACATTGCATTTGGAAAATATCAGAAATGATCGATAGTATTGTCCCAGCCCTAATATTTTACCGATATTGTCAATGATTGTCTGGTAACTGACTGTTATAATCGACATTGCTATACTTATGAGACGTCATCGCTATATACAATAAAATTGTCATATCGCCCCACCCCCAGGCTTTTTTATATTATATGGGTGGGGGTGGGGGTGGTTTATGCATGGTAGAATGCATGTAAAATAACAAAACTTGATAAAATATATATACAATTATTTAATAAGTCTTGTGTAGCTGCAGTCACCTCCGTGACATCATCAAGACTCTTGCTATGAAACTCCAGCTGAAATACTTAGCTGTAACATACCGAGCCTGTGCCAGCCGTGCCACCTCAAGACCTAATCACTGTTTACATACAACACACAATAAACCTTTCATTTCCATTAGACAAAGACTGACTACACACTGTTGCCGTGTGTGTGTGTGTGTGTGTGTGTGTGTGTGTGTGTGTGTTTGTGTGTGTGTGTGTGTGTGTGTGTGTGTGTGTGTGTGTGTGTGTGTTTGTGTTGGCTCTGGGAAATGAATCGTGATTCTTTGATTTTCCTGTGTGTTCTATTTTACGCTGTATCAGCTTTCTGTCCTCTGTGATTTAAATGTGAACCTAGGAGAGCCTTGTGTCTCTCTCTCTCTCGCTCTTTGTTTTATAATCTCTTTCTTCACTACCAATTCCATTCCAGGCTTAACCCCCTTTTTATTTCCTACAGTACTTCCTTCAGCTCTGTCTCGTTTCATTGCAGCTTCTCTCTCCCTTTCTCCTTCTATCTCTCTCTCTCATTTAAATCAAGAGGTCAAGGTTTGGCTGGTTAGCATAGTCCCCTGCTGGTGGATAATGTAACTACAGTACACCTGAGACGTCATCGTCATCATTTTCATAATTTTTATGAAAAAAAAAAAAAAAAAAAAAAAAAAACCTTCTTTCTCTACTGTCAGCAATTTAAAAGTACCAACTTTTTCTTTGGAAGCAATATATAAACTGTATTTAATTATATTATAGTAGATAGTTTCACTAACTGCTCCATGTTACAGGTTAGGATTGTCGCTACAAAGGGCTTAGGACCTTCTTCTGAACTCAGTCTAACACACAAAGAATTCTGGACTTAATGATGCTAAATTATTTATTACATGCTTTGTTATGAATCTGCTGCAATCTAATGAAACAGTCCAAATGTTTTTAAAAGGCTGACTAAAAGATGAATGTGTCTTTCTGCATATGGACTAATGTTAAAAGCACATAAAACAACATTAGGAGATGCATTATAGCAAAAGGAAGTGTTATGACTAGAATAGTCTGATCTCAAGAGAACCAGGAAGAGAGTGAGATGGCATAATATCTAACTGTGTCATTTTATAACAAGCATGTGAGGACAACAAGCATGTATAGGACAACAACACCTTCACTATATATATATATTTGGGGTGTGACGAGACAGGTAACTCATGAGACAAACTCAACTGACTGACTTCTATTCTGTATGATTTCATATGAGTCTCTTTAGACCTTAGAACTGTATGATTTATGAGCTTCTACAACAAATCATTCATATTTATCATAGAAATAAAAATATAGAATATAAAAAATGGTAAAACTTTACAATAAGGTTCATTTGTTAACATTAATATACTAACTAACATGAACTAACAATGAGCAATACATTTGCAATATATATAAATCATGACCTTTCCAACACCAATTACAGATTGAATTAAGGGATGAAAGAGAAAAAAGAAAAAAATAATCAGTATCTAGTGACACTGTATCCCATCAGCTCCAGGGGAAAGGAGGAAGAGGGGGACGGAGGCCCCAAGGGAGCCCGATGCTCTCTCCTTAAACAATGCAAGAAAAAGGGGGCGGAGGTTGTGAAAAATGAGGTTGGTCCGTAATAAGTGACAGGGGATTAATGAAGCAGCTTGGCTTGTTTGCTCTAAAAAGGTGGGGGTGATGATGCTGCTGGTGGCAGCATGTGCTCATGTGTGTATATCTGGGGTCTGAACCCCATCCCCCTTTAAAATATGTGCATTTAGTAATGCATGGCAGGAAGCAATATTGCACTCAAAGCACCCACATTAAAAAAGATAAAGAGGTAAAAACAGGGGGGGTGGAAAAGAACAAGAGGGTGTGGGGTGAAAGACACTCCATCTAAAATTAATTAACAGCTAGTGGCTAATGTTTTTGTGCAGGTGGCAAAATCTACTGATTCAAATAAGCACTCACTCAATCTGTAAATTGAAGCAATCCATTATGAGGCTTAAAGTACAATTGTTACATTAGTACAATTTTGATTTGCCCCTCGGTGTGTAAAAATATACAAAACTTGTGTTTACAGTAAAGCACCTCTAGTGGAAGTTTACGGGGCAAAACATTATTTTTTTTCTTTTTCTGAAAGTAATGAAGATTTCCACCACATTGTCATTTCCAGCACATCTCATATTATGAGTTGCGAGTAATAGCATAAAGTGGTGGAAATTACATTTTAAACTTTTTTGGAATAATTTAATTAGTAACATTTAATTACAAAAATTAAATAATATTTATTTTTGCATAATTTTACAAAATTACAGCTTGATTGGAAATTATTGTGATTTTTGGAAAATTCAAATATTCTAAAATAAAAGTTTCTGGGAAAAAACACCCATACACACAACTTTCAATAGTTTTTTATAAACTGAAAGATGAGTAAAAGGGGACATATCATGAAAATTGTACTATTTCCACCCACTGCACCACCATTTTGTTTTCGCAAGCAAAAACGGTGTACCAGTTTTAACGCCATGGCAAAGGTTTGAGCAAAGTATGTTAATTATTCTGTCATTGGCTGCACAGACGATCACAGAACACTATTTTGAGTCTCGTTAGCTTGGATAACCTGTAAGTTGACCCTGGAAAGCTCGATTGCTAAAAAAGAAGCCTTTCTGTCTAAGCGATATTTTGGAAAAAAATATTAGACCATTCACCATTCACAGCATTTGACAGCAATCATAAACATTTGCCTGGTGTGTATGGCTCTGTTTGGCAAACAGGTATGCTATGTATAGTGGGTGTCCATACAGTTTTTGCACAGTTGATGAGTTGAATCAACTCCACAGCAACTACATAAATGTATCCACTAACTATTCAGAAACATCCAGGTGCATTCTAAATGTCTCTCCATCAGCGTCCGACTCCAGTTTGAACAATGTAACACCACGTCTACTAGGGATGCTCATTTCGGTTAACTTTCTCGACCGACAACCGACGCTCGTTATCCGATTATTAACCGTTAACTGATAAGATTAAAATGTTGTATAGCGTATATGATGATAATATGACATATATATGACATTAAATAAAAAAATACAATTGACGAGTGTCTGTGTCTTCCACGGGTTTATTTTAACATGCAAACAGCAGCATAGAACAGATAAACAACAGAACCTGGATTCACATTATCAAATTCGCACCTGCATAATTTAAATAAAAAGGCATAACTTCACTTAAATGTTTAACAAATTAAGATGACAAAAAAAACAAAAAACACGGTGAATCGATTGAAGCTTTGAACAACCGGTATTTTAGACATTTTTTCCGTCAAATAAAAATAGCAGGCCTACCTCAAGGATTGTTATTTGTTATGACCACGGACGGTGTACGTTGTCCATTAACTACAAATCCTCACGAAAACTTCAGTCAAGCCAGCTCGCGCGTCAATCTGAGAGACCAGCCTCTTACCTTAAAGTGTCAAATTTCTTGGTTTCTGAATGGACGGTTTTGCTTGATTGACAAACGCTAACGTTCGGCCACGATTTATATACCATCGTCCTGTCCTAAAACGTTAGCACGCTGTGATCGATTGCTTGGAGATCGCGTGTTTCTCTGTTCGAGAGCGCATTTCCTCTTCTTCACATCTGCGACAAAACAGTTGATTATTTATGAAGGAAAGCTCACAGAAACGTGAAAATGGTCTCATTTGAAAGAAAATATCCTAAGCTAAAAGATGATATATTGTGACTGATTGAAGCAGCCCTTATCAAAAGTGCGGGGGGGTCGATTTCTGTCTTTTCAAAAGTGCGGGGTCGTCTTGACCCCCCTGTCCCCCGTGCCTATCGAAATGGTCAGTACTTCTTTTCGCTCGCTTCATTTTGCTTGTTGCTTAGCGAAATATGTCTGGCACGTGTGAAACGCCCCGCGAGTTAACAAATAAGCATATATGTAACTATATATAGCATATTTTTCTTTAACCATGCAGCAAAAAAAAAACAAAAAAAAAAAACAAACAAACAAACAAAACAAAAAAAACGTTTAACTGATAGTATTAATCGGTTAAAATTCTTACTTTCGGTTAACGGTGAGCATCAATGTGAGCATCCCTAATGTCTACACAAGACACGACTTTTATCGTGTCGCATCGCACCGTACCGCAACAGCTAAAAGCTGTCTACACCGAATGCGACAAGATGAACGTTGGAAAGCACTTGGACTATGTCAGAAATAGAACGTGTTTTTGCTCACACCCAAATAGGGGCAAATTTGACAAGCTATAATAAATGATCTGTGCGATATTTTGAGCTGAAACTTCACAGACACATTCTGGGGACACCAGAGACTTATATTACATTTTGTGAAAAGGGGCATTAAAGGTCCCCTTTAAAATTATTATTATTATTTATTTTTTTATTTTTTTTTATTTTTTTTGTGGCAATCAACAGTAAATCACAACTTATATTGAACTCAGAACATAATAAATCACTGTTCAGCTCGATGTAAAGCCAAGATGCAGACAGCGTTTGCTAAATACAAGCACAAATTATTATTACATTTCCATTATTTATTCTGGAACTGCCAACCAGCGCACTAAACATAATGTACAGAGCTACACTAATGCCATTCACACAGACACATACAAAACAATCTGTCTTGCCTGAAGGGAGTAGTGTCTGAAAACAAGCTGTTTCTTTAAGGTGGGTTTCAAACGCACAATAAAGAAAAGAATCAAATCAACTGTGACTATCACGCAAGTGGGCAGCCATCCAGCTGCCTAAGTGTTTGTTTTTGTTTGCTCAGGCCAGGGACGAAAGCAAAGGCCTGCCAACAGCCAAGAGGCAGCAGACTGAAGTATGGATTTTTCCTTTTTGGTTAGCCTGCGTGCTTCAACTGTGCATTGAGACACCCGATACAACGTCAAGAACGCACGCACATAAACTCCACACCATCTCCAGTGATGTCAGCATCCCAGGACAGGTACCTGAAGCCCATGAGTGTACCACAAAATATTAAGCTAAGCAGCAAAAACTGTTGATTATAATAAAAAAAAACATTTCTTCCGGAGCAAATCCGCATATCAGAATGATTTCTAAAGGATCATGTGACACTGAAGACTGAAGTAATGATGCTGATCACAGGAATAAATTCCATTTTAAATATATTTGAATAGAAACTTTTTTTTTTAATCGGAATATTTCACAATATTACTGTTTTTACTTTATTTTTAAGATAAGAGACTTCTTTCAAAAACATGAAAAAATATAATTATTCCACTGAACAGTATCGGTGGCTTTGTACACCATAGACTTCCTACCATGCAGAATACCTTAGCAACACCCTAGCAACCACTCACAACACCCCAGCATCATGGCAGTGTATTTTTGCATGTGTAATACATTTTCTTCAGACAATGTAAAGATTTAGACTGTAGTGAAATCAAGACTGCAGCTACACTAATCAATGTGTCGGATCACTGATTGAGCTCTAGAAGCAGATCCATAAACGGCCCACTAGGCTAATAAACAAGGCCAGAACTAGTGCTTTGGCTCACGGTTCTCCTCCATGAGCCTCACACATCTTAACACAATCAATAACCATTTCTCCTTGACCACAGCTATACTGGGAGTCTTCTCCTGGCTTCTCAGGTATCAATACCCTGAGCGAACATTTACCGTCAGCACCCATTATACAAGCACAAAGAGGTTCACCCCAAATTGTCTGAAAAACAGCCTAAGAAACAAACTTACAAACCTGAGATGAAAGCTGAGCACAATAGCACAAAAAAAGTGCTGAGATGTTCTTGAGTTCATTCTACAAGTATGAATGCCCTATTAGATTACACTTTTTTCAGGTCAAGTGGATGTGTTGTGTCACTGTTGTTTAAAACATTTCAACATTTAGCCAAGCAGATGATTTCAGCAGATGTAAGACCTTTCTTACAGTGGGGTCTAAACGTTTGAGACCACCACTGAAAATGTTTCTATTATGCATTAACTAATTTAAAAGAAAATTTGCCACTACACATTATATTATCAGCATACTGTAACAATTTGAGTAAGATGAATTAAAAAATTGCCTAACAAATTTTAAAACGTCTTAGCCGACAAACAAAACCTGATGAATTAGCATGATTTTAGATGTTTTTTAAAAAGGTTCAAGTTCAAAGGTACAAACAACATTTATTTACTCACTATTTAAATTAAAGGGAAAGTTCACCATGACTTACTCACCATCAAGCCATCCTAGATGTATATGACTATCTTCTTTCAGACAAACACCGAGAGATATATTTAAAAATATTCTTAGTTCTCCAAGGTTTATAATGGTTGTGAATGGGGAGCCGTGTTTTGAAGTCAAACATAATGCATCCATCCATAAAAAAAGTAATCCATAAAACTCCAGGCGGTTAATAAAGTCCTTCTGAAGTGAAGCAATGAGTTTTTGCAAGAAAAATATCCATATTTAAAACTATAAATTCAAATAACTAGCTTCCGGTGGACGACCGTACGCAGAATGTGCAAGTCGATTTGTGGTGGAAGATATCCTTTGACCTGACGCACAACGTAATGACGAACGTGGAGGCGCAGAGCAAAACAAATCACCAGTCATGGACTATAAGTTTAAAATGATAATTTTTAAAGAGAAATTTCGGAGGATTTCGATATAAGAGAAAAGTAGCTTAAATTTGTTGCACAGACCTATTTGTTTGAACCGCGAGAGGCATCTAAGCTTACAATACTCCTACATCTTCCGTCATATATCGCATCATGGGTTACTCATTTGGTGCAAATCGACTTGTGCATTCTGTGTATGGTCATCCGCCAGAAGCTAGTTATTTGAATTTATAGTTTTAAATAATGATATTTTTCTTACAAAAACGAATCGCTTCGCTTCAGAAGGCCTTTATTAACCCCCTGGAGTCATATGGATTACTTTTTTTATGGATGGATGCATTATTTTTGACTTCAGAACATGACCCCCCATTCACAACCATTATAAACCTTGGAGGACTATATTTATATTTTTAAACATATCTCAGATTGTGTTCGTCTGAAAGATAATAGTCATATACACCTAGGATGGCTTGAGGGTGAATAAATCATGGAAGAATTTTCATTTTTGAACCATCTCTTTAAGGCAAAATTAAATATTAAATGAAATTAAATATTCAATGAAATAACAAAAAATCGAATTAAATTATTTACATTTTATGAAAGGACAAGTTCCATGTAGGCCTAGTGAAGCATTTGGGATTTTTCAGCAATTAAATTAAATTAAATATTTCTTTGTTTTGCTAAATCTTTTAAACTTTTAAAGTTCTTTCCTTTTACACCTTGAAAAACTAATCTAATAGAATAAATCTTTAAGTATTCTGCTATGACCTGGGTCGCTGAGAATCTTTTTCCATGGTTACCAACATCCGCAACAGTTTGTAATGACCTTGTGGGCCGTCAAAACGTGAATCAGCTCTTCTAAATCAATGGCTTTCATAAAGTTCTAGCATGTAGATTTCAGCCACATGTACACATCAATGACAGAGGTCACTGAGAGTTAAGCTCTCAGTCCTTGAAAACGGTGAAGGGAGGTTTTCAATCACGACACGACGTCCCACGAGGGACAGAATGAACCTGGCTTGTTAACAATATATGCGTTAGCTGTTGTCTGGCAGGTTTCAAACAAATTTACCCATACATATATTAACGTAGTGCTGATAATCTTTTGCTATTAAACCATATATCAGTTTTGTTATGATATTGCTGCCATTTCAGCCACTTTAAGGGGGATTGTATGAACAACTCAATTGCAGTTGCACGCTTACCAACTCTCAAATCAATCAAGAATGTAACAGAAATGTCTCCACAACTTATAAACATAAGGATTTTTTCAAGCATTTATTACTATATTTTGATCTATTCTTTAGTTCATTGTACAGAAAGAGCAGCTAAGACAGAAGCAGAGGCATATGTAGATAGATAGTAGTAGAGATGCTGAACGCTGAACTGTGACTAATGGGATGGGTTGATGTGGGTTTGTAATGGGATTGAAGCTTGCTGGGACGGGGACGGGGGTGGGGTGGTGGGGTAATCTTTCATAAAGCCCGTGGGAGAGGGTTCGTGAGCCCCCGGGGGTCTGGATGCAAAGCCTGCGATAAAAATGACACCAGTCACGCATCAGCGTGAAAAACGAATCCCACCATGGATCAAAGACAAAAACACACTCACCCACACGCATCTAAAAAAAAAAAAAAAAAGACAACAGCTGCTTTATCTATGAAAACCTCTTATGGCATTAAAAATACCCGGGTCAGAACAAGAGGTGGCGTTTCAAACCTGTTAAAGTTAAATATACAACTATGTGATTACATACATCTAACTGAGAGTGAAAAATGTTAATATTAAAAGGTAAAAAAGGTAAAAATCTGCCCTCAAAAACTGCTGTGCGCATGTTCAAGTGTGTATTCTGCATTCTTGGTGTGCACCTTCTTTGTGAGGCACATGTTTGCCCTATAAATAAGCATTTCCTATCCACACAGGACATAGCAGCATCACTGCAGTCTAACAGCCAGCCCATGAGCCTTCTTAATGTCTTACTTTTATTTCCAATTCTTGAACTGTGAGACCAAAAAACCCTCAGATCCTGAAAGTGAGATCCCAGACCTTAAAGATGCTTCCAGACAGCCCGCCCAACCTGCATGCCAGCATCAAAACCTCCACCAAAAACCCAAAAAAGGCACTACCCTCAGAACCTTGACCTATTGGTACCTTTTTCTTGGGTTCCCGGGACCTTTTTCGGGTCTTTTTCTTCTTTTCTTTCTCTTCCTCGGCGGCTGTAAGATCCAAATCTGCTTTTTTCTTCAGCTGGGATGCTGCGTGTGCCATGATGCAAAGCTCAAGTAAGAAATCCTTTGATAAAGTGAAGTGTCTCCCAGTCAATAAAGACTGAACAGTATCCCTCTAAAGCACAAAGACGAGAAAAAATCTCTCTCAGACACCCTCTATGTGTTCCTGTGAGCAGCCAGGATGGGAAACTGCATTTGTGTGAGAGGAGATAAGCATTTCTAGGAGACGGTACTTTCCTCTTGGCGCTTTTTTTCCCGGGTCCTTCTGGCCCTACCTGTACCCATCCCCACCGTGCAGTCAGCCAGGACGGAGTGCAGCGGAGAGAGGGATGAGAGAAAGAGAACGGGTGGAGGGCAGCTGGGATGGAGAATCTTACGCGCGTATCCTTCGCCACCAGCTGGAAGTGTCTAAGTGAGGGGAGGAATGGGGGGGGTTGATGCTGATGGGTTCTGTGTGCGGATTAACACGCCCTCACATGCATGCGTACACACACAAACACACACGCGCGCGCAGAGGGGGACGTCTGTATTGAACCATCATTGCCGTCTTGAGCTTTCCTGTAGAGCATAACAAATTGCTTTATTCGGAAATGACAATCCAGTCTAATGGGAAAATGTAACTATTTTATGAGGTGGCCATTTAGTATGAATTTGTACGATGTGAATCAAATAAAAATATACAATTTAAAAAAAAAAAAGTAAGCATGAAGGTCCTCCCCTAACCCTAACCACCACTGGAGCGTAAGCACGTTGTACGAAAAAATGTATGAATGAGATCGCACAAATAAATGAGAATTACCCACCAGTTCGCTAAAACGTAAAAAAGTTTACGAATTGACATGAGATTGTGTTGGAAATTATAATTTCCCAGTAAAAATATTTGGATATTGCAGATCAGTATACTTGAGATGCAAACGGCGTAAAATATTAAGGCTTGTTTTTAACAAATATGTCTTCAATTAAGTTCGTTTTTATTATTTTAGAAGGATATTCACCCACAAATGAAAATTTGTTCTGATTTGGTCATTTACGTATCTTCATTTCAGACCTGTGCAACTTATCTTCTGAGGAACACAAAACAAGATGTTTTGAAGAATGTTCATGCTGCTCTTTTCCATACAATTGCAATGAATGTGAAGCATTCAAGCAGCAAAATGGACACCAAAACACCATAAAAGTGGTCCATATTACTTGTGCGCTAAGTTGAACATGCAAAGGAGATCTATGGCAGATGTCAAAATTTTCAGTGAATAATGACTTAAAATCTGTCTTAAGACAAAAAGAAACATACACAGGATTGTAAGGACACGAGGGAGAGTAAATTATTGAATTTTCAATTTTGGGTGAACTATCCCTTTAAGTGTAATGCGCTAACCTGAATCAATACAATACTTTTCCAGTCAATCCGTAATGAACGTTAAAATGATATGAAACATAGCCACAACCAGTCAGTAAAAATATTTGCTGTTTAAAATACAGCTAAGTGGAGCAGCATTTTTAACCAATAAGGTTTCATGGTGGGCGGGGCTAACCATTGCAAAATAAACAGACAGCTTAAGCTCTACTGCATACCACGTTTCAGTGAATGTACCTTTAATTTAAGCATATTTTGTCTTACTACACTGGTAGATATCAGTTAAATACTGTATTTAACATTTGCCGATATTGGTTAAAAAATGTTTTTAAATCATACACTCCAAATATTTTACTAAAGAACAAGTAAAAAAAAAATACATTTTTCTGTGGCCTCGCTGAGGTCAACTAAAACAGAAGTGATTTTTATCAATAAATATTTTAGAATATATGTGCACTAAAAATTAACTCATATAATCTTAATTTGCCTCTCAAGTAAATCTATCTTGTTTTATGGAGGTTTAGATATTTTTGCTGGAAAAAAAAAAATTTAACTACAATCAAAATTTAAAAGTACAATCCTTTGCAGTGAAAGCTCAGAGAAGGCTTTACCCTTTTCTTTACCAGAACAGATTTACCCTCAAAACAGAGATGAACAAAAACTCATTCTGCAACGAGACTCAATGTTGCTTTTCACCTCATTTCGAGGCAAAGAAAATTCTCTGAATCTAGACTGAAGCCTTACTGCTGTTGATAGTGTCATTTTATGAATACGAGCAGCATGTGTTATGTATTCACACTGTTCACATGTTCCCGCTCTGTTCTGTACACCACCTGAGCCCATGATGGGGACTGCAGTCGCTGAATATTAATGAAGTGACAAGGGGAGGGAGACATTCTTCTGATTGGATGAATGAGAAAAAGCTCTGCAGCCATTGGCTGAGGAGAACAGCGGAAGAGAGTGGAAACATAGCAGCCAACGCCAAGTGAAATCACATTAACTCTATATCCTCAGTCAGTCCAGCATTTAAGAGCATAACTTCAGTGTGTTGCTGGGCAAATGTCATCTCCGTCGCAATTTCCTCCATCTATTTCTTAAAAAGAGGGATTTAGAGCAGGTCATTTGAGCACAGATAAAATAGAGAGATTAAATGTAGCTTGCATGCTTAAATGTGTTTTAAATAATTTAATCCCTAATTACATCTATTCAGCACATTAACAAGTTTCCAAAGAAAGACTCCTTGTTAGGCTTTTAATAGGACATAAGAGAGAAAAATATGTGTGAGGGAAGATTTCGCTGCTTAATTCTGTGTCTTCATTATCCAACATTTTTGACTATAAGCATAAAGTCTGGTCCACCTGGCTTATTCTAGCCAAAAACCTAGACAGGAAGAGACAGTCTAAATGAACAAAAAGCAACAAACCTCAGTGTCTATTGTCTCTTTCTTGTCAATTAGGTGCAGGTTTATATGAAACAGCTGATATTTAATAGATTGATACAGGAAAAAAACTCACAATTTAGCTTCAAATAATTGCATAGCACTGTAAGTCCAGTAAAAAAAAGTAAACTTTTCTAGACTTTTTTCCAAAAAGTAATACCAATTATTTCACAGACATAGCTCACAAAAATGAAATTTTCACAATTAAATGAAAATCTTCAGTCTTCAATCTTCAATGAAGATTTTCAGTGAACAACGAATTAAATTTTTTTCTTTCTAACCCAGGCTCACTGGAAAAATTTTAGCGACATCTAGCGGTGAGATTGCGAACTGCAATCAATGGTGCTCACCCCTCCCTTTCAAAGCACATAGAGAAGCTACGGTGGCTGACACAGGACAAAGATGTCGTTGTCTGAGACAGGAGAGAGTAGCCAGTCAAGCAATGAGGTTTCTTCTTACTTCTAACAAAGAATGGATTCTGCTTCAAATAAACCAGACAACTACTACTACAACTACTTCTTCTTCATGCGTATTATATGTAGTTACGATGCAAGCTGCCTCTAAAAACACCAACAAAGAAGAAAAACAACAACATAGTGACAAATCACGCTCAGCAGAGCAGTTTGTCCGTTTAGGGCTACTGTAGAAACATGCCGGCGCAAAATGGCGACTTAAAGGGATAGTTCACCCAAAAATGAAAATTTGATGTTTATTTGCTTACCCCCAGTGCATCCAAGATGTAGGTGACTTTTTTTCTTCAGTCGAACGCAAATTATGATTTTTAACTGCAACCGCTGCCGTCTGTCAGTTAAATAATAGCATTAGATGGGAAGCTGTTGCAGTTAAAAATCATAATTTGCGTTCGACTGAAGAAAAAAAGTCCTCTACATCTTGGATGCCCTGGGGGTAAGCAGATAAACATCAAATTTTCAATTTTTTGTGAACTATCCCTTTAACATGTAAGGGGACCCGTGGTGTATGTAGATTGAAATGGCTCATTCTAAGGGAATAAAAACATAACGGTTCATTAAGTAAGGTCTTTATACACCACTGAAAACATTTTAAATTACTCACCCTCATCCACCATACTAGGTGTATACGACTATCTTCTTTCAAACGTGAAACGAACCAAACGGTTGGGTTTGTCCATATTTAACCCAAACAACCCAGCATTTTTTAAAGTGTAGGCTGGATTATTAGATATACACTAGTAGAAGGTCTTTTAGAGATTACTTGAAGAGATTCAATAATTCATGATGAAATATTGACCATTAGCTCCAGAAGACCAGATCGCTGGAACATGTATGACTACTCAGTTCATGATTCACCAACACTGCTACTGTGAAAGAACACTATCATCCGGATGTCATCACACAGTTAACTCATACAATGACACAAACAGTCAACAAACTGTAGATGTGTTGTTTGTGAACACAACAAGCATTTTGCAGGACATCAGACATCATGCCATATGAGCAAAATCTGGAGCGATCCAGCGAACCGTGATATGCATTGATTAAATTTTAAACAACCCCCCCCCCCCCACCCAAAAAAAAAAAAAGTTAATTACATATTCACTCCAGAAACACAATAATTATGCACAACAATTTGAAGTCATGAAGTAAATATTGTTTCCAGTAAGACATTTACAGATGAACACCTAAAGACTGCAGAAGCATCAGTCCAGTTGATATCTGTGCAAATTCTACTGAAGCTGCATTAAAAGTAGGTCAGACTGAGAAAGACTCTGAGTAGAAAATGTCCTGGGTATTTCTGCACAACACCGCACAGGTCTGCAGAAAGATTAGACCAGCAGTCAGTGTCACTCAATGAGTTAAACAAGATAGTGTCAGTACATCTTCATTGTTATAAAACCCTCAGTCTATGATATTTTTATGATATCTTTGATTTAATCGGACAGTGGCCTTTTAATTGAGCTTCTTGGAAATAAATCAACCCATCCCAGGACCAAAAAAGGTCTTCAAATATTCACCCCAAAAATCTATTGTATTAGTATGACAAAGCATGTTGTGGTTACTAAAGCCAGGTCCCTCTGAATGCAATGACATCATCATAACAAGAAAAGCTCCACCCATCTGTGAGTGATGTAATCAGATGGTTTGAATGATACTGTATTTTTCTGTCCATTCTCACTGCTATATATAATTTGTCATTACTAGAATAACCTATAAAGCAGTATTAGCACTACCCAATAGATATATTCCAGAATCTTCAGTGTTTTGAAGTGAGAATGATCCAGAGCAGAGACAAAGACATACAAATACAATAACTCATCTGTGGCTCCCTCTACAGGACGACAGGAGAACTACACAAGTACAATACAATAACAACAAAAGAACTGCACACATCATATCATTTAGGAAGGGTGTTTTGGTAGCACATGCGCCAAACATGTAACTGAAACTGCTTATGTAACAATGAACACAAAACAGTGTTGATGTAACAGGCTTGTGTGACTCAGCAGCAATAAATGCTGCCCTCAATTGAACGTGGTTGATATATTATGTTATACAACATATTATAATATTGTATATTCTTTTAGGGGAATTAGTAATAAAACATAAAACAAAACTGCAAATATAATCATAAATTGACTCATTAAAGGAGTTATGTGGCACAAAAACAGCTTTGGAATGACGAGGATGACATCTTCGTTTGTTAACTTTTCAGGAAAGGTTTTTTTTTTTTTTTTTTTTAAATGACAAATTAATGTCATACACATCCAGCAGTGTTTAGAATCAATGTGTGAATTTCAGCTAGAGACATTTGTTTTCATTGACGTTATAATTGTGACACTCAATGCACTACCACAGTTTAACCACTAGGGGGAAGCAATAACCAATAGGAGCGAATTTTCTTTTCACACAAAAGCAAGTGCTTGATAATAAATTGAAAAAATAACTGAAAAATACATAGAAACAAACAAAAAGCACAAAAAAAGAGAACGAAAAAGAGACATTCATTGTCCAGTCCTGCAGTATCAGGGCAGGGTCAGGTGACGAGAAGATCACAAGCGAACGTCTGTTTTCTTACATACAGCAAGTGAACAATGGAAAGAATGGCTTGATTAATGAGCCTGTGGAGAATTCTGACAGGCATTAGATGTCTGGTCTTTCAAATCTGGACAGATTAAGTCAACATAAGTCAAATTATCCGCTTTGACGACAGTCAGACACCTCGGTAAGGAGCATCAATCAGCACTAGACCCGGTTTCCAAACGAGTAAGCACTTTCACACTGCAATACTCCATCAGCAAAAGGCATACTGTAAGTAAAATTTGCACGTTCACCAGGTTTCATTATACCCATACATGCTACAGTCAGACCAATGCATTAAATTCTGCAGATCACTTATCTATAATCAAAAAATGTGCAAGCAGGCTCTTTATTGAAAGCAATTTACAATTAGGGCTGGGAATTGAGAACCAGTTCTTACACATTGTATTTGTAAAATGGTGACTGAATAATTTTTCATGACATTAACAGTTGCTGACTGTCTGTATTCCTGTGTTGTTGTGGGCAGAACATTGTAAATACTCTACTTCCTGCGCCAACTACTGACTTTTAATGCCACCAAAAATAGCATTGTTTTTCTTTAGTACAAAGTATGGAATTATTACTTTAAAAGTATCAAAATAATCGTTTGGGAATTTAAATTATTACAATCTTTACAACTCCCATCCACATTTGCAATAATCAAAAACAATCGACCTTTACTCAATGGCACAAATGTTAAAAGACCTGTTGAAAGATTTGAACCTGCAACCTTTAACTAAGCCAAGTTAAAGGACGTTTCAGAGATTAAAAGTCGACATGAAACTGAAGTTGCAATAGTCTTCTCTTCTATACAATGACACATATACTACTCAAGCAGGAAAAAATGTAGACTTCTCCATCGGGAATTATATCTCACATATACTAAAACTGCTTTGCTTTGAATATATGTGACTTTTAGGTGTTTATGGCCTCTCTGATGCTGAATATCTTGAAAATGGACACTCGATGTCAATAACTGGTCTTAAAGGGATAGGTCACCCAAAAATGTAAATTTGATGTTTATCTGCTTACCCCCAGCGCATCCAAGATGTAGGTGACTTTGTTTCTTCAGTAGAACACAAATTATGATTTTTAACTCTAACCGTTGCCGTCTGTCAGTCAAATAATGCTAGTGGATGGGAACTTCTACTATAAGAGTAAATAAAACTTGCATAGACAAATCCAAATTAAACCCTGCGGCTCGTGATGACACATTGATGTCTTAAGACACGAAACGATCGGTTTGTGCGAGAAACCGAACAGTATTTATATCATTTTTTACCTCTTAATACACCACTATGTCCAACTGCATTCATCACTCGATTCGTTTGGTCTGATCGCGCTCTGACAACGGCAGTGATGTCTCGCGCATATACTTCAATGAGAGCGAGACATCACTTCCGCTGTCAGAGCGCAATCAGACCTTACTAACGAGTGCTGCACGCGGTTGGACATAGTAGTTATTAGAGTTAAAAAATGATATAAATACTGTTCGGTTTCTCGCACAAACCGATCGTTTCGTTTTTTAAGACATCAATGTGTCGTCACGAGCCGCAGGGTTTAATTTGGATTTGTCTGTGCATGTTTTATTTACTCTTATAGTAGAAGTTCCCATCCACTAGCATTATTTGACTGACAGACGGCAACGGTTAAAGTTAAAAATCATCATTTGTGTTCTACTGAAGAAATAAAGTCACCTACATCTTGGATGCGCTGGGGGTAAGCAGATAAACATCAAATTTTCATTTTTGGGTGAACTATCCCTTTAAAAAGGTCACTAACTTCGGTCTATAATGTCTGTTTCCTCCACTGAACACAGCTGAAATACTACTGCATGAGGCATTTAAATACTCATTTAAATATTACTGCAGCTCCAGAGAGACTTACAATATTTACATGAGATAATATTTTTGTATGTGTAATATGCAAAGCAAAGGATGATATACTTTACCTCTGTTAGAAGGCTTAGTATGGTGCAATCTCCGAATTTCATGAATTATAAAAAGTTAATAAGCCCACAAAAGCTGTTACTATGAGTAATGAGGAAAAATTAACTGCCATAATAGAGTTATCCGCTCGTTTTCAATCTGGGACAAAAGCATAGGAAGCCAAGCACCAGGACATGGCAGCAAAGAAAAAACTCAATAGCAGCACGCAGAGCGACTGCACAGACCTTCCGGCCCATTAACCCAATTGGTTTGAAGGAGCATGTGTGTGAACTCTTTGTAGACTGTAAGTTCTAGATAAGTGCCAGTGTTTGAAGTCCCGTCAAGTTTAGAGTCAACATGAAAAAAGGCATTTGCAACCCAATTTACTTCCATAATGTGACGCATTTTTGAAGATAAAAATACATGGAACAAACACATTTTTATTGATTACTTGTCCACAATAAAACCAAGAAAAGCATGTAATAAAGAGAGGACCTATGTTTTTTTTTACATTTTCAACTTTCTTTAGTGTGAATTGCTGCTGTTTGAGCATGAAAAAAGGTCTGCAAAGTTACAAAGCACAAAGTCCAGTCCAAAGAGAATTATTCTCTATATATGTGACCCGTGCTGGCAAATGAGCTGCAAATTATCAAAAATAAGTTGTTATTTTTACATTTTCTATTAATGATTTGCTGGAATCTGACAAAAAATGACTGAGCTACAGCTGTTTGAAGTCAATAGAGTCGGCAAAGAAAAATCAAGTTTTCTGAAGGTTTCAAAACAAAATCACCTAGCAGCCATACCTTAAAATCCCTGGTAATAGCACCAAATTTGGCACAAACCAAGTCAAAACCCATATCTGTAGGATAGGAATATATATTCAACTTTTTTCCATAATTTGACAATTTGTTTGATTAACTTTAAGGAACAGACAGCCTATATATTAAGAAATACTGTATCACATGGATCTAATATAATGTTACACACCAGATGCTTTTCCCCAACAACTAACCAAACATTCAGTTAAGACATAACTGATAATGTTTGCGTGAATACTTGCCGAGACAGATTTTTATTCATTTATTTTTTAAATGCTGTAATTCTGTGTATGTGCAGTGCTTCCCACAGGTTTGAAATATACTTGCGGTGGTAGCTGGGTCAAAAATCCTCCATATATACACCATGGCACAAAAATGGTCTACTACATGTGACAAACAAATAATGTATGATTTTTAACAGTATTTTTATTTTTTATTTACATAGCATACTATTACATTTAATTACATACTAATATTATGCATTGTAAATTATTCAAAATTACAGCATTTAAATGGTTCTTCTTTTCCTATGTTCTCCTTGCTGTCATATAGTGTCTCTCTCAGTGAATGCGGCATAGATTTTACTAGTAAAATTTATATAATGAATAATATATGTGTGTGTCAAATAATGTTCTTAGTCTTTTCTTCCTGTGGGGTAGACTACAGTAATTTACTATGAATTAAATGGAAATCAAATAAATACAATTTATTGTGTAAGGCTTGTTTAAATACACCGGGACTCTTATTTTGAAATGTCTGTACTATTGCAGGCTGATCCTTCAGATTCTTATAACTGTATAAAACATTTTATATAAAGGCCATAAAGTACACATTGTAATAATTCATTAACTTGAGTTCATTAGCAATCGCTTGGCATAAATTTGCACTTTTCATTGATTGAGAATCACTCTGAAGCAGTCTGAAGCGCTGTTGCACAAGCTTATAGACTTGCAACAGCGCCCCCTTGTGAATTTGAAACATGCAGCGCCCGAATGTTAGCAGGAGAACTGTTCTGACGCACACATAATGAGCAGGTACGAAACGACTAGTTAATTGATCGCGGATGGTTTCATTATCTTTGGCGGATATAAAAGTATAAGAGGATAAAATAATAAAAGCAAAAATGTGTCTCCAGATATACTTGGGCGGTGGTTAATATACCTGGGCAGCCTGCCCAAGTAAAGTCTATGTGTGGGAAGCACTGATGTGTATATCGGGATCGTGGCATCTTTGTGCGCATGCTTCAGGTCTGTCAGTCGGCATGAGTAAGATCGTTTAGTTTACAACAGCATGAGTTTGAAAATCACATTTCATTGGTTCAGACTAATGCAATCGAGAATTTGCTATGAATATTCACAAAGTTGGAATGCTGCATTTTACAACAATACCAAACTTGTGCTGAGAGGAAGTGCCAGTCATCCAAAAGAGAGCAGAGAAAAACTGCATTTTTCATGGACAAAGGAAAGGTACTCCTCTCAGAAAACATACAAATACTTTTAGATGTTTAAATGCTATTCAGAGCATTGGGATTGAACTCGTACTTAATGAACTAATTTTTGTGAAAACCTCAAATTCGACCATTTTTCACTTGTAGCTCGAAATTAGCCCGTGCGCATTCCAACTCTTTTTGACAGCACGGGTCACATATTAGTAAGCACTGTTTCTGAACTTCCAGAAATGCCTCCATTGAAGTCATGAGTTTTCTCGAACACGTCACAACTCATCATTTAAATAATTCTCACCACAAAGAAAAGGGGGCGAGGCCTGGTTGAGTTGCGTTAGTAGTGTGTTTGCATTTCCTAAACAAGCTTGAAGTGGTTGACCAATCACAGCACACTGGTCCAGCCAACCAATCAGAGCACATTGCACTTTTCTGAAGGAGGGGCTTCATAGAGACAGTAACTAAACAGAGATACTGACAGACTGGTAGAGAGGTGCTGCAACAATAAAATATGTGAAAAATAATGTGTTTTTGAACATTCAAACATGAAAACCTATTTTAGTAGACCCAAAAACACAATCAAGAGGGCATAAATTAGGCCTGTTTAAGTATTCTCAATAGGGTCAGTTTTCATTTCATGTTCATTTCACACACATTCTGTTTGCCAGAATATATAAATCAAAAGAGATCCAACAAGAGCTGATGGTGACAGTCTTAACCTAGCTGTCTAAACTATTTCTTTTCTCACAACTAGTGACCTTTGTTTAAATGGTAGCTTAGTTGAACTGTCTTGTAGCATGAAATTAAAGAGCCTTTCGGTTGCATGCGTAAGCTTAAGATGCCACTTAAGAGTAAGAGGAAATTTGACCATCATCCAAGTTTCCTTCTTTAGTGGATCTGATCATTACTGAAAGCACTGGAACAGCAGTTAAAAAAATCTCAGTATACACCGAAAACCCATCAAAATAAAGCAAAATTGTTTCTATATGGCTATTCCATCGCATTGTATATGTGCATCTACATCTACACTCATCATGGGTCATTCCATCTCAAGTGGTCCAATTGTAACGCTGGTTGCAAAATTGCAAAACAACAATTTTTTTCCCCTCCCAGTTTAACGTGCTACAACATTTCTCTCTGATATGGTAGGAAATGAAATTAAATTGAATGTGAAGGATTTTAAATGTGACGAGGTGATTGACTGAGCAGTTTAAACGGTGACAAGATGCATGCAACTCAGCGATAGAGTGTTCCATTAAAGACATAATTATGACGAAGTAGTATTAAAGGTGCCCTAGAATCAGAATTAGAATGTTCCTCGGCATAGTTGAATAAAAAGAGTTCAGTACATGGAAAAGACATACACTGAGTTTCAAAACCCATTGTTTCCTCCTTCTTATGTAAATCTCATTTGTTTAAATGACTTCCGGAAAACACTCGGATCTCAACATAACACCGACTGTTACTTAACAGTCGGGATCATTAATATGTATGACCCCAATATTTGCATAATGCCAGCCCATTCGACGCATTAGACAAGGAAAGGCAGTATTAACGGCTGGATCTGTGCACACTTTATAAATCTCTCCAACAGTGTGTAATGTTAGCTTTAGCCCATTAGCCACAGAGCATAGCCTCAAACTAACACAGAATCAAACGTAACCATCTAAATAAATACTTTACTCACATAATTCGAAGCATGCATACAGCATGCATGACGAACATCTTGTAAAGATCCATTTGAGGGTTATATTAGCTGTGTGAACTGTGTTTATGCGATGTATATATAGTCGAGAGCTCGTGTGGCAGAGGAAGCGCATCTCTTAAAGGGGCCGTGCTGAAAAAATCAGTGCATAGTTAATGATGCCCCAAAATAGGCAGTTAAAAAAAATAATTAAAAAAAATCTATGGGGTATTTTGAGCTGAAACTTCACAGACACATTCAGGGGACACCTAGGACTTATATTACATCTTGTAAAAAAACAATCTAGGGCACCTTTAATAGACCCAAAAGCTTGCCTACTCAAAAGTATGTACTTTTTCTTTACAAAAACAGTACATCCTTTTAGGGCATACAATAAGTAGGTAAATTGGGATGTAGCAAATGTATTTTTACTTCTGGAACCCTACTATTGCTCTCTATTGGGCAGACAGCTGACTGCTGGCCACTCCCGCCTCCTTCAGCTGTGTTCAAGGAGATAACCCCTGTCATTTCACATGTCTGCAAAGTTTGTGAATGTTTCATTTTTCAGACGGGGCTTGTCGTCTCTGACATTCCTTTATCAGTGCAAACAGAGGTGCCAACGACAAACAAACAAAGGCTAGGGAAACACGACTGGACCTTCAAGGTATTGTCATGCTGCAATGTGTCTCCATCAGTGACACTGTTTCGTGTAAAACAAGATCCAAACTGCTATCAGTCACGCACAGACAGGCCTGACTGTCAAGAAAAAAAGAGAGTCGGAAGTACTGAAATATGCCAGAAGGCTACTAAACAGTTATTAATACTGGCAGCTGAGCAAATAATGAATTTGAAGGTGAATATGACATATTATCACTGTGATTTTATTTCAGCTACTAGATGCCAAAGCAACATTTCTCAAACTTGATTTAACTCAAATAACTGAAAATAAAACTGAAATAAATTCAGAGGAAATATTTAAAATTAAGATGATAAGTTTTAAGTTTTTTTTGTGTTCTTTTTTTACGTTTTGGAATTTTAAATTTTTTTGCTTCATCGGAATGGGATAGAGCTTAGATTCTCTGCCCGAGCCCGAGCCCGGATGCGCAGCGTCTCGTCCACTCGCAGTCTCGCACGCGTGACGCATCACACCTGTTGTGCGTGTTGTACTATTCAGTAGCTTAAAGCCTCGTTTAAAGCCTCGTTTACACTACACGCGTGCGGCGCGTTACTGCTGCGACGCGGCTACCGGAGCTGATACGCGGCCACTCTAGTCAATGCTCGTGTTTACACCAGCCGCGCCGCGGTGCGTTTGAGAAGCGTCCCAGAAGCGGCTCACCGCGCCGCTTCGCTAAAGATATTTTTGACGGACGCCGCGTCCAAGACGCGCAGCTGAAATACAAAATAAAGTCAAAATAATCACCCTGAGTAAACTCCCGCTCATATTTCACATTAATACGATGCCAGAAACTGACGACAAGAGATTCGAACTTGAAATTTCTTGTTTTTTGTTGTGTTTTAACTTCATCTGTATGGCTACAGCAAAATAAAGTATGGCATAGCAATAAACACAATCAAACCGGACAAAATATAACCATTTAGCCATTAAAAACATGAAAAAATTAACGAAAACAATGTTTGCCAGGCAAATCTAGTGGTCTCGCGAATCCAGCCGCTTCGCTTCTGAAATGCTTCTGGTGTGAGTTGACACCCCTCAGAAGACGGAACAAAACCTTGTCGGAGCCGAAACGAGGCTTAAGTACAACATGGAGCTTGAAGAAGCAAAGAAAAAAATTAAACAGGAGAATTAACTTTGAGCAAGTCTGGAGGAAAATCGGAGGTATGGAAACATTTTAAACTAGTTTTAATAAACAAACAACGCAGTTTACATGCTTCTTCCTTGTCGTATTATTCATTAAGATAATAATTAATAAATGCACGCACAATTATGAACTTGATAAATGTTACAGATATGTTTTACTATGCACAAACAAATGCTTTTCAACTTACATATGCAAAATTCAGAATTAAATGAATGTGCTGCAATTTGTACAAAAAGAGAGTCTAGCTATAGCCTACGTGTTTTAGCCATTAAATAAGCACATTTAGTTTCAAGTTTGTTAAGTTTGTTTTGAAGAAAGATTTTCTTTAAAGTGAATTTCGTTTAGTATTAATTGTATCTTAATTTTAATACATTTTTCATCATCCAATTACCTGGATTTAATACATAAAAGCAATATAGCAGACAATATAATATTGATATGGAGGCGCCGGCGCGCCACGGACACACTTACACCATTTGAAACTCGTAACACACGCTGTCACCGAATTTACAAATGCACATCTTGCTTGTTGCTCACACACATATTATGTTAAAATAACAATAGGTTGAAGTAACATTATTAATAATAATTAATCTTTAAGAATATTTGATTGAATGCTGAATGTTGAGCTTGTTCAATTTAATAAAATTAAAACTTTATTATAATTAAAATAATTTAATATTTAATATTGAGTGGCCAATTTTTGCTCATTTATTAATAGTATTTATATAATTTATATAACTGCGCAGCTCCCCCCTGTAGCCTATGATCTAGCACAGCAGCACCTGCGTTAAAAAAATAAAATAATCTGGCGCCGCCCCTGGTTATAACGGCCCACATATTAAAAATGGTCGGGTTTAAATCGGGCTCGGGCTCATAATTACAGTGGACGTGTCGGGCCGGGCCGGGCTCGGACACAACGTGCTCGGGCTCGGGTAGGGTCGGGCTTGATTTGTTGGGCCCGATCTAAGCTCTAGAATGGGATGACACTTTTGTTGCATTAGCTATGTGAACACACAAAAAAATCATGGAAATTATTCAGATATGTTAAAGGAAAAAATGCTCACACTTTGCTCCTTCGCGGTCAGAAATGACCGGCATAGGAAATGAATGGGAAATACGAATAAATACGAAAACTTGCACAGCGTGCAGAAAAATCGCAAAGCGATGAAGGGGTGACACTTTAAAATATCAGCAGTGCAAAATAGACATTTTTTAATTAAAAAAATATAGATTTTTATTGAATTTTGATGTTATGTGTAACAAAATGTCAACCAGTGTTCAGGTTTGACTGTAGTAAAATGAATGCAAAAACTGACACTTCAAATCAACATTAAAAAAATTATAATAATCTAAACCTTGACAAAGTAGTCTTTGAGAATGTCTAAGTATAAATCCAAATCCAAAACTTAATAAAAATAAGTATTTATGTCTAAAAACCCCCAAACAATTTATAAGCTACTTTATATAGAACTATATAGGGATGTAGTGATTAAACCATGGCATTAGATACGTTTTTCTTTTTTACTCCCACCAGATGGCACTAATCTACCTTCAAAAAATTGGATTTTAAATGCACTCTATTTCAACATGGAATGTTGCTTTAATTAAAAAATAATTTTAATATATATTACAAAAAAATGTGTATTATTTTCAATGGTAAAAAAAAAGGCAAAGCTAATAAAAATGGTAAAAATATTGCATAGTATCATAAAATACCTTCATAATGTTAAATAATGACCAAAAATTATTATTGAACAAAAATATATAAAATTGTTTTTTTCTGCCAGTTACAGTTTAAAGCATTGGTCACTTTTGCCAAGTGTGACCAGAGGGTTGAACAAGTCAAACAAAATAAGGTTTATGCATAAAACAACATCAGAAGATTAGCTGTCTATTTCCTTCATTTTGCTTTTTGGCTAATCCAGCTGTATTGGGTGTTGCTTTGTGGTTATTATGGTAAAATGCATTTCTTAATCAGTGTTTGTTTTTTGTTTTTTACACAAAAATATTAAAAGTTCAGAGAATATATTTTGAATTAAGATTATTTTAAAGTTGTTTTAAATTTAACAAAATGAGTTTTTTGCATAAAATAAGACAAGCTATTTGTCGATAACAGTCGATAACACACAGCTTTGCTTCTTCAGTAAATGCATGTTCACTAAATGCTTGTTCTGAGTAGCTTTTAGTCTGTTACTATGTTGGTTGCCCAGGAACTCAAGAATACAAATTAAGATACCCATTAAACATAACACAATCACTATCCTCTATATATCAGCATAGCATTTTATGTATGTATATGTGTATCTATAGATACTGCAGCACATTAGTGGACAAACCAAAGCTGCTTTGCTGTTAGGCTCTAGTGTGGCAGCTTTCCAATACAGTATATATGCCATCACTAACAAAGGCAACGTTACAAAGTATATCTATCAAGCAAAGATTTATATTGCTGGCTAAAAGGGAATGTGATCCAGCGTTGGTGCTGAGTTAACACTCAATACAGCAGGATTAGCTAAAAAGCAAAATGAATGAAATACTCGACTAATCCGCTGATGTAGGTGCACTGGGCCTCAGAACTCATCACATATGTTGTGAATAAGCTTCCTGAAGCCTCAGGGATATATTTAATGATGGTATCAGATGGTAGTACCATGGTATTACTCAGAGGGGAACCGTTAGGGCCCTCTAGGCCTTCAGAGAGGGCCTAAACTATTATAAAAATAATATTTACAAACTTTTAAATGATAATTTAAAAAGTAAGAACTTTTTTAATAAAAAGTCATCAGTTCTAATGTTATTGTAGGAATTTATAATTTGAAAATAAACATCTACTGTAAAACATTTTGAGGAAATAAACCCTTCAAATCTGCTTATTCAGGTTGTGTTGTGTTGTGTAGACGTCCGTTTTCTCCATATTACGATTTTTCCGCCTAATGCTTTCAGCTTTGTGATTGGTGGTCCAGCTGTGAAATTACAGAAGGCCAAGCCATAGTAAGTCAATGAGAGATGATGAGAATGAGAGATGACAAATGAGAGATGAGAGAACTTCAAATGACATGAAATTGACCAATCATACTGTTCCTCTAAATGGGTGGGCCATAACCAACGTTATGATGCGTTCCGCTCAGTGTGGGGAACACGACTGAGGAAAAAACCCCGCTGATAAAATCGCTTAGAGAGGTCTTTTTCGCTTAGTGAGGTCTGATTGCGCTCTGACAACGGCAGTGATGTCTCGCACTCATTGAAGTATAAGCGCGAGACATCACTTCCGTTGTCAGACCTTACTAACCGAATGCTGATCGCAGTTGGACATAGTGGTGTATTAGAGTTAAAAAATGATATAAATACTGTTCGGTTTCTCACACAAACCGATCGTTTCATTTCTTAGGACATCAATGTGTTGTCATGAGCTGCAGGATCATTTGGATTTGTCTGTGCATGTTTATTTGACTCTTATTGATAGAGTTCCCATTGACACACATTATTTGACTGAAAGACGGCAACGATTGAAGTTAAAAATCATCATTCGTGTTCTACTGAAGAAACAAAGTCACCTACATCTTGGATGCACTGGGGGTAAGCAGATAAACATCACATTTTCATTTTTGGATGAACTATCCCTTTAATGAGGATGATATTGTTGTTAATTATTATCCATGCTGTTTTCAAGATGAACTTTTAAAGAAAAGCTGGAGTTAATTGGCAAAGGAAGACCTACACCAGAGCTTAATTTTGTGCAGAAAGCCAAGCTTTTTTAAAGTATTTCAACCAAAGCAATTAAGCCGATGACAGCATCAATCAAGAAGGTAAAACTTTAATACTGGAATTGTTTGCTGTTTGGGTAAATTATTTAAAATCGAATAGTTTGTGTGAATGATTTTATTCTGGCTGCCGCTGCCACTGTTTTATATATGTTAAGCTGTTATTTTGCAGAATTAATGGTCAGTCTGTAAATTTACTAGCATAATGCACATTTGTTGTAATTCTGCATAATAGTTAGATTTCTCCCAAATCATAAGTTTAACTGTGCCAGTCTAATGATATGATTTATTATCGACATTGCTTGTTTGTGGTGGTGGATTCGCAAATGCCACAATCACTGTTCACTGATGATGCGGAAGTGTGCTTTGGTCTGAGCTCTGTCATGTGTCGGCTTACATACAATTTTGTTGGTTTTGTGGCCAGTTGTCACCATATTCCGCTGAAATTGTGTGATGATGCAATTATTTGTAATGAGGATTTGCATTTTATAACTTTTTGTTTAATTTTGTTGATAACTCTCTGAGGCTGAGAGTTATTTCACTTTTTTCCAGACGAGGGAAGGGGGTGAAAGGGTCAAGGTTCAAAAGTCACAGTTTGCTACTGGTATTACTATAATATACTATGGTACTGAATAATTTGTGTCACTTGAGTCTCTTTAGCCACAATATTGAGGGAGCGTGACTGTCACATGGACATGTATGTGTTAGCAGTTAGCCGTCACCCTCAATCTGCTGTCATGTCCATTCGCATAACTTCTTTCTCTCCAGCCCTTTCCCCATGCATCCATTACAGACAAGCCAAAGTTCTAGTGCCAAAATATCATCTGTCAGGATAATATTTCACAATGTAATTTTGCTTCATTAAATATTGCGGAAAGTGCAACCTAAATAATTAAAAAGGGAAAAGAAAATTTTACATTTTAATCTGATGTTCTCTAATCTTCTTGTCTTTTCACATTTTAAGATGCCATTATATTACTATGTCCTCGTTTATTATATATTATATGTATATATATGTTGATTTTGTATATATATATATACACACACACACTTTTTTAATTTTTATACTAATCTTTTAAAAGTTATGTAATTTATGTTGAATGTAATGTTGAAAGTCACTCAGGAGCCATAATGAGTTTTATTTCATTTTATTGATCAACTTTCTCTCATATATTTCTCATAATATTCCTTATGAGAAATACAAATAGATACAACTGAAACAAATGTTGGCATGCAATTTTGTTTGTGAGCATTTGAGAAATATTTGAGCTCATGTTAAAAGCTTTGTTGAATGCATAATTATATGTTGGTTTGGCATTTAATATTTTTGGTATTTTGGTCAATCTGAAAATGAAAGGATATTATAATATTAAAAGATAATTGCGAATTTTATCTCACACTTCTGACTTTTTTCTCAGAATCGGGTGATATAAACACTTTTTCCTCACAATTGCGAGTTTATATCCCACAATTCTGACTTTATAACTCGCAATTGTGACTTTATATCATGCAATTCCTGGAAGAAAATGATAGACATAAACTTGCGAGGGGAAAAAGTCAGAATTTTGAGATAAAAAGTCACAGTTACCTTTTTATTTTTTATTCCATGGAAGAAACAAGCTTCCATACATATCATATAGAGAGAAGGGCCTTCAAATATTGTCTTGGACAAAGGGGGCCTTGGAGTCAAAAGGGAGAAATGAATGAGATATTAAAAATGAAACACTCAGACTCACACACTCAGATGTCATTGAAACAGTAAGTGCTTGTGTGTTCATGTCCACTCTGGAGACTCCAGCACAGGTTCAGAAACATGCCTTTCTGTCACACCTCACTGAGCCCAACAGCAATATCAAAAGCTGCTCTTATGATTTCTGCTTTCAGTCAAAAGGCCTTTCTTTGTGCAGCTATAACAGAAATAATTGCTTACTACCTCAGTCAATCCGTCATTCCCAACATTACTATATTGGATCACTGAAAAGTGAAAGCCATTGAGATAAAACAGAGGGCTCAAGCTTCATAATATCTGTCAAATGTGTTTTGAGGACATATCAAAAGAATTTGAAAGTGAAAAAGTGGCTATTTGGAAATGGCACAAGTCTCTGGTACTTAAAGACAGTAAATTCGGTCTCAACAGAACATTAGAGTGAATAGTTAACAGATCTATGATCCATAACTAATCTACAGCACTGCTCTGAAAAGAGAAAATGTCATACCTGCATTCTAGACTTTACAGTTTGAGAACATAATGTGCACTGAAGTAATAAAGCCTGTGCTGTGTCAGCTGTGCTGAGTGAAATGTTCTCTTGGAAAATGAGCAAATATTCTTCTTTTGCTTATAACATTTTCAATTACTACTGAAGGATCTATATCTGCAGTGAAGAAGAATAGCTTAGAGCAGCTGTAAGCAATTTCCACACCCTAGCTGCATCAAACACAATTGCAAAAATAACTAGATTTGTCAATGTTCTGAAGAAAATGTGAATGGTGCTTGCCAGTGCAAAACTCACTGCCTCGAAGCCAGGGTGTAGTGGGTAGTTGCTAGGGCATTGCTATTGAGTGTTCTGTGTGGCCCAGCCTTAAAGACCTGATATACTCATGGCGAAGTTCTTTTTCGTTATTCACTTAGGGGTAAAAAGGAGTTTTAAATACATGACCAGTATACAGGTATACTGTTAGCTAACATTGTGAATGTAAATATGTGCTGCGTGCTTTCCTCTCAATTGCAAAATAAATACACAACAAAAATGACAGTGGTGAGAAAACAGCAGTTAAGAAAGCATGATCTCTGCAATTCGGCTCTCCAGTCAAGTCATGCCAGTTTTATTGATATAGCATTTTATACAATAGACTGCTTAAAATCAAGCAGCTATACAGTATTAAACATGACAAAACAGTGTCAGTGTCTCTTTTAATTAGAATTACAACCATATTTTCTACTATAAAGCAGCGTGTAAAGCATGTGTACATGTTTTTGTACAAGGATGTCTGACCGTGTCAAAGAAGGCGGATCCACAGAGCCACACCTACTGCGTAATCGCCATGGACCAATGGTGTTCAAAGGTGTTTAGCAACATTTCCAGAAAGTCACTGTGGATAGGCCAACTGTTGCAATGTCTAACAACCTTGTACATACGCAATCCTTAGCATTTAAAGGGATAGTTCACCCAAAAAATTACTCACCCTCATATCGTTCCAAACACATAAGATTTTCTTTCATCTTCGGAATGCAAATGAAGATATTTTTGATGAAATCTGAGAGATTTCTCTCTCTCCATATATGCAACTATCACTCTGATGCTTCAAAAAATTCATAAAGAGATCATAAAACTAATCTATATGAATTGAGCAATTTAGTCCTAATTTTTTCCTAATGTTTGAGCTTCCGCAAGGTTTATTCTCACGCGTCAAGCAGGTTCAGTTGAGCTTCTGTTTATGTTTGCTGATCAATGTTTATATGTGAATAAAAACTTAAATTAAATCTATTCATCATATAAAGTGATCGAGTCTCTTCAGAAAATTTGGATTAAGCCGCTCAATTCATATGAATTAGATTTACATTCTCTTTATGAACTTTTTTGGTAAGGTTAATGACATAAGTGTGAGTAATCAATGACAAAATTTTCATTTTTTGGATGAACTATCCCTTTAAGTAGTGATAAACCGATATATCAGCCAGGCTAATTTTGAGATTATCAGAATCAGCTGATTAATGATTAACAGTCGATGTCAACAATCTTGACAATAGATAAACCACTAGATAATTTTGTTTCATTTTTTTAAACTAAATTTTACATAAACATAGTGTAAAAGTAGTGTTCATTCATCAAATGAATGCACATCTTATTTACATCTCATCAAATGCATTATAAATATCAGCATTATGTCAGAATCAGCAACAATCGTTTAAATCCCAAATCAGCTGTTTTATTTTTGCATCATGAAGCAAGTCTGTACTACAAGCATCTATTATTAGTTACAAACAATTGTTCTATATCCCTTATTAGCCTAAACGCTTCCTCAATATATAAATAAACTACATCCCAACCACAAACACTGCCAGCAAACACTTCTACTAATATTTAGCCCATTTGAAATGACTTACCATCACAAGCCCTTACATGACTGAGTTTGCTATGAAGTGTTATAACACATTTGGGATGAGTGTAGGCTGGTGTATAGTACAGAGGGGTGTATAATCAGGACACAGCCCACTTACATACATTGAGGAGTTATCATGCTAGCAGGACACACCATAAGTAGATAAACAACTTAACATGGAGCTAAGCAGGCATTAGCCTGTAAACACAAGTTCAGGGGGCGCTGCACTCTCATGTCTCCAAGGAGAGCAGGTGTCTGGGTGTGTGTCACAGAACAGGAACTCCCAGGAGGGGGAAGGATGTTGCGGAACAACACGTACACTAGACGGATATGCCCGGCTCTCTCAGTATCTCTGCTCCATGGGCGAGGTCAGATCCACTACCCTGCTGGGACTCCGCCAAGGATCTCCTAGGCAACTGACATGAGCACACAGCAGCTACAAATAGAACAACACACACACACACATACACACTCAAACCATGAACCTCTCCACTGGCAACACTGCATTCACACAAAAAATAGCACCTTTTATAATCATTGCCATCCGTTTACTAATATCTAAGGATAAAAATCCAAGATTTCTTTCTGATGTAATGCTATTGTCTGTAATTTGTGTTGTTTGCTAAGGGTAGCATCACTATGACTCATAATTAAGGACACAAACCCCTAAATGGCCATTCACACGAAGGACGATAAGTGAATGATAAGTAAATATATAAAGGTTTAATAATAATTTCCAGTGAAAATAGAAACAGAGAAACTGTTGGAATATTGTTGGAATCTCTTGTTGGTGTGGAGGCTAATCTAGTTATCACTGTAGTTATCGTTCTACAAAGACAATAGCAATAAAGCTTTAATAATCATTCTAATTCTACGAGAATAGGGATGTTTACACCTCAACTGTAATGATAACACAGAGGAACGATATCATTGGAATCACTTTTAGAACTTTTCTTTCCATGATGAATGATAAAAACATTGACAGCCAATCAGAATCCAACCGGCTTTAAAGGACTTGAACATGTAAAATGGCAAAAGACATCAAAAGACTCCAGTGAGCGCTTATAAAAAACAAAAACAAAAAAAAAAACATTATTGTTCTGTGTATATTTAGCGTTAATATAGTTTTCGTAATTCTAGGTAAGTTATGAAACACAACTCATCCAACAATGTTTGTGTTGGTTGTGTTTCATGTCAAATCCTGAAGATTGAGGTGCGCCATTACTATTCGAATGGCAAAAAAAAAAAAAAAAAAATTGAATTGAATTGTATTGACTGGCATCAAACACAACAGTTCAATAATCAAGTCCTTGTGGTCGTTGTACATATAGGCCAATATTTGGCATTTTTTCGGCCGATAAGTTTTTCTGTTTGGCCAATGAGTTGGAAGTGGAACTTTTATTTTGACGATGCGCCTGACTTTTATTTTGACAGCTCTGAGAACACTGGCTCTGAGAAGGCTGTTAAACAAAGAAAGTATACGAAAAAGTATTAGCATTTGCTTTTATATTGTTAGTAACAGAAAGGCAAACACTTTAATACTTTCTCATTTACCTTCAGCATTCAGCAAATACGCATTTATACAATTTAAACAAATCTTTGAATATCTAATAAACATTTAAACATAAACCTTGCAGACGTAGTAAAATCCAGCTATCAGATATTCTGAATTGTGCATCTGTAAACTGCATGAAAGTGTTACTCTGTGCCTGAGTAACTTAAATTTTAGACAAAATATTTTTGCTCCACCAATGAACACAGTCCCAAACAATGCAAAAAGCATAGTCTAAATTCCAGAATTAATCAGTGTTTTATGAACAAATCAGTTGAGTGATGTACATTCAAACTACACACATTCATAGAAAATATTTTTTAATGGCCACAAATTACTTATTCAAAAGAAGTACCTATTCAGAGAGTATGCGATTTCAGACACAGCCAGCCATTTGTTTTGTTCTGAAATAAATTAGTGTTTATGAACAAATAACTGTTGTGTAATTTGATCTTACAAGTTACAAATTATTGAACACTGATGTCTTTTGCCATATTGCTTTATGTCTAATCAACAACCCTTAATTTTGGTAAAAATTACGCGGCTTCTTGTTTCTAGAACAGATGCATAACTTCCATTGAGCTGTACTGAGGCCTCTACAAAACAACAAGCCACATGTTCACACGAACATCACAGCCTGTGGATCAGGCCTCGAGACTGCTACAATTATGTATATTATGCCAGTGACACCTCTGCTGTCATGGTAACAAGACATGTGGCAGCTTCAGGGAGGAGAGAGGCAGATGTTCATAACTGAGCTGTAGTGCCAGGACAGATACAGAGAGATATGATGAGAGGGTATGGAGCGGAGGTGAACATGGGTTTGACCCATTTCTCACACCATACTCTCACACTCTAATTCTTCCATGTATGCCCATGAACACAAACACAAATCTCATTTTTGATGCTTCTTTAATGAACCCTCAGAGACCCACTGTGACAAAATTAAATAACAATTATATAATAGCTTTATAACAGGAAAGTTACTGTATTTGGGCGTTTCTTTACCTACAGTATAGCTGTTTTGGTCCTGTGGACACACAATTATGTATTTTGTATTATGTATTTTATGTACATATAATTTGTGAAAATTGCAGCTTGATTGGAAATAACGAACAATAAAAATACTCTGTTCACAAGTATATTTCTTCCACACATCACATGTACTTTGGAAAGTACAAATGTTTTAATATAATTTACATATAATACATATAATTTAGGTACATTTTTTCTTAAAAATTCAACAATGGGCCTTAGTGGTGAACACTAATTTTAATACAATAAAATACGTATTCACTGTCTGGGTCTCTACTTAAAATACATAATCGATATCTGGGTCTCTACTCTCCCACACCCTCCCCTCACTCCTCGGATGTGTGTGTGCTTGTGTGTGTTTGTGTGTGTGTGTGGCGAATGGGCCAAGGGAGCACCACTGCCAGGGGAGGAAATAGCTGTCGAGTCAGAGATGCTCTAGCAGCCAACATTTACAGGCCCCATCCAGACTCTTTCATTATCTCAGATCTGGGAAATGGGACGTTGAAAAAACAGCATTAACACTTCATCTTCCAGACTCTCAGCATGCTCTCCAGACACTGGGACTAATCCCAAGACTAATCCTTATAACTGATGATACAATTTCCTAAATAAAGCATAATGAAGTTTAAGTGCATGTCCATACTTTGCTGTGGTGTGACAACGATCTTGCTCATAACGATTGTTAGACATTGCATGTAATCGCCCACATTAATACTGCTCTCAGATAAGGAGCTGCTCACACCCACATATAACTGTAACTGTGACTAAAATATAAAGCCTGGAGGAAGTTAAATGGGGATTACTAGATGACTTTACTCATGCTAGCATGAGGCTCTGCTACAGTGTCCAAACCAACCTTTGAGTTATATACATAATCAAAATAAAACACAAATTTATGGTGATTTATTGGGTAATCCAAATCCATTTTTCTTCTTCTATAGAAAACAAACAGAAATGTATAACAAGAATGTTCATATCATTTCATATTTTAGTAATATTTTACTATGAGAGTCTATTTGTTAATGCATTAGTTAAAGCTGCCCTCGAATGAAAAATTGAATTTATCTTGGCATAGTCAAACAACAAGAGTTCAGTACATGGAAATGACATACAGTGAGTCTCAAACTCCATTGTTTCCTCCTTCTTATATAAATCTCATTTGTTTAAAAGACCTCAGAAGAACAGGCGAATCTCAACATAACACAGACTGTTACGTAACAGTCGGGGTGTACGCCCCCAATATTTGCATATGCCAGCCCATGTTCCCAACATTATGAAAGGCATTAGACAAGGGCAGCCAGTATCGTCTGCACAGGTGAATCATCAGACTAGGTAAGCAAGCAAGAACATTAGCGAAAAATGGCAGATGGAGCAATAATAACTGACATGATCCATGATATCATGATATTTTTAGTGATATTTGTAAATTGTCTTTCTAAATGTTTCGTTAGCATGTTGCTAATGTACTGTTAAATGTGGTTAAAGTTACCATCGTTTCCTACTGTATTCACGGAGACGAGAGTCGTTGCTATTTTCATTTTTAAACACTTGCAGTCTGTATAATTCATAAACACAACTTCATTCTTTATAAATCTCTCCAACAGTGTAGCATTAGCCGTTAGCCACGGAGCACAGCCTCAAATTCATTCAGAACCAATGTAAACAATATAACGGTATACAATACTCACATAATCCGACGCATGCATGACGAACACTTTGTAAAGATCCATTTTGAGGGTTATATTAGCTGTGTAAACTTTTTTTATGCACTGTTCAAGGCAAGCGCGAGCTCCGTGGGCATGAAGCACGAGAATTAAAGGGCCAGTAGCCCTGAATCGGCTCATTTATAATGATGCCCCAAAATAGGCAGTTAAAAAAGTGAATTAAAAAAAAATCTATGGGGTATTTTGAGCTGAAACTTCACAGACACATTCAGGGGACACCTTAGACTTATATTACATCTTTTTAAAAAAAGTTCTAGGGCACCTTTAAAGGGAACCTATAATGCCCCTTTTACAAGATTTAATACAAGTCTCTGGTGTCTCCAGGATCTGTTTCTGTGAAGTTTCAGCTCAAATGACCCCACAGATCATTTATTATAGCTTGTCAAATTTGCTCCTATTTGGGTGTGAGCAAAAACACGCTGTTTTTGTGTGTATCCCTTTAAATGCAAATGAGCTGCTGCTCACAAAAGAGGGCGGAGCTTTAATAGCTTGCTCTTTGGTTGCTCAACAACAACAAAGCTGGAGAATCTCATGCAGCCAAAATGACGATTGTGAATGAATTAGTTTTGCTTACACATTGTTAAAACAACTTTTATGATATTATTGTAGACAATACATATCGCCCCTAAAAGTATCATAAAAATACAATAAAAGTGACTTGCGCACCATATTCCAAATCTTATTAAGTCACACAACACATTAGTGTTGCACGATATACCGGTACTAGAAAGGTATCGCGATACCCTGCTTTTAGAAACGGTACGGTTCTTCATTTTATTAGTACCGGTACTTTGAGTGCCAGCTGTATTTCCTAATGTGCGACAGCAGGGAGCAGTGTGTGCAGCGCGCTGCTTCTGAGGCACATTGAGTGCGTGTTTATTCCTGTCAACTGCGCAACGGCAGATGCACAAAGCAAAATATGGCATTATTTTGCTTGCATTGCCGACAGTCAGGGCAAGCCCACGGACACCACAAAGCCCGTCTGCAAAATACGTTACAAAATAACGCAAGCGAAGGGAGCATCCAACTTGCCAAACATCCCGATTTGTACAGAGAATTTAAAGAGCGACAGGTTAGTGAATGTGATACCAGCGTTATGTTTGTGCTCTCAAAAATTAAATGAGTGTTATTTATATTACTCATGCAAGCAGACATCCGCAAAGAGGTGTATTATTGAGTCTAATAAGTGATATCTGGTTGCTAAAATAAAATTAATTTTAAAAAACAAATATGTGAAGGGACTATACAATTATATTAAACCAATTTATGCTTTAATAACATTGCTCTAATTATTTACAGTAATCAATATTCTCACTGTCAAAACACTTACATGCAGGGCTTGATGACAGCCACTCCCACTAGCCACTTTGGCGAGTTGAATATAATTTAAGTTTACAGCCAAATGGTCGTTGAAGATCGTCGTAGCACAAAATTACAATCCAATCACACAATTCGTTATTTACATGCAGTTAGTGAAGGAGGGATAGGCGGAATTGCGCTGAATGACACACAACAGAAGCGCTCTCTCGCGTGCGCTCTCTCTCGCTCTCTCTCTCTCTCTGTCTGTCGCGCGCGCGATCAGTTTTCCACGCGTCTGAATAGTCAAATACACGTGCACACAGATGTCTAAATGTCCATCATGTGGAGTATCTCGCGTGAATACAGTCGGTTATGGCTTAAGTGGACGTAAACAGGTGGGTAATAACTGGATATTTGTCAGTTACGTCCATGCATTCAGCAGCCCAATTAAATAGGCCTGTCCATCATTAATGTTAATCAAACAACAAAACCTGTTAAATATGTTAAATAAACTTAGTGTATCTGAAAAAAGATTATTTTTAATTTACTACTGTTTTTGTAATTTGCTTCTTTGTTCTTTTATATAGCATAACACAAATAACTTGTTCTCATACTAGCTCATGCTCATATTGTCCACCTCTTGCCCATCTGTACATACCAGCTGATATAAAATGTAATCTTGATTTGGGTGGTCAGTCTGCATTTAAAAGTTTGAAAGTGTTTTAAATCTTCTAAATCAAGTAAAATGACTCAAAGTAATTTAAGCATAAGAAAGTCAGCTTTAATCATATAAAATGTAATTTACCAACATCAAAATTGTGGCCAATAAAAATGCTAGCCACAGTTCTGTCATATGTTATTTATTTACTTTTCCTACTGTTTTAGGTTTTTGCCATAGTATCGTTTAAGTATCGGTATCGTGATACTGAAGTTGGGTATCGTATCGAAGTCAAAATTTTGGTATCGTGACAACACTACAACACATTTGTTTGAGAAAAAGATTTATGCCTTATAGCTCTCAAATCTCATGCACACATTGGAACAAACCTCTAAATATTAAACTCTATTCAACACAACCCTTCGGAAACATCCAAAAATTTGCTCCACTAAGAACCAGATCTGTGTGCTTGGCGTGGAATGTGACCCTCCCGCAGGTGTGTGACGGAGACGCTCAGGAGGAGTGCTGTGCCTGGGACAGACGGGGCACCTCCAGCAGGCAGCAGGGCTATTTCACCAAACAAGTGCCAGAGACATGATGGTCCAGCTCGCTCACACCGGGGCATACCGGTCTCAGCTGGTGCACAACATAAATGCACCGAATAAAAACTTCATTATAGATGTGCTTTATGTTTTCTGTGTGGCTGTTCAAGTTTTAGTGTGAATAGTGCATAAAATTGTATCTTACTGTTTAAAATATAAAATTCATCATTTTTTCAGGTTTTTCAGTTTATTCTTCATACACAAGCATTATATGACTTCAAAAATCTTCGAGATAAGCTTTTGGGTTTTATGTAGATTACTTTTTATGATATGTTCATGGTGCTTTTTGTCCTTTTTAAAAATGATAGCCCCTGTTAACTGTAACTGTATGGAAAAGAGCAGCATGAACGTTCTGTTAATTATCTAATTTTGTGTTTCACATAAGAAAAGTTACAGGTTTTTATTCAGGTTTGGAACGTGGAGGTGAGACATTTATGACAGAATAGTCATTTTTTGGATGAACTGTTCATTTTAAAATGACTAGATAAACATAAAGCAATACTATTTCTACTGTGACTATAATCTCAACAGAATTCAGATCACATTCCATATCTGACTCACTGGCATTCCTCTTCACTATTACATCACCTTCATTTTGGCTCGTGCTCTGTGCAAACCTCTTTCTGTCCATATCTATATAACCCAGAACCCTAGTTTTCCTACATTTAAAGAAAACAAACAAGGGAGTGACTAAACTAAATTTTGCTAGATCAGTGAACAGAAATGATGGTCTTACACCTTGTCTAGACTGAGAACAAAGATGTGCCACAGCAAAACTAAAATGATTCCATTACAATCAATGAGTTTACACTGCCAACGTGAAAACTGCATTGATTATAGTAGGACATTTTGTTTTCAAGTCAATACCAGAATTTTAAAAAGTAAAGATACCAGTTTCCCTATAGTATCAGAAGTACCAAATGACAGACAGCTACTTTCAAGCACTCTCATTCGTATTTGTGCATATGCTCTGTGAAGACCTCTCATGCCTTGTGGTAATGCAATTTTGGTCAAAATGTCCATCTTGGTGAGATATTAGTGTAACCACAATCTTAAGTGAATGTAAACAAGCAGGTATAAAATGCATGCATTAGGCCCTTTAATATAAATGCAGCTCTGCAGACCTTGTTGTTTACATCATTTATATTAATCAAATACTCATGTGAATTGATAATTTAGTAGCTAGTTTTAAGTTAGTTTTAAAAAGTCAAACACGATCAAACACAAACACAAATGTAGAACTAAAGTAACAAAAGAGAGCTCATTTTAATTACAGTATTCTCAGTCATACTCTGACAGTACTGAATCAGTATCATTGTATTATATCATGAATCAAAGGCAATACCAATCATTTAAATTTAAAAAAAGAATTGTTTTATATAATATCTAAAATATAATTTTATTTTAGGTCATTACTTTTGTTTTTGTCTTTTCATTTCTACATTTTCACTTATAGCTAACTGCTGTGGTATTGAGAATTTTGAAATTTTCACTGGCATTAGTATTGAATAAAATATTCATATTGTGACAACCACATTGAAAGAATTGTAGTTTTGTTGTTCCCTTACAGACTAGACAGTGTAGGGCTCATTCTGCACATCAAGCGCATTGAACTAATGCTTAGTCAGTTAGCTTGATTTGAAAGGCTATGCACAGATACAGACACAGCACTTTACTAGCATGGAGAGGCTTCTAATTTTGTTAGGTGCCCTGGAGCTTCAGTGTCCTGAAGGATGCTGGGTATTAAGACCGAAAGTAATATAAGGGAGTAGTGTGTATACTGCATGTGTGTGTGCTACTTTCTGTAATAGCTACTTCAAGCTACACTAATGCTAAGATAAATAAACATGATTCACACTGACAGTGAATTGAGGTTACATGTTGGTGATACAAGTTTAGTAGACCAACAGAGTATGATTTCCAATTAAACACATTGTAAATCATCATCAAGGCAGAAAGAAGTGCAAAAATCACGGTTTTACAATGGCAGTTATGTTCTAGTTTGAAGTCAGCACCCTAACAATGCTCTTAAGTATACTTGGAAAAAGCACTCTGCTGGCATTTTACTGCCTTTATTTTTGTGCTAAATAAAACTTCTCATTTTCTGCCAGAGAGAGCAGCGATAACAGCATCTCAGTGAGACCTGTGGTGAAAGCAGAGCAGTCTGACAGACATGTCTAGTCCTAACATTCAGACACACACTCACACATATGTGCAGCTAAAGAGAGCTGTGCCAGTCGCTGTTAGCGTTCTCAAGAGAGTTTCTTCAAAAAGGCACTTGGCTGTATGGTCTTATCTTTCTAGGAGAGAGGAGAAGGGAAGGCCAGTCATCTAGCCCCTGACATTTACAGTGGCACAAACCCATAAATGTGAGATGCTAGGCCAAGCGGGAACAAACGGGGTAAAATCAGGCTGTCCTCCATAGTTAGTGGTGTTTGATAAGGCAAGCAGCGCCATCATCATTATTGCTCATATTTAGGCTTAGGTATTTGAACAAACCCGTATTGCTAAATATTAACCTTTGAAACATAACCTGTCTTGCACAGTTTGTGCTAGACATGAATGATACCTCATGCTGTGATCAGATAAACAAATTTTTCCTTGCACCTCATAGACTTACACTGAAAGAAGGACCCAAGTCATAACTAGAACAGAATGTGATAGAGTTGGGTGTGAACTCTTTTGACTTGGGCTCGTAGCTGCCTAACAACACCCTTGCAACAAGCGAGCAATCATCAAAAAAGCTCTAACAACCAGCCAGATCACTATAGCAACCACCTAGCAACTGCTTAGCAATAACCTATCAACCAGCGAAAAACCACCCAGAACACCCTACAAACCACCTATGAACAAGCCAGAAGACTCTAGTAACCACCATGGCAACCACTGAACAGCCATCTAGCAACGCCCTAACAACCACCCACAACACAGTAAGCTTTGTATTTATCTTAAATCTTGTGGTTTAAAAAGGTGTTAATACTCTAAAAAAAAATCGAAATAATGTAAAACGTTTTTATACAAAACACATTTCAAACCATAAATACTACTGTAATGGTACACAAACATGATGGTTCGGAATGTACCTTGGTATTGAAGTCATGGTTCGGTACAGAAGGTGGGAGAAAACTAAACATAAAATTGCTTCTTTTTTCGTATTTTTTATTAAACAGAGGTTTATAGAACAAATTCTCTCTCTCTCTCTTTCTTTAAATAAATTCAATTATAATTAACATTTTTTTTTTAAGGATAAAATACAAACCCGATTCCAAAAAAGTTGGGACACTGTACAAATTGTGAATAAAAACAGAATGCAATGATGTGGAAGTTTCAAAATTTCAATCTTTTATTCAGAATACAACATAGATGACATATCAAATGTTTAAACTGAGAAAAAATAAGTTGATTTTAAATTTCATGGCATCAAAACATCTCAAAAAAGTTGGGACAAGGCCATGTTTACCACTGTGTAGCATCCCCTCTTCTTTTTATAACAGTCTGCAAATGTCTGGGGACCGAGGAGACAAGTTGCTCAAGTTTAGGAATAGGAATGTTGTCCCATTCTTGTCTAATACAGGCTTCTGGTTGCTCAACTGTCTTGGGTCTTCTTTGTCGCATCTTCCTCTTTATGATGCACCAAATGTTTTCTGTGGGTGAAAGATCTGGACTGCAGGCTGGCCATTTCAGTACCCGGATCCTTCTTCTACGCAGCCATGATGTTGTAATTGATGCAGTTTGTGGTCTGTCATTGTCATGTTGGAAAATGCAAGGTCTTCCCTGAAAGAGACGACATCTGGATGGGAGCATATGTTGTTCTAGAACTTGGATATACCTTTCAGCATTGATGGTGCCTTTCCAGATGTGTAAGCTGCCCATGCCACACGCACTCATGCAACCCCATACCATCAGAGATGCAGGCTTCTGAACTGAGCGCTGATAACAACTTGGGGTGTCCTTGTCCTCTTTAGTCCGGATGACATGGCATCCCAGTTTTCCAAAAAAGACCTAAGATTTTGATTCGTCTGACCACAGAACAGTTTTCCACTTTGCCACAGTCCATTTTACATGAGCCTTGGCCCAGAGAAAACACCTGCGCTTCTGGATCATTTTTAGATGTACAGCGAATGGCACGGTGGACTGTGTTCACCGACAATGTTTTCTGGAAGTATTCCTGAGCCCATGTTGTGATTTCCATTACAGTAGCATTCCTGTATGCGACGCAGTGCCGTCTAAGGGCCTGAAGATCACGGGCATCCACTATGGTTTTCCGGCCTGGACCCTTAAGCACAGAGATTATTCCAGATTCTCTGAATCTTTGGATGGTATTATGCACTGTAAATGATGATAACTTCAAACTCTTTGCAATTTTTCTCTGAGAAACTCCTTTCTGATATTGCTCCACTATTTTTCGCCGCAGCATTGGGAGAATTGATGATCCTCTGCCAATCTTGACTTCTGAGAGGCTCTTTTTATACCCAATCATGTTGCCAATTGACCTAATAAGTTACAAATTGGTCCTCCAGCTGTTCCTTATATGCACATTTAACTTTTCCGGCCTCTTATTGCTACCTGTACCAACTTTTTTGGAATGTGTAACTCTCGTGAAATCCAAAATGAGCCAATATTTGGCATGACATTTCAAAATGTCTCACTTTCAACATTTGATATGTTATCTATATTCTATTGTGAATAAAATATAAGTTTATGAGATTTATGTTTATAAGTTTATGTTTATTGCATTCCTTTTTTTTTCACAATTTGTATAGTGTCCCAACTTTTTTGGAATCGGGTTTGTAAATCTCTCTCAGCTAATGCTGTAAACTATATGCTATACAATTAACAACAGAGCCCAAACTATTAAATTCAGTTGCTATTTATTTTTAGATATAATAGATAATAATAATCAACACTCAATTTAAAAAAAAAAAATGCACATAAGACAGGTTTTGCATTAACTTCTAAATCTAAATATAAAATTACTTTAACAGTTTTTTTTCCTTCAATTCATTTTTTAAATATAATAATTTACACAGTTACTGTCATAACTTGTTTTCATGACAAATTTATTTAAACATTAAATAATTAAAGCTGCAGTCTGCGATTTTTCCTCTTTGTCGCCATCTCTTGTTTGAAACCTGCAATTGCAGTCATATGCGGAACAGTTATCTGTACGTGTGTTGTGCCTCGGCACAGCTCGTCAGCGCAGATGAATCTAATGCACCGGCGTGGATACTGTACTTCAGAATCACAGATTCTACGTCTTGAAAGTATGACCAATATAAGAATTTTCACAGGAAAATATCATCTGAACAAGTAAGTAACATGTCTGCCACTTTTGTTCTGATCTCAACTGAGGAAAAAAACATTAGGCCTACAATAAATCGTGCTGCCAATAATGATTAAATCTAATGATCGCTTAGCTCAGATCATGCCAAACCGTGCAAATTATTATTACTGTTATATTGTTCTCAAATCGTTAATGTTAACGACATCAGCATTACTATGACTATATGTATATTAGCGTTACCTGTAGATTTAAATTTTGTAGCCACTCAACAGTCCAAAGTCTTTTGCTTTTTGACTACGGGCGAATCTCCAGTTGTCACTGATGATTGTCATTTGGACCTTTCTGGATTACAATCCGCCATCAAAGTTTAATTATTTCAGCTGCTGTGAGAACAGGCTATAAATGATCCGCTATAATGATCCGCTATATAAATGAAACCGACTTGCCTGGACTCCTTCCTTTCTGTTTACGGACGTGACGTAATGACGCACAAAGGAACTGCTGCATGCTCAAATTTCCCGCGGAAATCCACCATGTCGCTATTATTATAAAACATTATTACAAGCTTACCATTGTGAATCGAGCTAAGATGATGAGATAGTTTTGAACACTGGCTGGTTATGTACTTGCTCAAAAATTGATTTTGGATAATGTTTAACCAAAAAAAGTTATGGACTGCACCTTTAAGATATTAGTAACAGGTTAAATAAATATAATTAATATATAGGCTAATATAGTGCATATATTAGTGAAATGCTCCACTCTAGTGTACATTTCTCTAGTGACTAACATGCTGTGGACACTAAATGACTTGCCTGAGGTAAATGTAATGCTAAGTGAGATATTACTCTCAAGCTGATTTATTGATGTCTTTCCGTAGTTAAAACGCTGTTTGAGAGATTACATGTAAACAAGATCGTCTGTTATTCTTCTTCTGCACTTTTTACTGTTGTAGCAGTTAGCAAACAGCATTGCATTACTGCACGCACCCCCTTCTGGAGTGGAGAGTGAATCACCTGTGACTAAATGTATTCGTCATCTGACTGCATGCACCGATCTGTGACCGTTTGGGACGAATACATGTACCATTAAACACAACCCTAATAAACACACATTTTTACCCAGCGCAAATTCTAACAATTTCAGTTTTGGTAATAAATAACCAAATAACTATCACAGTTACTATACTTGAATACTTCCATGCACTAAGTAGTTGAGTAACATCCATGGAACATTGTCATTTGGCAGGGAAGTCTGCTGTTATAGCATAAATTTGTTTTGAAATTTGGACCTGCTGATTTAACTCAGTGATCAGGCCAGTGAAACAGTGCAGTTTCATTCTGTTCTCATGGTCCTTAGCCAAATTCAGCATTAGGAACACTGTTGGCCTCAGCAAAACTCAATATGGTTTTACAAAATGAGCTATCTGACTATACTGTAACTCATGCCCTACTGTAACTTTATTGCACCAGGTTTTTAATGATTTTTTTACTCTCAAACTTAAGTTATGGCTTATATTATCACTTTAATTTTCTCCAGCATTACCTCAATTAGAAAACAAATATGTAATATGTACAAAATATTTCAAACTAATCACTTCCCATATTTAGGTCAAAGCATTTGGAATATAGATCAATTGAAACAAAAAATGGAGGAAAGCAAATGCAAAACAATTTGCTGTACTGCAAGATGATAAAACAGGCACATGGTTTAAGTGGGCTGGTCTCAGGTGGTTTTCCACAGGTCTTCTGTTACCTTTGCTATTAAAACAGCATATCATGAAGCCTGGGAAACTCAGGGTGCATTAAACTATCGGGTATTTCTCCAGACTCTCGCTGGTCTCTCAACTGTGATGAAAGTATCAAGTTTCGCGGATATCAGAGAGCCTGGGAAACAGAATGCTTGAGGCCAAGTTCCGTCGTGCCTGCCGCTGGACATTCCAACTAGGATTACAGGATCAAAATCTGGAAAGCCACAGTTTGCTGGGGATGTTTTACAGTTACCCCAACAAGAGAGTGCAAAATATTGGTTGGAAGGTGTAGAAATGCTGGAAATGAGGGCCAACAATTCCCAAGTTTTTAAGGCACAACTTTTTTTTCCCCCGTTGTTTTTGTCCACCATACTGCTTGTAACATAATTCCTCAGAAAGCCTAGACAAAGATGCCTATGATATACTCCACAGTGAGAGGTTGGTTGCACTTCCCCTTGCGATACACAATGTATTTTATGCTTTGTAGCTGAACCCTCCATTGTCACAGGAGCTGAAATAATGTCCTGAATGATGGGAATTGATCAGCTCTCTGGAGTGATGTCTAAGATTTAAATTCTGTGTTGTATTGCTGTCATATGCCATTGATTCAAGGCATGTTTTTCTACATCAGATGGGACGTAGGCATGTCACGGTGAGGATATTTTCACACGGGTATATAAACTTGTGACAACACCGGTATTACTGATAACACCGGAGGGGGCATGAGGGGTAAAGGATTAGATGTTATATATAATTTGCTGGCATCAAGGAGCCAGTATCAATATGCAGGATATTGAAATTGCTTTTGAATGTGCACTCGCTTTTCACTTTCCCTTTGAATTTGCCATCACATATACTCTCGAATAGGCCTATAATTTGCAGGCATCAGGGAGACGCTATCAAAATGTGGAGTATTGAAATTGCTTTTGAATGCTTGCTCGCTTTTCACTTTCGCTTTTAAATTCGTGACCATTTGTGCTGTTTGTATGAGTGGCGGTACTGACTGCACATTTTACAAGATAAGATATTTGTCAATGATGCTCAAGATCTGTTGTGCACCAAATCCATCGTCTTGTCAGTCATCTCTCCTTACTCTCTTTATGTGATTAGCGAAATCTGACTCCTGCTGTACTGCGCTGTGACTCCGCATTTCGTGATGTATGTTGTATGCTTTCAGTTTATAATTGTAGTGTCCATTCTCCAACTGAACTAAATGGTTTGAGGCAAAACAACATTGGGAGCGGTGCCGCGGTGGGCAAGTAATGTAATCAGTGTATGGCCGAACACTCTGTAACACCGGTAACATCGACTACCACAGCAAGCCTAGTGGGACGATATACAAATGGTTGTTTGTTCAATTTCCAGTGCAATATCATGTCTGAAGTCATGAAGAACTTATGGACTTTGCATGAAAAAAAAATACTCAACTCCAAGACTGACCCTCATGGCCCTTACTGTAAGTCATCTACTAAGTTTCATTTGCAAGAAACGAAATAAGGTTCACTGACAAGTTTGAGACATGTTATGAAGCACAGCTTTTGTTGCTATTATAATTAGGGATGCACCAAAACGAAACTTCTGGGCAGAAACCGAAACCGAAAATTCTGGATGCTCTTGGCCAAAAACCGAAACCGAAAATGCTTTTTAAAAATTGTAATTATTGTATTTTAAATTCAAGTGCACAGAAATGCAAAATAGGAATCAATTTGCTGTCCACGCTATCTGAAACATGCTGTGTGCGCACCCTTTGGGTATGTGCGGCTGTGCTGTGCACACAGATAACAGCGTGCAAGTACAGAATTGATGGTGAAACTTACCAATTAGTTAACTGTGGGGCCTGGTCCACACAGATCATCACACCTCACAGTGATAACGGCTAAAGCAAGAGTGAAACCTGAGCACTGAACACTGAGGGGCAGGGCGGCATATATATTTTTGGTTCATATTTTCGGCAGTTTTTCCTCTTTCGACCAAAACATGAAAATGCCATTTTCAGACTATCATTTTCGGGGGCCGAAACTTCGCTGCATCCCTAATTATAATGGTGGGTTTTACCAGTTTATCCAATTTGATTCTGTGAATTTAAGATTTGGATATTGGTTTATTTTCTTGATTTAGCCCTACATTAATTTTTGGCCCATTTCCTCCTTGCAAACTCAATGACATTTTTTATTTGTAAATCAATCAAATTGCTGACTAGAGCCTGCAAATGCAGAGTTACCAAACAACTCCCAAGCAATTACTGCCCAAGGTTGTAATGACGATTGAATACATATTTATTGCCATTGTACATTCTGCTTGTTTTGAGTCTCAAAGTCAGACATGACAGGAGCTACATTAATAGTCCCACAAGAATTACGTCCTGTTCCAAAGTCAACCTGATTTTCAAAGTGAAAATCTTTTCAAAGAGTCTTTACAGCTGGTACCCTTTCAGAGATATATGATTCCTGACAGCTGTGAAGCTTCACTATTATCCTATGTTAATATTAAATAGCCAAGCTGGACATCAGACTAAAAGCATGGAATGTGTTCAAAAGTGAAGCTCCACTGTCAATGGCTGAAAAGAGGAGACAGTTACAGCTACAGAAGATCCGCCATTACAGGATAGAAACCAATTTCCAAAGTATTGAAAAATGATTCATCCTCTGTAGGATGAGCTAAAAAGCAAGAGATGCTCCAGAGTACCAGACCAAGATAAAGAATCTTATTTTTTCTGGGCCTGTCTGGAATAACACTGCATTTGCCATTATTTCTCAAGCTTGGATTTGATCAAGTATGCAATTTTTTGAGATTGCTCATTAAGAAAGTATTACGCTGTTTTCTAAAGACACATTTTAACACATTTTACTATTGACTAATCCTGTTGTTCCTACCAAATTTGGGTTGTGAGACTCTTTACAAGTATCTTTGACTATATAGTATGTGTGGCATCTGTGGAAGCCCAACACTTCCTGTTCTTTCCTGGGACTTGCCAAGCTCACTTCTTGAATGATTCTCCAATTAGAGTGGCAGATCCAGATTAGCTTTCAACTACACTGTAAATGTCAACCTTGCATGGGGTCATGCTGAGGTTCACAGGAAGTATGAGTTATTTAACCCCAGCTTCTATCACCCTGGGTCTTTTTTACAGTAGCCGTATAGCACATTCTTAGCATAATGATCATTTCACAGCAATGACAATCTTATTTCAAAATAGTGACCCTGGCTTTAGTTACAAACAACATGTTGAAAACAGGGTATCAAATCAATGTGACATTGGCAGTGAAGATTGACAGAGATTCCTCTATGGAATCAAATCAGCATATTAGAATGATTTCTGAAGGATCATGTGACATTGAAGACTGAAGTAATAGCTGCTAAAAATTCAACTTTGCCATCACAGGAATAAATTATTTTAATATTTTAAAATATATTCATATAGAAATCATTTATAATAAATTGTAATTTTTCACAATACTACAGTTTTATTGTATTTTTGATCAAATAAGTTGCTGTTGGCTTGTTGGATTCCGGTTGAATGGTTGTGAGAGGTCCTGGGTTCAAATCTTGAACGAGTCCAGCTGTCACCTTGTTCTGCTGTTCTGGAGGAGAGTGTTGATTTGAACTATGCTGCCATAACTGTGAACGTGTAACATGAGTTGAGGTCAAGGACTTATCATATTCCATTGGCATTTTACAGAATGTTGCATTCACCATGGTTGTGCGTCATTCAGAATTGAATTGGAGAATGCCTCCTCAATTCCTGAATATGAATGGAAGATGTAGCATTGTAATTTGAAGAAAATATAATTAAAATGAAGGTTCTTTCAAGAAGATTTCATTTGAATGTTGGGTTAACAAAGCCGTTTCAAAGTTTTGAAAAATGTTATATGCCTTATGAACAAACAAAACAATCGATGACTCGATAAATGTGAATAGTACACTTCCAGAGCAGAAATCAAACTGCAGAATAGAAGAGGAAAGAAAGAAAACTAGATTTATGGTTATGGATTGGTTAAGTGCTTATGGAAGAGGTGCCTTCAGCCATATTTTGAAAGTTGTGATGATCTCAGCAAATTAGCCAGAGTGGAAGCATATTCCACCACAGAGGGCTACAGTCAACGACAAATGCAGGTACCAAAAAAACAGACATTTTGTCTCACTGAGCTTACTAAGTAGGTAGGATATTATGGAATCAAAGGCACACTCCTAAAGCTGCCTTGTATGACTTCTTCTTTAGGCCAAATTCTAAGGTAATATAGCATATATCCTTTGCAGAAAAGGCAATCCCTTAATTATGGAAGCTTGTTTCTGCTATGGAATAAAAAAAATAAAAAAAAATGTTAAAGTATAATTTAGACTTTTTATCACACAATTGTGACTTTTTTGCTCACAATTGAATTGCGAGATATAAACCCTCAATTGTGAGTTATACAGTCAGAATTGCAACATATAAACTCGTAATTACAAGAAATAAAATCCAAGATGACAAATGAAGCAAAAAAAAAAATTGATTATAAAGAAATATATTATTTAAATCTAATTCAAAATGTACTTTTTTAAACATTTATCTGATTTGTATTTTACTTAATAGAGTATTTTGAGTTTTGCAACAAGCTAAGGCTAAAAATCAATTGTGAGTCGAGTCTCTTGTGAACTTTGTTTGAGACACCTTAACACCTCAGTTGATCCAAATGATCGGACGATTGAATTTTGATTGGATTGAAAGGGGTTGTTTAGACCTAAAATAATCTGATCAACAGAAAAAAAGTAACCATGTAAAAGCTTAAATCTATTTTCTCAATCAGATTCAAAAATAACTGTACAGTGGCACGCAGTACAGTGATTTATATGTTTACATACAATTTACGTCTTACAAATATGGGTATGTTTAAGTGTCAGGTCTTATGAAGTGAATATTTACTAAATATTTGCTCTTTTGACATACATGTCAGCTTTCTTTCTTGTGGTGACATTTTCATGGTGGCTTTCTCTGGTTCTGAACATGGAGACTGGGCACTGCGCATGAGCTGAGGTTTTTTGCAGAATACATGTAATGCACATGTAAACAATATGTGAATTAGATACAAAGTTTACGGTTATTATAAAATGAAATACGATTGGATTCATTTCAATTGACAAAAAGTGCATGTACTGTAAACATACGCAACAGTGCCCGTTAGGGCTGGGACAATGAATCGATGCATCGCGATTCGTGGATCAATTCTGAGCTTAGCTTTTAACAGTAGATGGCGCTCCTGGTTAGTTTTTAACCGCACATTCAAATGCTCATGAAGAATAGCACTGAAGAGCACTTGTGCGTTCGGCTGAGCCTGAGGCCGGACCTCGGAATGCTTTTATGATGCGAGATTAATGTAAACAGCCCACTGCAAACACCCTTGTAGTTCGCTTCCACCTTTTCAAACTTTATGAATTATTATTTTTACAGAAGGTTTAAGTGGTGTGTATGCAGAGTACGGCTGCTTCTAAAGCATGCAGTGCCATCTGCTGTTAAGACCTAAGCTCAGAATCGATTCGAGAGAAAATCGCGATACATTCGTAAAATCTCCGAACTGATCAAGAATCATTTCTCGATTCGCGACGCAACGATTTATTGTCCCAACCCTAGTACCCGCCCACTTTTTCAGCAGCGTTGGTTTTGTAAGTATTTTTTTCCCATTCACTTTTCCATAAGGATTTTTAAAAAACCATCCAGCTACGAGGTGAATCATAACATGACAAATTTTTATTTGAAGCAAAAAATATTTGGAAAATGGACAAAAAGATAAAGGTACAAGGACTGTTTACTTAACAGCTTTAATAAGGAAAAGATCTACAATCCCATGAAGCACTGGGACTGACAACATGGAATCAAAAACAACGTAAGTATAAAAGTAGAAGTATAAAACTATTGATTTAAAGATGTTGATTATCCAATTAGAATCAATCTATTTTACATTTACTGCAAAATATGCATGTATACATACAAATATTTAAGTAGTTTGAGAGTGTAGGGAGATGACTCAATTACATAATTTGCAGTGCTTCATGGGAGTCGGCGGAGCTAAAGAGCTCTTTTGGCAGGATTTGCTTGGTGCGACTCTTTGGAATTTCCTTTACAGCATCGTAATGTAGTTTTTCACTAGGAATTAAATGTGATTCTTTAAAAAAATTGGTTGAAATAACACAAACTGATAACTTCAAGAAAATCATCTACTATTGATTAACAACCTCAGAGCTCACAGTACAGTATACCTGTCTTTAAAAGTTTCCAAGTTATAAGTAAATCATTAAAAATCAATTCGCTAAAGAGAAATTTAATGGAATTTTTACTTTCGGAACCAGACTGTTGAACTTAAGGCCAGAACACACCAAGCCGACGCTGACGAACTAGTGGCGATGAGAGCAGACTGTGGGATTGGCTCACGTCGGCAGCGTCTGTATCCAAAGTTGGCCTGACACACCAAACCAACGCTAAACAGCCGATGGCAAAGTAGCATGTCCGTTCTGTGCCTGCGCAAGATGAAATGCCTTTCCGTACCAGCTGGTGGCAGTATCTGAACAGCCAATTAGAATGATCAGATGGCCCGATGAGCTCCAACGGCTATTTAACATTTAAAATGAAAAAAATTAAAAAAAGGCGACGAGGACCAACTTCAGCCGACGGTGCAGAACACACTGAGAAAACTTAGTCGGCTGACAAAGAAAAACTGCCCGACGGCCGACCGTCAGCTTGGTGTGTTCCTGCCTTTACAGAGCTGATGTCTGAACATTCCGAATTTATCAGTTATAACGGGTTCCATTTTAGTTAGGATACTGCTGTCTATGTAGACAGTGTGTCAGCACACTAGCTTTTGAACAAACCCATTATATAAACATAGTTAATATTACAGAAAGGCAATAAATACAACAAAGCAACAGCAGTGATGCTGCTACAAACATTTGCATTAGAAATGCTAAATATAAAAAAACAGATGCTCCTTGTGCTATCAGCAGGGATTCCCGGCTCAGTCATCTAAACGGCAGCTTCCTCCGTTCCTCAGTAGGCCTTTGGTTGCCATGGCGACACCCATTACACACACCTGCCAATGTTTCAGGTTCCCTAGTGCCCAGACAGCTCTCTCTCGAGCTAAGACGCATGCTTATTCAAAGCCACTGACCCAAAAACTCCCCCCATGGTTTACTGTCGGGGTCTTCTTGACTTGAGAGCAGTGAAAGGGAAATGACAAGTGTTAATGGCTTTGTGTTGAAAGTCTCAATCCGACAGCCACAAAAGAAAGCATCTAACAACCCATCTAACACACTCTTTTAGCCTGTCTCTGGCTTTCTCTGTTCCTCTGATTATGATCTGGATCAGTACCGCACGGCCATTTTCTCTCCACTAACATGAAGGGAGGGGGTAACAGCCATGTTGACTGTCTGAAATTAAAATCATACAGCTACATTTGAATTACAGTTACTTATAGACAGAGAAAGATAGTGAAATAGGCTTTGTTCACATTATTCAATTTTTCATATCTGATCTCTAGGACCATTTGTCCACACTGTAATGCTTTGTTCAGACAATGTAGTCTATATCCAATACCTGTACAGTGGCAAACAGACATTGATGAATTTAAGTTGCTAACGATATCAGATGTGTTTTTATTTTCTCCTGATTAGGTTCAGCTCATTACCCAGAAAAATATCCATCCATAGCTGCTGTATTTGAATTCTATCTAGGCATTTGTCATGACAAAAAGTCTCTAACTGTTGTTTTGCCATCTTTTGTTTCTCCAAATCAGTGGTAAAGAATAATAGTCACTGACAGGGACGGGTCTAACCAGAAAATGAACTACGACAAACCTGCACTCTGTCTGATTTCCTGCTCTATTGAGCTCTAACAATAAACCAGTGCACAAAGACAAACCCCTGCAAAGGTTCATGTCCTCTGTGTCGCCATGAACACCAATTAATCCTTAAATGGGCCCATTCAACCCCCGTATGCTCTTGCTGAGGATTTTTGGTAACCTCATCAACTAGGCAGATTAAAAACCGAGAATTAATATTATAATTTTGGTGTCCCAAGTTTCAAGGAACATTAAAGGATTAGTTCACTTCAGAATTAAAATTTCCTGATAATTTACTCAGCCCCCATATCATCTAAGATGTTTATGTCTTTCTTTCTTCAGTCAAAAAGAAATTAAGGTTGTGAAGCAGGCGGAGGTACTGAGCAAGTGTTTACAAAGCGAACGTACAAAGACTAAGTCAAACGACCTTTAAAATAAAAGAAGGAAAAAGTGATGTTGGATGATTTTGAAGTTGGAGAAAATTAGATGGAGTGCGTGAGATGCGTGACCTTTCCAACTATTGTGTGATGCACATCGTAGAGCTAGTGCAAGACGAGCATGCGTGGTTAGAAAGTATATAAATTTTTATTTTTTTTAGAAAATGACCAATTGTTTCACTAGATAAGACCCGTATTCCTCGGCTAGGATCGTGTAGAGTCCTTTAAAGCTGCATTGAAACTGCAGTTTGGACATTTCAACCCTTTGGAAGCAGTTAAAGTCCACTATATGGAGAAAAATCCTGGAATGTTTTCCTCAAAAACTGACTGAAGAAAGAAAGACATAACATCTTGGATGACATGGGGGTCATGACATTTTTATTCTGAAGTGAACTAATCCTTTTAAAATGGAAAGAATGTTATTAAATGACACTTGAAAGTCAATGGAGTTTAAAAAAACTGACTTGTTTTGCATGGACAAAAAAAAACATAGCTATATAGGTTTGAATGACGTTTAAATGAAGACAGACTTTTTTCACTATCCTTTTAAAGCTTCTGCTATAACATTTATAATGTGGTTTATAGTGTGTATATATGCATCTTTCAGTGGCCATGATGTAAGGTTTAAGAAAACATGGAGTAATATGACAATCACAGCAGGAAGAGTCCCAAACAAGTCAAACTGAGAAAGAATTCATTGCAAAAGGGAGTTTAGTTGGGTACGCAACTCTGTGGCATTAACTGAAGTGTGGTCACAGCAGGTACTGTATGTGTATACTGTATCTCTCATTTGCCCAAAAATAATAATAATAAGTAATATTAATTAACTATGTACTTAGGGTTAAGGTTAGGGTTTAGGGTTAGTTGCTTGTACCTGTGCATTTACTGTTATTACTATAGTAACTACACATAACGTGTAACTACGTCATGTTAAAATGGCATTACCAAAATTTCCAAAAGATTTTACTCATATTGTCCACTACCAATAAGCATTATGCTAAAAAACTCTAACAAAAAAAAAAAAAAAAATACATAACAGGTTTTATAATTTCTCTAATTTTTCCTCCCTTGTTGCTGCTACACATTCCCAGTGTGCATAGCAACAGGTTGGGGTAGCATAAAAGGGACCAAGAGAGACAGAGTCGTCAGAGCGATTGGCAAACGCTCGCGCACATATTTCATTTCTGATTAGAATGATGACCATCTTTGAATGTATTAAATGCTGCCTTTCACTACATAAAAGGAACAATTGCACCTGTTACAGAACAAGAGGGAATTCCGCAAATTTTCCGAATCATTTGAAGCAAACATTTGTAAAGCCAACAGAGCTGACCCGTAGCTAGTACCACCCAGCGCTGACTCAGATACAGCTTCTGCCAATGCATCTGAATGGCTGCAATTAAGCAGATTATACTGCTCGTGCAGAGAATAGGCGGAGTGGGTGGAGGGAAAGAAAGAGAAAGAGAGAGAGACAGACAGACAGAGAAAACATCTGTACAGAGTATGGATACAAAGAAACGGGACTGAACTGAAATGTGTATCAAATATACAGTCTTCATTTCTTAATCATTATAAAAGAGTCATTTAAAAAATGTACACCGTAAAATATCTTGTAAAATCCATTTTATCTAAAATAATCAGTTTTATTCAAGCCAAAAATTATTTAATATAACAAAATCAGCATATTGACATCAGGTTACAAAAAAAAAAATAATAGCACTTATAAGACTTTTTACTGTGTAAAAAATATTAAGTGGCAAATATATAGATAATTTGATCTGAAATATGCAAGACTTTGTATCGATGTTTTTCAATAACCAAAACTAACCCCTGTGGAAAACTCAAAAACCCAAACAAAGAAAAAGAACCTGTTTCGGAGTCAGCATCTAGGTTGGTTTCCCTCTAAAAGTGCGCTGTCAAACACCTTCAAAACAAAACCATGCCACACTGAACACACCCCTTCAGTCGCTCTAGAACAAAAGAGAAGCTTCCTCCAGTCCTCAGTCTAGTGCAACACCAACAACCACCATTAACACTTTCAAATGCTATAAAAGGAGGGTTTAAACAAGCCTTAAGCGTTTTCCTGAAAAGATTTGGCTGTTAAAGCAGCTTTCTTGTTACCTTTTTGCCCTTCTTCTTGCGTAGCGCTTGCTTGCCGTTTCCTTTTTCCTTCGCGTCTTCGCTCATCTTGTACAAAAGATCCTTTCATTTAATCCAACATTGAGAGAGCATTGAGAGAACTACAAAAAAGTCCATGAGAAGCAAGCCGCTCTAATACCTGGTGCCCTCTTGTTCTTGATTGTCAACACACACTCAAACAACTCAGTCCAAATAGCACTTGAGCGGCTTGGGTGTTTTGGTTGGTGCCAGCTCCTACACACGCCACAGGTCACTGTGAGGGAGACGGGGGAGGAGAAACCACAGGAGCTTTTATTGGAGTGGGTAGAGAGATCCGTGGGCTGGTTCTTCTGACCCAGCTGCCCACCTCTCCCTGACCAACACAGTTTGGTCTACTGATTCACTGGTGCTCCTCTCACAGACTAAATGGTGCTGATGGAGACTTGCGCTCTTCCCTAGCAGCCAAACATCGAGAGGGAGGGAGAGAGAGACAGAGAGAGAGAGAAAGAGAGGGGAGTGGAGAAAGAGGGCGGTGGAGAAGGAGCGCAAAGATGAAGCAATTGCCATGGAGAAACCCCCTGTACAAATAAGAGGGGTGAACTGATCACAGGCTGGAAGAAATGGTTAATTAATGGTTGATTAACGCCTGCTGATAGAAATTGCACACCCGCCGTCTCTGAGCATGGCCATTAGTGAAATGCCAGTTTAAGAAGAGTTGATAGCCAAAAACGGGATCGGATTACTGGTCAGCAGCAGATTATCTCATTTATGTGGCAATGCTCCTCGCAAAGTAACCTTTTCAGCTTTTCACCGGCCTCTGTGACACATTATTATTTTGACTATAAGTATTTCAGATGAATCCTCAATAAAAATCGCACTACAATATAAGATTGGGATGCGATAATATTACAATTCCAGCTGATAAACACTACCAGTCAAAAGTTTGGAAACATTACTATTTTTTATGTTTTTGAACAAAGTCTCTTATGCCTATTAAGGCTACATTTATTTCATAATAAATACAGAAAAAAACAATAATGTGAAATATTATTACAATTTAAAATTATGGTTTTCTGTTTTAATATACTTTAAAATATAATTTATTGAGCTGAATTTTCAGCATCATTACTCCAGTCTTCAGTGTCACATGATCCTTCAGCAAATATTCTAATATGATGATTTGATACTCAGTTATTATCAGTGTTGAAAACAGTTGTGTTGCTTAATACTTTTTTGGAACATGTGATACATTTTTCAGGATTCATTGATGAATAAAAGTTAAAAAAAAAAAAAAAAACATTTATTCAAAAAATAAATCTTTTCTAACAATATAAATCCTTACTATCACTTTTTATCAATTTAACACATCCGTGCTGAATAAGTATTAATTTCTTTCAAAAAAAAATTTAAAAAAAGATTACTGACCCCAAACTTTTGAACGGTAGTGTATACTGTTAAAAAAGATTTATATTTTAAATGAAATGCTGATATTTTTTAACTTTTTATTCATCAAAGAATCCTGAAAAAGTATCACAGGTTATAAAATACTTTTAAAGTGTATTGAAATAGAAAACCATAATTTTAAATTGTAATAATATTTCACAACATTATCGTTTTTTCTGTATTTATTATGAAATAAATGCAGCCTTAATGAGCATAAGAGACTTCGTTCAAAAACATTAAAAACAGTAATGTTTCCAAACTTTTGACTGGTAGTGTCTATAATTGTTTTGACATTTTGGTCAAAACAAAGAACAGTTTTGACCTAAACTTTTTTTAAATAATTAAAATAGATTTTTTTTTTATTTCAGTTTTACCTAGCAATGTTTCTAGCTGAAATAACATAAGTTTAAGTGTTTATATTTTATGTTATTTTAAGTTTATTTTATTTCAAGTAATAAAAGTATTTATGGTTTTAGCATTAGTTAACTATCACTGCATCCGACATCGAATACTTCTCTACTATATAGTACGCAAAAAAACAGTATGCGAACAGAGTAGTATGTCCGAATTCATTCTATTCAAAAAACAGTAGGTGAAAAGTACCCGGATGACTTACTACTTCTGGTGAGATTCTGAAGTGCGCATACGATGGACACTTTACTATCCCATGAGGCCACGGGAGAGAATTTGTGAATGGAGTTGAAGGGACCTAACGGATGCGGGTAGGTCATGTGACAGTAATACTACATGCATTTGTACTATATAGAACGTACTTTTTCAACGTTGTGAAGTAAATCTAAATCAAAATGTAGTACCAACTCAACAGTATGAGATTTCGGACACAGCTTGTAATAACCCTTGCGATAACCGATATATTGTGCATCCCTAATATAAAACTATTGACTGACAGCCATTGATTACTGATTAAGTCATTATGATCTATTAAGATTAAAATTAATTTAGAATAAAGTACAATATATTAGAAGACTGTTGCAAAATAGTCTGTATATATATATATATATATATATATATATATATATATATATATATATATATATATATATATACACACACACACACACACACACACACACACACACACAGTTTTTGCCACAATTTCAGTTTCCACAGTACCAGCAAATTCTCTGATACTCTTTTGGGTAGTGTAGTTCATCAAAGGAAATCTGTCAATTATCTTAATGTTAAAAAGAGGTTGAAATCACATTGACGTGGCTTCTACTGAAGCATATATTATTGCTTAACCTCTGAGCCAAGGTAAAAATAAATTCCTCTATAGAAAATTGACTGGGATTTTTACTTTCAGATCCCTGCTGTTGTGTTCTATTACACTAGCAGAATAAAAGAAGGGAATGCTTAGTCTGAGTATCAGTGCAACGCCTCTGGCCAGAGAACAATAAACTGCAAAGCTTACTCAACCTCCAGAGAGGAACCAGCATGGAAGCTGCTAAGCATCATGTGATCTGATTTTCCAGTTGCACAGCATGTGATAATCAGTTAAAATGATGGAGATGTAGAGAAAGTATATTGCGGGCTGTTTATATAGCACAACATTTTGCTTAGACATCACATAGGTTGTGAAAATGCTGGTGCGATTATAAAACAGGCACCATTTGAACAATGCTGAACAATTATCTACTCATCGCTGTCTTTCTTCCGAGTGCAGCACCATTTACTATTCAAGAACACCACAAATGCGATCTGGACCTATAACAATGGATTCATTCTCTACGAGTGAGTTTGTATCAGAGTGCAACAGCAACTGTCTTCTCTTTCTGGTTTGTGGTCCACATCTCTATGAATACTACCCATTGCAGAGTACTGAGTGTTTATGTAGCTGTATGTCCATTATGGTTTAAAATTAAATCAAGTATATCAAAGAGAAGCCACTCTAGTCTGCCCTCTGCTGACCATTGAATGTTATGACATAAACAATACCAATACCAATACTGCCCCTTACAGTATATAGAGATCACAGATATGTAGAGATCCTTGTGTTAAGATCAAATGTCTTCATTATATTTGGCACTATGATATTGAATTAAATATATATATATATATATATATATATATATATATATATATATATATATATATATATATATATATATATATATATATATAATGTATAGCTACTAATTTACACTAGTTGCTATAGTATTTTCTTCACTCTTGTATATCCCAAAACAAAAATGTAGGGCAGGACTTTATTTTGTTCATGGGGAATTACGGGGAATTCATGGGGAATGGTTGGATGGTTGTGATTTGCTATTGGTTGATTTCATGTGAGCAGCAGGTTGTCTAGCCCTCACACCAGTTAACATTTCATCAGAGAAGAGAAGAGATATCATGGCAAAAAGGGAAGTTATTTTGATTAAAGATTACGAGGACACATGAATTGAATATATATGTGCATGGATAAATCATTTATAATAAATAATGCAAAGTTTCATAAAGAAGAACTGTCTATTTTGTTTTCATGGTGACTTTAAATGACTTCATAAAATATTAATTATACACCAAAAAAGAAGGCAAATAAGCAGTCTCAGAAACACATGACTCCATTAGTAGTGCAGTTTCTCACCCTTAATTCAATCTGGCAACAGAAGAACAGCTTCACACTTAACAAAAGGTGACAAAAGTGATACTTACTGAACCCAATTAACCTCATCCTTCACTATTCCAATAATACACGAGTTTCCATTATGTGCACATTATGATAAAATGATTGCTGCAAGGATAATAAACAGGTAATCAGAGATATATGCTAAAAGGAATGTTCAATGTTTAATATAGGTTACATACCACTGACAGTATGTGACATGCTAACAATTACAACAAACAATAATTTAAATTTGTTGGGGAAAAGCATGGTACAATTATTAATATTGGAGTTTTTTTTTTTAATCAGTATTTTGGATATTTAGTTGTGCATTGTCTTTTTTGTCTTTATGCAATCCTCTTGTGAAATAACCTGCCAGATCAGTGACACAGTTTATTAAAGCTGCAAAATCTAGCAAATCATTGAAGGCAGCTCTCAAAAAAATTAATGAAGCAGCTCTTTTGCTAAAAGCTTTGTCCAACTGATTTTTCCATTTATTATTTTTTCTGCGTACAGCGTAAAAGTACTTGACTGACTGTTCAAACAAGCACAGCAAAACACACTTGAACACAAAAATCAATTGACAGGACAGTATTAAGGCTTTGTTCAAACTTAATTCAAAGTCTTTAGTACTGTCACTTCACTGTACTTTTACAAGCAATGAGATCTAGTTTATTTGTTCAGACAGTATAGTCAATATCTGACACAGTATATTTACATCAGTTATCACAGTAAGAGAGAAGAGAGAGGTGAGTGTATTCATGACTGAGATGAACTTATAAGGCCCATGGTACAACATAACCGCATTGCCTCTTACTACTTTGTGTATGTTACATCAGTCATTACACATCCAGAATAGTGTCATCAAAAGTACCAACTCCGTTACCAAGTTGAAATTTTAAAAATGTGACGATACCAGCATTTCGCCTTAGGATTTTGAGCGCTGTTGAGCAGATTCTTCACCTCTGATTGGCCATTGTGTTCACATGCTCAGCAGATATGTCTGTGATTGGCTACAATGATCAATGCTTCAAAAACATGTAATCCTTCAAGGATTAAAGGATTCGTTCACTTCAGAATTAAAATGTCCTGATAATTTACTCAGCCCCATGTCATTCAGATGTTTATGTCTTTCTTTCTTCAAAAAGAAATTAAGGTTTTTGAGAAAAACATTTCAGGATTTTTCTCCATATAGTGGACTTCAACAGGTTGAAGGTCCAAACTGCAGTTTCAGTGCAGCTTCAAAGGGCTCTACACGATCCCAGCTGAAGAATAAGGGTCTTATCTACGATGCAACAGAACCCACAATTCAGTTCGGCAACGAATGATGTCACCCATTCAAAGTAAAGAGAAGCGTTAATGCCGACGACCCGTGTGCAGTGTAAGAGGCATTGCAGTTATGTTGTACCATGGGCCTTATAAGTTCATAGTGCTGTAAGATAAATGTGGAAAAACTGAGATTACGATTGAAAAGAGATTTCATGTGTGATTTTTCTTTCCTACAGGTACACGCACCTCCAGGGTGTGGACAGAGTTATCTGTGTTAATTGTTAAGCACACACCTCTTATCATGTTGGAAAACCTTGAACTCCATAAAATAAATAGAGTAACATTATGAACAGGCTGTGAGCTCAAAGGTTTACCTAACATCTAAGCGTCTCCAAAACAAGAGGAGCTCTGGGCAACTGCTCACATGTCAAACAAATTCCACACATTTCTATGTGGAATGTCACACAGCAGCCACAGACTGACAAAATGCTGCGTTATCCAGAGGTGAACGTCAGTCTTTTTGGTCTTACTTAAGAAAAACTTAGAAGATCTTAGCAGATTTGAGCTAAGATCAAGAAACATTGCAATAGGCAACAAGTATTTGAAACACTGGATGGAATTAAGTGACAAGCAAAGCCGTTAATCACGTAATTTGTTTTGACAAGGTAATTGCACAAAAACATGCCCATATACTTTGATAGAAAAGCAAAAATACACTGTCCTGTGCATGACTGAACATGTTTCCGCTATCTGTCATTAGCAGTTCACCATCTCAAACAGTACTATGGGAACACAGGGGCTTTTTTTCTATCACAGCTATCAGAAATCTTTGATCTGTTTAATTACACACTCTACACCTTCTCACTACAAATATCTGTGCTTAGAGTTATCATCAATCATTAATGTGTAAGAAACATTACCTGTAGTATGCAGTCTACAGGAGGCAGCATTAGTGGATTATGCAATTGTGTGAATGTTTGAAAGTTACATCACACCAGAACAATACAAATATGAAAGTAAAACAAAATAACTGAATAAAAAATAGCATGGGCATGCATTAAAACTAGCCAAGACTTGCAGGTTGGAAGACAAGTTGATTCAAACTGAGAATTGGGAAAAATGACTGACTAAATTAAAATGAAACAGACCAAACTGTCTCACTAACAGTCAATCTTTGGCATTTGCCATGATATATTTTTCAACAAATCACAAATCTGTTATGAAACCTAGTAAGTTGCTTCTCTAGACAGCATTTAAAGGTGTCATAGTTTCCAATGCTTTTTCTAAAGGTAGATTATGTAGCCTAAGCCAAGGTGCCTTATTTTGTCAAAATTTCTATAATGCATTAAAGAAATTAAGTAAAAAGTTAATCATAAAAAAGACAGACAAAGTGAAAGAAATGTAATTACTCAATTAACCAATACCTGAAGACTACCCAGCTAACAGGGAACATTCTCAGAATTGTGGCTAATGTTCTGGCAAGGTTCTCTCAAAGTTATGAACAAAACATTATTCCAGGAACATTAACAGAACATTAAGTTCTGTTAATGTCAAAGTAAAGTCAAAGTTCTGTTAATGTCAAAGTAAAGTCAAAGTTCTGTTAATGTCATTAAGCTCAAAGTTTTCTAGTTTTAACAATGTAATTTATAACATTTAAAAACATTATTTAGACATTGTTCTTGGAGGGATTTTTCCAAAACTTTTTAGTTTTCATAACTTAAAGGTACAATATGTAAAATGTTCTGTCCGCTAGAGATCGCTAGAGGCCTATTCAAAACAAAGGCGTAGCTTGATGACACCAAGTTTGAGCGTGGAATCTTGGGATATGTGTTCTTCACCTCACAGCCGGTGGAAAATAATCGGAATAGGACTCACGGGGCAACAATCAAGTTCATGGAAGCGATTATTAACGTTACTGTACTATGAAGCTATCATATTAAATCATCTGTACTATCATATTAAATGCTGGATGGCTTGTGTTGATAAATGGCATGGAATTAATTTTAAAACATACTGTATGATGGAGAAAATGCTGTATTACTGTTAATAAAAATAAAGCTGCATCTGATTATGCTATGTTAGCTACTTCACAAAACTTCACTACTCGCAAAAAAATCAAGAAAATTAGATTTAAGCAATAAGACTAAACGTGTTGAGCTATAGAACAATAATTCATTTTCTGTCTATAAATATATCAAAACAGTTGTTCCCTTGTCTATTAAAACTTGTAAATATTAAAGCGTCTTTGTTGTTTCCATGGTTACTACAAAATAAAACCAGAAACCGAGGATATCGTGGGTATGACGCAATTGACAGGCGACTCCTCACACGTCCTGGAGCCTTGGTTAAAATTGCAATTTTCTCAAGATTTACAAATAGTTGCAAACATTTGTGATATTGTAAGTACTTTCACGAGTTCACATATACATATAATAAGATAGAGTAAAGTAATGCGTATTTGGTGTGCTGTCCAGGGGGGGGGCTCCGAGTTCGGAATTTTGGCCCGAACCCAGAATACTCCCCCCGGATGTGGTAATGAGAGATTTAACTAAAAGTGAGGAGATGGGGTGGTGGAGGGATGCTGATAAACTGTCAACAAACAGAGGTAAGTCTGCAGTATATATACCTCTTGTTGTCGGTTGATTAGCTGAATGCTTTCCACTGTGCTAATTAGTCTAATTATCTGCACCTGCTCCTCCCAAATTTTGTTAATAAAACATCATCAAGTGAACAAAATATAAAACAATGGCCTAGTAGTTTTTTTTTTTTTTTTTTATAAAGTTGGGTATGTTCCAATTTCAGTTATTATTATTTTTATTAACATACTATAGATACATTATTAAAAAATACGTGAAGTCTACATTCCACTTAATTATATCAATATTTATCTTCTTTAATTAGAGGACTATGTTTGTTTATGCAGCGGTGAAAACTGGTATTGAGAATTGTGAAATTTTGTTACCATAACCCTACCTATAAGGTTAGCTGCCCTGGAGACATTAGACAGTAAGGGTTTGGAATAGAGCCATAGTGTTTGTGTAAGGTGTGTAATACAAAAAGAATCAACAGTGTGTTAAAAAGCCACAGGGAGTTTGGCATGAGAGTCAGTTCCCATGCTTCAAAGATGACTTGATTTTGTTGTATTATTAATACGTGCCATATGTATTAAAGGGTTAGTTCACTCAAAAATGAAATTTCAGTCATTAAGTACTCACCCTCATGTCGTCCCAAAACCGTAAGACCTTCATTTGTTTTCAGAACACAAGTTACAATATTTTTGATGAAATCCAAGGTGCAATGTTGTTGTTGCCTATGTGTGGATCAGATACCCTTGGATTTCATTTCAGTTAATGACAGAAATTTCATTTTTCTTTAAGCAAGAGAGATTTTACAACATTAAACAACAGGACTGCAGATGCAGAATGTATCTGCAGGCCTCAAATCTAAGCAGGATATCAGAAAATGACATGACGCGTCAAATATAATCATATCAGACTAAATGGGGGTATAATTTGATTCCATTGGTGCCGAGGAGAATCATATTTCATACATCTTCACATTACCCCATTTACATGCATTCATCATTTTACAGTGACATATTGCAGCACTGAGTTATATTTAGACTTTTATCTCATGACTAGCCAAATTCATACATCACATTAGAGTGAAAGATATTGTGCTTTAGTAAAATATGCAAAAAAAATAAATAAAAAATTGCACTTTTGGTGCAATACTTAAATTAAAAAATGTTGCCAGTGTTGTCACAAACAAGAAAAAATTTAGGCTGGGACTTGATTTTGTCCATAGGGAACTGATTGGATTTTTTTTATCGTTGTTGTTTGTAGGGAAGTGACAAGATCTTGTGTCACGAGATCTCACAAGACTAAAATGTGACGAGATTTCTCGTCAAGGCGAAAAGTAGTCTCATGATATTGCCATGACAGAGTGTTAGGATGATTAGAAAAGAATATGCCACCACTACGTTTACATTTCGCCTCCACTGTCGTTTTGGTTTGTATTTAAATAAAAAAACATTTAATTCAGTTGGATAACAGACGCCGCTGCTCCATATTTACAGAGTATGCGCGATCGCGAAAGTGAAAGTAAACGCGAGGGCGCATTCATACACGATTTCAATACCCCGCATTTTGAAAGTGGCTCCCTATTGAATGCAAATATCTCTCAGTATGAAAGCTATTTTAGGCTGGGCAGTGTAGTTGTAACCATCTCTTAGCTCTGTATCAAAGAAAAATTTGGTCTTATTTGCACTTTGAATATTGAGAGGGTGAGATTATGGTTGTACTTATTGTAAAGTGTTGCCATAAAAATGAATAACAGTTTTCTCTTAATCTTATTAAGCACAAACAATAAGGATTCATTTGTTAACATTAGTTAATGCACTGTGAACTATCATGAACTAACAATCAATGACTATTTTTATTAACAAACATTAAACAAAGATTAATAAATACTGTAGCAAATATATTGATCATTGTTAGTTAGTGTGTTTGTTATTAATACATTAATGTTAATAAATGAGACCTTATTGTAAAGTGTTACCATTTTTATTTATACTGTTTTTATTATATGATCAGTTTGTGGAAAGGAGTTCAGTTAGGAGGTCAAAAGTTGTAGAAGCTCATAAATTATGTACAGTAAGGTCAGTAAGGTTAGTGGCAAAACCTTTTGCAGTACTTGAGTATTGTTGTCTTTTACTGCATATGATAATTCATACTCAGAAAGTAGAGCTGAAATGACATTCATTACAAGATGATTAGTTAAAACAGAATAGTTTTTCTTGTCATGTATTTCGCCATTGAGGATTTCTTAAAAATAGTGTGTAAAAATCGTCTCGTCTCGTGAACTCAATCTTGAGTCTCGTCTCGTCCCTAGTTGTTTGCTATTGTTACGATCTCATGTGAGTGACATGTTGTTCCGCCCTTGCTCCAGTAAATGTGTCATCACAGAACAGAAAAGATTTCACTGCAAGAGGGAGGGGAAGTTATTTTGGTTAAATACAATTACAAGAACACATCAATTTAAAATAAATACTGCATTTTGATTGTACAGCGACTATAATTTTGCTAGTTCTGGTTTTCCAAGCATTTTAATTTCAATTAAAATTAAAAAACTTTTTTTTGTTAATTTTGTTGTCAGTCACAGTAGATAAATCTGTGTGTGTGTGTGTGTGTGTGTGTGTGTGTGTGTGTGTGTGTGTGTGTGTGTGTTTGTGCGTGCGTTTTTGTGACATATCAGGACACAAATTTGTATAATGACATGGGTATGACATAGGTATTACAAGGAGAGGGTGACTTATGAGGACATTACCCCATGTCCCCATTTTTCAAAAGGCTTATAAATCATACAGAATGAGTTTTTTTTTTTTTTGAGAAAGTAAAAATGTGTTTCCTGTGATGGATAGGTTTAGGGGTAGGGTTGGTGTAGGGCGATAGAAAATACGGTTTGTACAGTATCAAAACCATTACGCCTATGGAATGTCCCCACAATTCACAAAAACAAACCAGTGTGTGTGTGTGTGTGTGTGTGTGTAGAGAGAAACTACATGTCTGATAAATATGTTAAAAGATACTCGTGTTGTTGTACACTGAAGGCAGTGAAGATTGGGATCTCATGTTTGTGTTGTTTGGACAAAGTCCCTTTTCCAGTCATGCAAGTACAGCTCCTAACAACTTGAATGGGGGAAGATTGAAAACAGATTGTCAGTGATATGATTTTACATTCAACACATTTCAAACCAGGAATAAAATCTGACAAAACCAGTATTGTAAATTTTGCTAAAGTCACGGTAACAAACTGTATTTTTCAGACAGGTCCAGCTAATGTGTATTAGCATTCAACAAACAGGTGATGCTTATTTAACTGCAAAGGGGGATTTCCATTTATCTGCAAAAAAATGTAATGTACTATCTTTTGTCTCTGAAAGTGTTTCAGGCAATACAGTAGCATCATTCCATTTCTGTAAGATTTACTCAAATAGTCTGTGTGATAAAATCTGCACAAGATATACATTTAGTGAACACTACTGAATCAAAATTTTGAATCATTAAATTTTTTCCCCCATAAAATTACTAGGCAGCAAAAACATTTTTTTTTAATTAAAAAAAGAAATGTTTCTTGAGCACCAAATCAGCATATTAGAAATGATTTCTGAAGAACTGCAGTGAAGACTGGAGTAATGATGCTAAACATTTAGTTTTGCATCACAGGAATACATTTCATTTTAAAATATATTAAAATAGAAAACAATTTTTGTAATAATATTTCACAATATAAAAGTTTTTATGGTATTTTTGATCAAATAAATGTACTTTTGACTGGTAGCGTAAATAACTGTTGAAGAAAATAATGGCTTTATTGTTGACCAGCACTCTTTCACTGTACAATAGACTATTCTGAAAGGAAAATAAATGTGACACCATGTTTGAGTTTCCACAATGATGTGATACTGAGCTCCTCAACACATGACCTCACAATGTACAGTAAGCTCTGACATCAGAGGTGACAGCAAGTAATTGAACATTTCTAATGTTGTTGATGATGTCACTGTGATGACAAAAAAACATCTGTTATCCATAAACGTGTCCTTGAAAAACACATACACTCTCGTTGGGTTTTCATGTTTTATGGGGACATTTAATAGACATGATGAATTTTATACTGTACAAACTGAATATTCTTCCCCCTAACCCAAATCCCCCCCAAACCTAGCCATCACAGAAAACTTTCTGCATTTTTTACATTTTCAAAAAACATCACTGATTTATAAGCTGTTTTCCTTATTGGGATCAAAAAATGTCCCCACAAGGACAAGGATTACAGACATGTTGTCCCCATAATGTAGTGTTTAACTGAACCATACACACACACATACACACTCACTCAGTAATCCTGTCTGATATATATTAAGGCCACATATACTCCACAGGGCTTATTTAATTTGGACAAAATCAATTAGATTATTAAAAGCAAAGCAAATTCCTCACTGGAGGTGTGTCTGGTAAGCAATGTGCCTTCTAGCCATGTACTCATATGACTGTACATGTAGGCTCAACTCCAGAATGCACCTCTGTCTCCTGAGGTCACATCAACCACAACCATGTCATGCCTTTGGCTTTCACTATCAACACTCTAATCTGCTTATTATGGCGCCACCTCTGAGGCCTGGCCAGCTCACACTGAAGCATGAAGATTTATGGGAAAGGAGATTAGACGTGACAATTGGAAATTTATATAGCACACACTTTTCTGCACTTCAAAGCGTCTGGCCATTTTTGTCAAGTTTCTTTCTAGGCTAACTTTGTGGCTGTCAAACAAAACGGTCTATGGAAGCATTGCATAATACTTTCCCATCATTTGGCTACTAATTAAGACATATTAGTTACTGATAACTACATAATACAAAAACACTTCAGCACTGACCATTCCAAGAATACAAACTAAAATATAATAAAAAATGATCTATTTCTGTGAAATTTTACTGTCACATGCGTGGTTGTAGCAGAGATGAAACGTTCACGGACTTCAACAAAACTAGGTATTTAATGACAAGCCAGCGAGATACAGGATTACACACACTTAGAATAACATTAACAACAGACAGGGAGTGCAAGGAGTGAGTCCAACTTATAGGGAGTGCTAATGACAACAAACAGGTGCAGGGAATCCAGGAGAAGCGGGAAGGCTGATGAGGGAAGTGAGTTCAGGTGTGTAGACAAATATACTGGGAACTGGAGTCCGGGAAGGCGTGGTTGTAACAGTTACTGAACATTTATTTTGTCATAAAAAACCCTTTTAATGCACAAACAGCAGGTATTTATATAAGAAGCAATTAATATAAAGGATTATGATTTTATGTGCACTTATCTTAAATGCGAATTACTAAAAATGGTACTGATTGCCAAATGGTTTGACAGCCAAACTTTAACTGAATATTAACTTTACATCATTTATCCAAACAATGTGTATTATGGAGATTAAAAAGTCTGATCTAGGCCAAAATGTAATCAATTAAATCATTTTTAAAAGTTAAAATATAATAATCAAATGTAAAAGACAAAACAAACAAAAAAAACATACTTTTTTTTAATTAAGCTGTAAATCACACAAGTGGAGTTCATGATTGTATTTACAAGCTGCCACAATGTTGTAATTACCAGTTGAAGACTTTCATTCAAAGCTGTTAATGTAAATTAAAGCCTCACTGTAAGAAAATTAGTTTTGGTCATAATTCAGTTTTAACTGCATGTGCATGTTGACTGTATTACTTTGCATTAGTTTGATAGAGAATAGTGATAAAACTTGAGCAGCAAAACTATATATCTGAACAAGAATCACTTCATCACAATGTCCAAATATGCTGTATATTATAATTATAGTGTCACAGCGAAAGTTATTAGGTTTTAGGCTATAACAATACACTATTTCTCAAACCTTAGTTTTCAAATCTTTTATATTAAGGGGTTAGTTCACCCAAAAAAGATAATTCTGTCATTAATTACTCACCCTTGTGTCATCTTCATTCATCTTCAGAACACAAATTAAGATATTTTTTTTAAAATATAATGGCTCAGTGAGGCCTGCATTGACAGCAAGATAATTAACACTTGCAATGCCCAGAAAGCTACTAAAGACATATTTAAAACAGTTCATGTGACTACAGTGGTTCAACCTTAATGTTACGAAGCGACGAGAATACTTTTTGTGCGCCAAAAAAAAAAAGATTTTATTCAACAATATCTAGTGAAGGGTGATTTCAAAACACTGTTTCATGAAGCTTTGAAGCTTTACAAATCTTTTGTTACGAATCAGTAATTTGGAGCGTGTATCAAACTGCCAAAGTCACAAGATTTCAGTAAATAAGGCTTCGTTACGCCATAAGTGTTTCGAAATCTCAATGGTTCACGTGACTTTGGCAGTGCTCCAAACCATTGATTCGAAACAAAACATTTGTAAAGCTTCGAAGCTTCATGAAACAGTGTTTTGAAATTGCCCATCACTAGATATTGTCGAATAAAGTCGCTATTTTGTTTTCTTTGGCCATTGTAGTCACATGAACTGTTTTAAATATGTTTTTAGTACCTTTCTGGGCATTTGAAAGTCTAAATTAACTTGCTGCCAATGGAGGCCTCACGAGCCATTGGATTTGATCAAAAATATCTTAAATTGTGTTCTGAAGATGAACAAAGGTCTTACGGGTGTGGAACGACATCAGGGTGAGTAATTAAAGACAGAACTTTCATTTTTGGGTGAACTAACCTTTTAATATTTGTATTTAATATTTTACTAGTTAGACATTTCTTGATGCATGGACATACCAACATGCTAATAATCCAAAGAACAAATGCATCAACACACTGGTTGTATCTGATATTTGTGTTGTGAATTCCACTGAACGTAGGCATGTGCGTTGGCCGTCAGGCTGTGAGCTCCATGCACCTGAGGTATGCGGACGCTGCTGTGTCATTAACACACATCTGCCAGTAAAACTCCTCCTTATTCTGCCTGCATGAACCTGCCCTTGCCAGCATTCCCCGTGATCAAAATCAACATTATGGACTTAGACTTTCTGGAAGAATGATAACGTAAATATAACATTTATATCCAAAACCACCGTACAATAGAAACATAATGAAAACAAATGGTACTCAACTGAATGAAATTGTTTTGATCTGTTATCTGAGGGGTTGCATAAGTGCTTGTGTTGCTGATGAATTTATATAACACACTTATCAAAGCTGACATTTGACTTATTAGTACTAGCTAATTGCACTGTAGAGTGCACGACTTACGTGGGAAATTCAAGTAGAAAACGATGACATCAGCTCTCCATTGCCATAAATATGTCAATCAATCAACAGAATAACCTCTCTATGTTCTTGGCAGATACAAAGACTCTTGTAAAGAGAACAAACCTTGTGAGGCAAATTTGATTAGCAGTATTTAAGCACAAAACAATGAAATGAAAAGTATCACCAAACCTAAAAAAAAATAGTTTGAAATAACTATCAATTCAGTTCGTTATAATATATTTAGGTGACAAACTTCTTCAATTTATGTGACTCTACAATAACAGTTAATATAACATTTCAAATGGTATTTCAAATGGTACCATTTTTGAGAGCTGAATAGAATATTGCGTGGCTTGTCAGTGATCTACGGCTCTGTCTATTAAATGCCGCTCCATTTGAAAGCAGGTGATGGCGATTTAGCGGTAATCAGGGAACCGGCTTTACTGACGAAATGCGCGTAAGAATCGCATGTGATATATCGCCCAGCCCTAAACAACAGCATACAGAAATAAGTTAATGCAGCCTCTTATTTACATGAGGTAAGCATAAAGCTCATTGGTTTATATTTTTAATGTATACAATTGCATAGTGCTGCAACAACTAATCGATAATAAAAATCATCGACAATGAATGCCATTATCGATTAGTCGTGTCTGCCCACAGTGCACGGAAAACTTCCGCCAGTCACATCAAATTACAGCAATGAATAACGCATTTCTATGGACAAAATGCATCTAAAAATAGTGAAGTAAACAGAATGAGCTGCTGTGAGAAAGGTATGTGATCCAAGCTGCCCAAAACATGAGAATATTTTATTTTATGCTTCAAGCTAATACATTAGCGTAATGTTAAACACAGCTTGCTCTGTCAGGCGCTTTGACAGATGCGTGTGCTTTTTTGTGTGTGATATGTTTCCTCAGTGCAACACTTTAATTTTACGGTTATGTCCTTATATGTAAGTGTTACAAATTCATGCCAGTATTTCCATTTTGCATGAAGGCTCGTCCTGACAGTCTGCGTTAAACTTCAGACTTTACTGAATAAGCGCCGGCGCGCATATGTGCGTCAAACACACAGGATGCATTGAACAATTAAAACAATTAAAATTCAGCGCAAAAATATTAACTTTGCTGAAATATCTGTTGTTAGACGTTAAATGTATGTTTAAAAGTCAACATGTAATTCAGGTATTTTATGAGAGTGGTAACTATAAAGGGATAACACCATGTAATTGAATATAAATTTAAGATGTTTCGAAATGAGAGTGAATGTGTGCGTTCCTGCTGAACATTCCACTTACACTGAGTTTGTGTTTTCGTTTTTCTTTATTATCTTTATTACTATCTTCATTTTTAATGTAGGGATTTATAGCTTTATAGCTCTTTTGCTTATAGCATAGATATATTCACTATGTTTTCATAGCATTCAGTTGGCATTTTTGGACAGCTTTGAAAAGGATGTGGAATAGTGCGTTTTGTCAATCAAATAAATAAAATAAATGATTAATTGATTAATCGAAGAAATAATCTAAATAATCTTTATAGTTGTAGCCCCACAACTGTATTTAAATACATATTTAAAGGTGCAATGTGTACATTTCAGGAGGATCTACTGACAGAAATGCAATATAATATACATAACTATGTTTTGAGTGGTGTATAAAGACCTTACATAATGAACCGTTATGTTTTTATTACCTGAGCCATTTCTATCTACACACACTGTGGTATGGGTCCCATTACATGTTAAGTCGCCATTTTGCGCCGACGTGTTTCTACAGTAGCCCTAAACGGACAATCTACTCTCTGCTGTCTCAGACGACAACATATTTGTCCTGTATTGACCACCGTAGCTTCTCTATATTACAATTTGCAACCTCACCGCTAGATGCCGCTAAAATTTACACACTGCACCTATAAAATTTTATTGCACACCTGTTGCTGCCAATAACGACCCATTTTAAATGTTATGTGCTTTATTTCTCTTTCTCCTTATTGTTCTTTACAGGTTCCATTCGCTGTGGTAGAGCAGTGATTAAATATTCGTGTAGTTTCCAACATTTCCATAATAAAAGTATCTTTAAAATGCATGCAAATTACAGCGAAGCTCAGCACTATTCATATGGCAATGGTCAAAAAGAATTTTAACTGTGAATTTTCTATTGATCTCTTCTTGTAAACTCAGAGATTACTGCACACGCCTTTGACAAAAAAAAGTAGGTAATTCGGTCGGGGATTTTTATAGGGGTGGTGGGAGAAAACACTCACATTCTGGATTTGGATGTCAATAAAATCACAGACTAGCCCCTGTAAATGTTGAAAATACCTTAGGTCCCCATGAGAAACAATTACTGTCTGAATAGTGCTATTGTTAAATAAAATAATTAAAAAATATATTATTATTAATTAATTTTAAAAATATTATTATTATTATTATTATTATTATTATTATTATATTACGTTGTGCAGGAATAACAAATTGGTCTAAAAAAAATAAAATAAAAAATAATGGTTGCTTTCACCCTATGAATTACATACACGTAAATCAAAAAATCAGAATGAAAACATGCTTCAAAGATGATCTAAGCAGACATGCCAAACTGCCTTCCACTCCACAAGCACAAGCCCTGATCCTGCTCTTTATGAGACTGCAGGCACAACAGAACCCATCATGTCACAGACACACTGGCTGTCAGATCTGCTCTCATCCCAGACCTCCTGTGCCAGCCGGATTGTTCCTGCTGACAGAAACGCTGATTAGTGTAAATAAGTGTTAAAGACTCTGAGCTGGGTGACGGGACTCTCTTCAGCTCAAATAAGATTAGATCACAACCTTAGATACCTGAGCTTGTTGGCCTACATGTCTTGGGAGCAGAGAAGTGTTTAACAGTATGTGTGATTGTGAGCGTGTTACAGGATTACACAACTATAGTGAGTGATACTTCCAGGTCAAGTCCTTCCTTTTACACAGAAAAGACCAAACAGAAAGGACAGATAAGAGAGTTTGCTTTCAGGACAAACAGGATTCCAGCTCACGAACCAGCAATGGGAAGCAGGCACCTGAAAAGCTGTTGATTCTGGACACAATAAAGCCACATACACACATCAGCTTTAACGTGAGTTATAAAGTTACTGTTGCAGCAGTACTCAAGCTGGCAACAGAGTTACCCACAAATATTTGTGCAATTAAACTGAATAAATTTTGGTAGATAGATATAAAGATTTTAAAGTCAAAACTTCAATTAACATGCTCAGCAAAATTCAAGTTTGATTCAGTTTCCAGACTGATACAGTGTGTGCTGGGGGATACTTGCACAGAGTATGTTTTGGGTAGGGCTGGACGATTAATCGAAAAGTAAACAAAACCGAAGTTCAGAACCTCTAACTGACGTAATTTCCCCACATCGGTTATTTCGTGTTTTTAATCCTGTTAAAGGGTTTGTTCACCCAAAAATGAAAATTCTGTCATTAATTACTCACCCACACCCATAAAACCTTTATTAATCTTCAGAACACAAATGAAGATATTTTAGTTGAAATCCGATGGCTCCGTGAGGCCTCCATAGGGAGCAATGACATTTCCTCTCTCAAGATCCATAAAGGTACTAAAAACATATTTAAATCAGTTCATGTGTGTACAGTGGTTCAATATTAATATTATAAAGCGACGAGAGTATTTTTGGAGCACCAAAAAAACAAAATAACGACTTATTTAGTGATGGCTGATTTCAAAACAGTTCTTCAGGAAGATTCGGAGCACAAATGAATCAGTGTATAAGTTGTTATTTTGGTTTTTTTTGGCGCTCCAAAAATATTCTCGTCACTTTATAATATTAATATTGAACCACTGTACTCACATGAACTGATTTAAATATGTTTTTAGTACCTTTATTGATCTTGAGAGAGGAAGTGTCATTGCTCCCTGTGGAGGCCTCACGGAGCCATCGGATTTCAACTAAAATATCTTCATTTGTGTTTCGAAGATTAACGAAGGTCTTACGGGTGTGGAACGTCATGAAGCTTTGAAGCTTTACAAATCTTTTGTTCCGAATCAGTAATTTGGAGCGTGTATCAAACTGCCAAAGTCACAAGATTTCAGTAAATAAGGCTTCGTTACGCCATAAGTGTTTCGAAATCTCAATGGTTCATGAACGTCAAGTAAGTAAGTAATAAAGGGTAAGTAATAAATGACAGAATTTTCATTTTTGGGTGAAGTAACCCTTTAATACCACAGCGTGTGTAGCCACGTGACTCCACCTCATCCAGTCTGCGGCATGGAATCAACACAGAGGTGAACGCCGAGTCAACACTGACAGAGCGCGAGTGGTGAGCTTTGCATCTTCACTAAACTTTGTCAGTTGTAACGTTATATGTTTTGCGGTTTGCCAGTTTGGACATTCAAACGATTAGACGATCGGATGTGTATTATTATATCGAGCTACCGTGCTTGCACAGTTGCATTGTGGCATGAACACACATACAAACTGTAGCTATGAAGATCGCACATGCAGAGGAACGCAGAAACTAGTTGTCATCGCTGTCCTCTGTCCTGTGATTTATTACTAAAGTAGCTTAGAATCTCAAAAGTTATTATAGTATATATTTTTCTACTTTTGAAGTAACTATTTAACGTCTCGGTTACAAAGGTAACCCTCGTTCCCTGAAGGAGGGAACGGAGACGTACGTCGGACAGACCGACGAATAGGAATCTCGCCAGAGAAGCCAATCTACTTCGAGTGTAACTAAACGAGCCAATGCACATTGGCATGCAATCATCTGCATCAGCTGCTCACCTCGCAGCGCGGGTATATAATGAGCAGCAGGTGCGTTGCATCTTCAGGTTTTCGCTGAGGAGCCGAACCAAGCAGGCGGCAGCACAGCAGGACAACAACTGTGGCGACGGGACGTACGTCTCCGTTCCCTCCTTCAGGGAACGAGGGTTACCTTTGTAACCGAGACGTTCCCATTCAGTCGGTCACGTTTCGACGTACGTCGGACAGACCGACGAATAGGAATCCCTACCAAAGCGCCACAGGAGCTGCCCTCCTCCAGCGCTCTGTTGTAAGCCACCTGAACCCCCTTGCCTGCGGACGGTGGGACAGGGCTAACACACAGAGAGGGTCGATCACTGTTGTTCCAAAACCCATTCAGTGAGACTATTGGATAACGCTGGGAAAGCGTAACCTTCGTTTGAAGGAACGCTGCGGAAGCCACATCCTTCCCCGAAGGAGTTATGTGGAGAAGTACATATGGACTAACCCTGTAGGGCTGTGCTACATATGGAAGAACTGGGGTGACTCCAACTCGATAGAGATGGGTTCTCCCAGAGGGAAAGACACGGGCTTCGTTTAAGAGCAGCCGTGGAAAAGCCATATGGGATCCCCGTAGGGTCACACATATGGAACCCAGCCTAAATCCGGTTCTCAAGGATACAACGGAGTATAGGCCTGGCGCCAGACGCTCCGCCACGTCGGCTGCCGAAGGGTAACCGGAGGACTCAACAGGGTCTGCCCGTAGGGACTCTCTGGAGAATAGAACGCGCATGTAGCGCAGCAAGCCGACACTAAGCCGGGGCCTCTCCGTGCCTCTGACCTGAGGCGAGAACACGGGAGGAGACCGGCTCGACACGAAGGCTATAGTATCTAGCGAACGTGTTAGGTGTCGCCCAGCCCGCAGCTCTACAAATGTCTGTTAGCGAGGCGCCACGAGCCAGCGCCCAGGAGGATGCCACACCTCTCGTGGAGTGAGCATGCAACCTGAGCGGGCAGGGCACGCCCTGAGCTTGGTAAGCCAGGGCGATGGCATCCACTATCCAGTGGGCCATCCTCTGCTTGGAGACAGCCTTTCCCTTCTGCTGGCCTCCGTAACAGACAAAGAGCTGGTCTGAGGTCCTGAAGCTTCGAGTTCTGTCTATGTACAGTCGCAAGGCGCGAACTGGACAGAGCAAAGCCAGGGCTGGGTCTGCCTCCTCCGAGGGCAGCGCTTGCAGGCTCACTACCTGGTCCCTGAAGGGAGTGGTAGGAACCTTGGGCACATAGCCAGGCCGGGGTCTTAGTACCACATGGCTATCACCCGGCCCGAACTGTAGGCACGATTCGTCGACCGAAAATGACTGCAGGTCCCCTACCCTCTTGACGGAGGCCAATGCCACCAGCAGCAAAGTCTTCATAGACAGAATCTTTAAGTCTGCTGACAGCAAAGGCTCAAAGGGAGCAATCTGAAGTGCTCTGAGCACCAGAGTAAGGTCCCAAGAGGGTATGGAGGGGGGACGAGGAGGATTTAACCGTCTCGCCCCCCTAAGGAACCTGACGACCAGGTCGTGCTGACCAACAGATTTGCCATCTATGTGGTCGTGGTAAGCGGAGATAGCAGCAGAATGGACTTTGAGGGTGGAGGGGGACAGCCTACGCTCCAACCCCTGCTGCAAGAAGGAAAGCACGACACCGATCGAGCATCTTCGGGGGTCTTCCCGGCGAGAAGAGCACCACTCGACGAACAGGTTCCACTTCGAGGCGTAAGCACGTCTCGTAGACAGTGCGCGAGCCGAAGTGATGGTGTTAAGTACCTCGGGGGGTAAGTCACCTAGAACCTCCGCGTCCCGTCCAGGGACCAGACATGGAGTTTCCAGAGGTCTGGACGCGGGTGCCAAAGAGTGCCCCGTCTCTGAGAAAGAAGGTCGTTCCTCAGAGGAATGGGCCAGGGAGGGGCTGTCGCGAGGAGTGAGAGTTCTGGGAACCAGGTCCGGTTGGGCCAGTAAGGCGCAATCAGCAAGACCTGCTCCTCGTCCTCCCTGACTTTGCACAGAGTCTGTGCAAGTAGGCTCACTGGGGGAAACGCATATTTGCGCAGGCCCCGGGGCCAGCTGTGTGCCAGTGCGTCTGTCCCGAGTGTTCCCCCGGTCAGAGAGTAAAACAACTGGCAGTGGGAGGTTTCTGGTGAGGCAAACAGGTCTACCTGAGCCTCTCCGAACTCTCTCCAGATCAGCTGAACCACCTGGGGGTGGAGTCGCCATTCTCCTGGCAGCGCAGCTCGTGATAGCTCGTCGGCCACACGGTTGAGCACACCGGGGACATGAGTGGCGCGAAGCGACCTCAGAAACTTCCGACTCCACAGGAGGAGATGGCGGGCGAGTTGCGACATGCGACGGGAGCGTAGACCACCTTGATGGTTGATGTACGCAACGGTCGCAGTGTTGTCCGTACGGACCAGTACATGCTTGCCCCGTAGCAGGCCTTTGAGGCGGCTCAGAGCAAGGCGTACTGCCAGCAACTCGAGGCAGTTGATGTGCCAATGCAGATGGGGTCCCGTCCAAACCCCTGACACTGCATGCCCGTTGTACGTGGCACCCCAGCCGGTGGCAGAAGCATCTGTGAACACCACAGCATGCCGGGACACCTGTTCTAAGGGCACTCCTGCCCGAAGAAACAAGGGGTCCGACCACGGACTGAAGGTTCGGCGGCACTCCTGAGTGATTGACACCCGGAACGTGCCACGCTGCCACGCCCATCTCGGGACTCGGCCGTGAAGCCAGTGCTGAAGCGGTCTCATATGAAGCAGACCGAGCGGTGTTACAGCCGCAGCAGCCGCCATATGCCCCAGGAGCCTCTGAAAGAATTTCAGTGGGACCGCTGTCCTGCCGTTGAACGTATTCAGGCAGTTCAACACTGACCGAGCACGTTCCTCTGTGAGGCGTGCTATCTGCTCGACCGAATCCAACTCCATACCGAGAAAAGAGATCCTCTGCACCGGGGCGAGTTTGCTCTTTTCCCAGTTGACCTGAAGCCCCAACTGGCTGAGGTGTCTGAGCACCAAATCCCTGTGTTCGCACAACTGATCCCGGGACTGTGCTAAAATGAGCCAGTCGTCGAGATAGTTGAGAATGCGAACACCCTGTTCTCTCATGGGAACAAGGGCTCCCTCCACGACCTTCGTGAAGACGCGGGAAGACAGGGCCAGCCCGAAGGGTAGGACTCTGTACTGATATGCCCGACCTTCGAACGCGAACCGCAGGAAAGGCCTGTGTCGCGGAAGGATCGAGACATGAAAGTACGCGTCCTTCAGGTCGATCGCTGCAAACCAATCCCGGGGACGGACGCATTCGAAAATGCGTTTCTGCGTGAGCATCTTGAACGGTAGCTTGTGAAGGCTCCGATTCAAGACGCGCAGATCCAGGATCGGTCGTAACCCGCCGCTTTTCTTGGGTACAATGAAGTAGGGACTGTAGAACCCTGACCTCATATCGGCTGGAGGGACCGGCTGTATCGCATCCTTCGCCAGTAGGACTGCGATCTCCGCACGCAAGACAGGGGCATCGACATCTTTCACTACAGTGAAGTGGACACCCCTGAACCTGGGGGGACGCCGGGCGAACTGAATCGCATAGCCGAGCCTGATGGTCCGAATGAGCCAGCGGGACGGACTGGTGAGCGCTAACCAGGCCCCCAGAGACCGTACCAGCGGGACCAGAGGAACCACAGGCGCACCCGCAGCGGGGCAGCGAGGTGGAACGCAGGGACGCGGCCCGGGGGCTCTCTCTGCGAGGCGGCCCGACGCGGCGTCACAGTGTGCTGTGCAACACTTACCTGCTTCCACGGGTGGACAGAGGGAGCAGTCGAGGCTTTGACTGCCTGCTGCTCGCTGCTGTCCGCTGGCGAGAGAAGAGGGGGATGAGAGTGGTGAGGTTCTTGCCCTCCCACTGCTCTCCGAGCCCTCTTCGGACCCGGAGATAGAGGAAACTGCTCTTTTATTGAGAATTTGGGTACCGCTGGCTGTTGGGCCAGCGGCGGAACAAAAACAAAAGGAAACAAAAGATTTTCCACCCGGCCCTCCTCCGGGGGAAGGAGCGGTGCGGTCACCACCTCCTGTAGAGCAGTCCTCTCCATCTCCGGGTCGCCCGTCCTAGGGCCGCTTGGACTTGGCCTTGCCACCCTTCTTCTTGGGGGTGGCGGGACGGGCTGGGCGCCCCGACCGCGACCGGCTCCACGGCGCCGCTTAGCCGGAGGCTGCTGCTGCTGGGGCGCGGGAGCGGGGGCGGCCGCAGGGGGGCGCCCTCGGCGACGAGCAGTCTGAGGTGCTGCGGGCGGTGGTGGAGCAGCAGCTGACCGCCTCGGCAGGATATGACTGATGGCCTCAGACTGCTTTTGTACAGTCGAGAACTGTTGGGCAAAGTTCTCGACCGCGTCGCCGAAGAGGCCGGTCTGGGACACGGGGGAATTAAGAAACCTGACCTTGTCGGTATCCCTCATGTCCGCGAGACACAGCCAGAGATGGCGCTCCTGGACCACAAGTGTGGACATCGCACGACCCACTGACCGCGCCGTAACCTTCGTCGCACGAAGCGCGAGGTCCGTCGCGGCACGAAGTTCCTGAAGAACTTGTGGGTCATGACCACCCTCGTGCAGATCCCTCAGTGCCTTGGCCTGATGGACCTGCAACAACGCCATAGCGTGTAGGGCAGAGGCAGCTTCCCCACAGGCCTGGTAAGCCTTGCCGGTAAGATCCGACGAGTGCTTACAGGCCCGGGAAGGGAGAGACGGCTCCCCCGCCAGGTGGAGTTAGGGCACAGTTGCATAGCAACGGCCCGTTCCACAGGGGGTATGCGCGTATAACCCTTCGCTGCCCCGCCGTCAAGGGTGGTGAGGGAGGAGGACCCACCGACACGGTTTCGGGCAGTAAAAGGTGCCGTCCACGTGCCAGTGAGCTCTTCATGCACCTCCGGGAAGAAAGGCACTGGGGTGGGGGGCTGAGAACCAGCCCTTGCCACCCCGAGATACCAATCGTCCAACCTCGAGGGCTCGGGACACGGTGGAGGATTCCACACGAGCCCGACCCTGTTGGCGGCCCGGGAAAGCATAGCCATCATTTCCGGGTCTGAATCGGGCACAGTTGTCACTCCCGAGGGAGGCAGCTGCGCCGAATCGTCATCCGCGGAAGTATCAGGCTCACCCTCCGATGCAGCGATCGACATCCGGTCATCCTGGGGAGCTCCGAAGGATACGGATGGTACACACCTCTGGGGTGGTCCACCACGCTCCCCCGGCAGCTCTACTGGCTGCGGAGTGCAGGAGGGATGAGGGTTCCTAGGGGGTTGGTTCCCCGAAGGAAGCGCGCTCACCGTGATCCTCAGGTCACCAGTGCCGCTGCCCGAAGCAACCCTCTGAGGAGGATTGGAACGAGGCAACGGCACCGGGACTCCGCCCCTTTGCAGGAACTGGAGTCTAGACCGCAACTCCGCGACGGTCATCATCCCACAATGGGTACATGACTCGTCCACAAACGCCGCCTCAGCGTGCCTTAAGCCCAAGCACGCGATACAGCGTTGGTGACCATCCCGGGGCGCCAGGTAACGACCGCATCCAGCAGCACACAAGTAGAACGACATCTTTAAAAAGACGCGAACTACTCGTGTAAGCTCTTTCAAGGACTGACTCTTTTAGGTGCTGAAGCACGGAGGGGAATAGCCGCTGCAGCACAGACAGGGAATGTGCAGCCTGTCGTGTGCACTCTCTTTGCAGACGCTGCTCTTACCAGCTGTGAGAACAGCTTTTTAGCGCTCTTAAAGCGCACCGTCACCAGCCGTGAAAACGGCCTTCACGCTGATACACAGCTTAATTTGCTCAAATAAAAAAGGCAAAACACAAAGCAAAGAAGAAAAAATCGGCCCCGCTGCTGTGCTGTTCCTCCTGCACCGGACGAGAAGAGCAGTCAGAGAGAGAGCTGGCTCGTTGAAGTCCGTTCTTCAAACACTCGCTCGTAGAAACCACCGTGTTTGCAGTAGTTCGGCTCCGAAGCGAAAAGCTGAAGATGCAACGCACCTGCTGCTCATTATATACCCGCGCTGCGAGGTGAGCAGCTGATGCAGATGATTGCATGCCAATGTGCATTGGCTCGTTTAGTTACACTCGAAGTAGATTGGCTTCTCTGGCGAGATTCCTATTCGTCGGTCTGTCCGACGTACGTCGAACGTGACCGACTGAATGGGAACCACAGCTTCACAATTAATAGAGAGACGGTATGACTAATTCACACACACATTCGCTCTCACTATGTACTGGTACTGTGCTAATTTATTTGTATACAAAATAATTTATAACAAAATAATCGTTCATTAATCGTAATCAAGGTAAAATGTTCAATTAATCGAGGTTTTGATATTAGGTCATAATCATCCAGCCCTAGTTTCACTGTTTGTACCATTTATCCAAAGCAGTTTATGCATGTTTACATATAATTCACAAAACGTATAATGACTTCCAATTTATTTTGCACCTCTTGGTTTTTCAAGTGTGAGAAACTCTCAGGAGGCATCAACAGCACTTTGAGTGTGCTGTCATAATCTGTGGCTGTCTTGAGGAATGATGCAACCATTATTACAACCTAGAGCAGGTTATGACAGAAACACATTCCACAAAATCGGGCACATAAAAAGTGTTTTTACTTATGTTGTTTACATAGAAATCATCTATGAGAAGAACCCTTGTCTGTTTGCTATGTGGCAATCAGTTGGTAATTAGCCAAACGTTTGAGCCATCCTAAAGTGAGATTATATCAGTTATCAGATGTCATGCAAACGCTTTCTTTATGGATGTTGAAAGACAAATTAGAAACAGGTATACATTCACAAGACCGAGGACATGTCAAGAATTTCCTTAAGGCTTTTGTTTGAAAAAATGATGCAACTCTTTTTTAAAATAAACTTTAACCTTGTCACCTGGAAGAAATTAGTTACAGCATCAGTTAACTGCATATCTAATGGCAGCATTTTCATTATGGAACAGGGGATTTGGAAGATAATTCATGTAACAAAATTGTAAATCCCAAATTTAAAAAACTTCTGCATTTTCAGATATTGACATCTTTGTGAAATAAATTATGAATATAATTTATCACAAAATCATTGTTAGGTTTTCTTTTTTTTTTTTCTTTTTTTTTTTTTTGCAAAGACGTGTGGAGAGATCAAGAAAATCATTACATATTTGCAAAGATAATTTTATGCAAACATGAAACATCTGTAATCATTTCTTAGTGAAACAAGGCCAGGACTTAATTTCATCCATTGAGAATTGACTGGATCATGCAATTACATGACATGGGCATTACATAACAGAATAGAGTCAGGTTGTTAAAGGGAAGTTGAAGACAATATTCTGATTTTACTTTTTAAACTTTAGTTAGTGTGTAATGAGCATAAGCAACATCTGCAAAGTTACGACACTCAAAGTTCAATGCAAAGGGAAATATTTTCTTTTAAAGAATTTTCTGTTTAAGGACCACAACAAACAGCTGGTAGGGACTACAACGATCTTCTTCCCAGGTTAGTGACATCCCTAACCCTAAAATTTACATAAACCCTGCCCCCCAAGAACACACAACAAAGCGGGTGAGGCCATGCTGGGCTGCTTTAGAGAAGAGGAAGAGTTGTTGTAGTAGAGTGTTGTTGCCATGTCATCATTTTATGCTGGACTGCTTCACAAACAAGGGTCAATTTAACGTAGGATTTGAACAAAAGATTAACATGACGGCACATGCTAGTCGATGAGTTGAATCAACTATACATCAACTACATAAATTTATCTACTAACCATTCAGAAATGTCCAGTTTCATTCTAAAAGTTACTTCTTCCTAAATCTCTCCATCAGTGTCCGACTCCGGTTTGAACAATGTAAGGCTGTAAGGCTGTTACTGACAATCATAATTTTGGCTGCGTGAGATTCTCCTGCTTTGTTGTTATTGAGCAATCGAAGCGTGAACTGTTAAAGCGCTGCCCTCTTCTGGAAAGCAGGCCAGGAGCAGCAGCTCATTTGCATTTAAAGGGACACACACACAAATGTGTGTTTTTGCTCACACCCAAATAGAGCAAATTATAATAATTTGACAATCTATAATAAATGACCTATGGGGTATTTTTAGCTGAAACTTCACAGACACATTCTGGGGACACCGGAGACGTATATTACATGTTGTAAATGGGGCATAATAGGTCCCCTTTAAAGTCTCAGGGGGCTCTTCAAGTCAGTACTTTAAGTGTCAAGGATTCAGCTGACAAAGGTGAGGTTAGGAGCCTCTGGCCAAGTAAACAACATCAACTAAAATATGCAGTTGTTCCAAAATATCTACAGTATAGCCAGAGTGTGCATTACACCTATGACTGTATGATCAATGATCTGCATGACAGCAACCTTTAGCTATACTCTAGTTCTATACTATACTATATTTAGCATAACCTTATTGGTTAATTAAACCAAACAGCTGTCTAAGAGAATGTGGGGTCAACATTACACATTTACCCACTATGAGTGTGAGAAACCAAATTGCACAATAAATAGCATATATAATCAGTAAAGACTATCTGTGATATTTGCAGATGCTATGAGCCTAAATGTCAGCAGGCCTTCACGACATGTAAAATGCTTTCTTGAATGCCCGGGGCACACTATGGAAGACAGTCCCCATGGTAACCAACACAACAGCCTGATTTCTCCATGGCAACCAAAGCACCATGGGGATATAAATGTGAGCAGAAAACAGAAAACTAAAGAACAAAGACTATTTGTGTCAGACACTTCCACTATCAAACATTCAAACAAATCTGACAAATTTCTGTTGACTCTAGACAAATAACAATGAAATATATCAGTATTTATTTTTCCTACTATGGTGGTAAATGGGGGCGAGATCTGTTTGGTTACTGACATTCTTCCAAATATCTTCTTTTGTGTTCAGTAGAACAAAGAAATTCATAAAGGTTTGGAACTACTTGAAGGTGAGTAAATGATGACACAATTTTCATTTTTGGGTAAATTATCCCTTTAAAGGTGAAGTGTGTCATTTCTGTGGCATCAAATGGAATTGCAATTTGAGTGGCCCGACTGAACTGGGAGCAAAAACACTTAAACAAAGTACTTTGTGAGGCCACAGTACGTGAAGACTATTTTCCAAATGATTGATATCCCTTTTCCATCTTCATGTTAATGCATATTTTGAGTCTTTTCAAAATACACTATCACAGCTGTTCTAAACTGGCTGTAGAAACTAACATGACCACAGAGTTACTGTGCAAACAGTCAGGACCACTTACCGTGAGAGCAGAATGAAAAAAAAAAACAAAGACAACTAAACAGGAAACCGTATAAGAGACATGCAGCTTAACTCACAGTTCCCTCACATAAATAACAACCACAACTCAAGAAAGAAATCAAATGTGGCACATCAGTGCCTAAAGAACTGCAGATATAAACATCATTCAGAATGGCTGCTCTTTCTCTTCTAGAATTTATAGTCTCTGCACTTGGCCCATTTCCTCATGGATGGCACAAAAGACATTTTTTAGCCCCTCAAAATGGTTGCATAGCAAAAGTCTAAAAAGTGTCATGGCACTATGGTCCTCCAGACAGTTTACCACCTTATATCATACTTTCCCCTGAGAGACGTTGTTTAGTTGTTATGTAATTTGTTTGTAATATACTAAATGGTGCACAGCAGCTGGACCAACTGCAGGACACACTGACTGAGAGAATACAACAACAGATTCATAAGAGACTTGACATGTAGGACTTGGAATCCACATATCCTTTCATGAAACTGTTATTTTTCCTGAATATTTAAATTAGGATGAGTTGCGGCTTGTGTGGATCATCGTTACTGCACTGCCACAACATTGGGACAACATTTAATGTACATGTATTGCTTCTTATAAACAAACACAAAAATACTTATAATTATTGAAAGCAATTTCTGAGAGTGATTACTTCACTTGCTAAAAATACCATGTGAAGACCTCCCTGTGACCAGTGCTGTGAACTGTAGCATTAGCAAGATTAAAATTGTTTTGAAAAACTTTTATATGACATTTAATAACATTTTTAAACTTTATGATACATGTGGTGTAACCATCAAGTAAAAAGTAATAACATATTTTCCATACACCTTGAATATGTGAGTCTTTAAAGAGAACCAATTATGCTTTTTAACTTTAAACTTTCTTTAGTGTATAATGTTGCTGTTTGAGCATGGTCTGCAAAATTACAAAGTACAAAGACACTCCAAAGGGAGTTATTCTCTTTATCAGTAAACCACTCAATTGTAGTCTTGAGTTTTCCTCCGGGAACGTACACGTCACAATATTCCTCATCTACATAATTCCTGACCATGGCATTGGCCAAAAAAAAAGGTGTAATGTCTGATTGGGTTGTGTTAGTAGTGTGTTGAAACTCGAGGATATGGTAAGGGGAGTGACATTTCTGAAACACGCTCAAAGTGGTTCGCTCAAACCAATCACAACACACTGGTCTAGTTGACCAATCAGAGCACACTGCGTTTTTCGTAAGGAAGGGCTTCATAGAGATCGTTGTAGTGAGAAATCGAGTCCCAGAGGACTGAAATGCGCCATAATGACCATTAATGTCTTTTAAATTACATGGTTCATATACTAGTATATACCTGAAGCTATGAGTTGTGAAATCAAGCATTTTTTGTTCTTACTGTTTTTTTTTTTTTAGTTTTAGTACTAGCATAGCATACATCTACCCGATTAGCCTGCTAGCTTAGCTTATATTAAATTAGGTATATTTTTTGCTTTCAATACAGTTCCCAATTACATGTTTCAAATTAATGATGTTTGTCTGTACTTAGCATGACAATTTAGTAAAAATGTATAATAGTAATATTATACCACATTGCTATTATTGTGTATAATTAATATTAAATTACTTTTACAGAACATAGTATTTTGCAACAATCCTTATCCTTATAAAAAAAAAAAAAAAAAAAAAAAAAACATTTTAGGCGTTTCCAGTTTGTTTTATTAAGCAATACATAGGCATTCATTTTATATTTCAAGCATATTGTTTGTGCACTTAATGTAATAACCATCATACAAAAGTGAAATAATTATTAGGTTATAATTAGTCAAGACATCACGATAACAACTTTTGATGAGGCATTCGATTTCGGAACTAAACAGAGCGTTTATGACATTTGTTTATTTATTTATTGAATGTTGGTCGTGCCATGTGACTTTGTGAACAAATGTTTTTCAAATATTGTTACCAAAGTTTTGTCAAATAATTTACTATAGTTCTCTCTTCAAAAATTTCATTCGTTAAATGAGGCTTATTTCTTCATTTTGACATCAGGACAGTTAAACCATGCACCCTCACTTTTTTGACTTTATGCACAGAAATGAAAAACATAGAAGAACATAAAAACTCATCTACATGAAATTGCATTTTTAATGTACTGTAATATTGAACATGAGTTTTTACTTTACATTAAACATATGAAATATGTGTTATATGCTATTGAAAAGTTGGCTTAGCCTTAAGGCTGTGAATTTTATGAAATAATAATGAAGAATGATTAATGCATGATTGGAATGATTATGCATCTGCATCTGCCACATTCCCCACAGAAACTAAAGAAATCAGGTAATGGTGCAAAGACATCCTGTGCAGACAGTACTTTGCACAACGCTCTAATTCTCTATTACAACGCTCTTCTCCTTTATTTTTATCATCGTTTGATGAATTACTGCTCCCATAATCAATAGAAAATGTACAAAAACATCTCTTTAATATTAAAAATAAAATAAAGTTCTTTTTATCACCTGCTTTCCACGGGTGATAGCGTGATGTTATTTACAGCAGACAAATATTGCTGACTATTGTTATTAAGTCATAAAAATTTGCAACCATGGTGAAAAAACATTTTTCAGTCCATGTCTGTTTCAGTATATTCCACAAAAGTTCTTTCTGACTGCATTAAAGAAACTTAACTCAGCTCCATAAACTTTTATGGATACTATAACAGTGACCCAAGTTAGACACAATAGATTACTAGGGTCCAAAGGTAAACCTCTGCTGTGAAACAATGCTCAGGAAGAATTCTCTGAGCATTCTGGACCTTTCTAGTTGTGTACATTTAGACTTGTGGACATTGCGCACATTTAGTTTCAGCCTGAGGCTGCTACTGTCTCACATGTCACAGACAGACAGTTCACTTTCACATACTATGAAAATCACCCATTCTGTCACCATTTATAACATGTTAACAGTCTTTTTTAAAACAAATGGCTTTCAAAACATTGCACTGTTTTGTGATTTAATATACCTTCTCAGGTGCACTCTCTGTATCTTATGCCAAGAAGCTGTTTGACACTCTCTTGACAGACTAATATTGCAAAAAAAAAAAAAAAAAAAAAAAAAACAACAACAACAACTACTACTATCTAGTTTCTAGCACACTGCATGTACTACACTAAGGGTGTGTTCACACTTGGCAGGTTTGGTTAGATTAAAATGAACTCTGGGGTGACTGCTCTGTTGTTAGTGTGGTTCATTTTAATAAGTGTGAACGCTGCCATCGAAACCCTGATGCACACTGCACACCAAACAACTTACAAACAAACTCTGGTGCAGTGCGATTGCAATATGAATGCAACATAAACCAAAGACATCTAAACAACACAAAAACAGGATGTGATGTCACAATATGCACCCCTAAAAAACATAGACATAATATCCGTAGACGCCTCATAGACTGATGCTGCCTATTGGAGTGGACGTATCAGCGCGGCGCCATCTTGGATGGGTCCCCAATGTGCCGCCCCCGAATTTATTTCTACAGAGGAAGATGTATCCTCAACTACAATAATCATAACTCCCCGAGTTTTTACCGGATTTTCACACGGTTTGGTTTGTTACAAACGGCAGAGACTTAGTTATGATACAGGACGCTGTCACACATTGAAAAATTCTGCTTTCATGTTGAAATACTTTGTATTACGCTCTTTAACAAAGACATATGGTAGGCTATGGCATATTGATAAATGAATGAGTTTTATATTTTAATAAAGAAACAAGTTTGGTTGTTCATTTGAATTTATTTCACTCACACTCTCACTCACTCACAGACACACTCACGCAAGCTCCCATATATAACTTAAAGTTGGTTTTATATTCGCACATTCGGACTTCTGATAAATGCAGACTTTCCAATAAATGTGCAATAAATTAATGTTTGCAAATTTTAAGCAGCGACATGACATTGACTTAACTTACAACATTTTTCACAGTCGATCAAAATTGGCAAGTATTGTTTTAATGGCATATTCACTTGTGAATGTCCACTGAATGTCCAATGTAGTGTGATTAACAAGGCTATGGAATACGGATGTCCGAATGTGCGAATATAAAACCAACTTTACCGAAGTCCATATATACTGTACCAGCTCAGAATTTTTTTTTAAAGGCCTGGAAAAGTAAACGTTATAATTCCAGGTCATTCCAACATCTTACATTACCCTGTCAGGCTTGCAACTGGGACTGGGGAGCTAAAATCCTTTAAAAAGAACTGTTTTTCACAGCTTCTTTCGTATGCTTGCACTCTGTAACTCGTATGCTTGCACTCTGTAGTTAATTTTGAAATCATTGTTCAATCTTACTTGTGAAATGTAATCCCATGCGATCTGGTATCAATACTGCGTCGGTTATTGCAACCGTAAGCTTCACAAAAAATGGGCATAATTGCTCGCTCTCCGTTGACTCCGATTGACTCTGGTGCTAGCGTTGAGTGGAGAGACCCAACCAATATGGCGGCGACGCTGGATCACGCTCCAGCACGTCATGAGACGTCTACGTATATATGTCTATGCTAAAAAAGACACAGGAGCAACTTTGCCATTGCAGGCATCAAAAAAGCCATCTTCTTGCAGCAGATCATCATTTTGTGTGCAACAGAGCACCAATCCCTTTCACATTTTATATGCTCTTCAAAAATTCTCAGTTGGTAAAAATACCATCATATGTACACACAATAAGTGCATTTAACCCAGCACACCGCATTGTTTTGAATGTTCACTAAGTTCCGTCACAAAATATATGTCCTATTTTGTATCTTTAGCTTTGGTTTTAAAATTGACAGTGTGAACACCAAAATGATACTAATGTATGGTCCAGACCAAAACAACTAAGAGATTCGAAATACAAGTATGAACACACCTTAAAGGCATGTTCACACTTGGCAGGTTTGGTTCTATTAAAAGGAACTCTTGTGCAATTGACCCTTCGCCGGGAGTTTGATTGACAAGCGATCTAACCAATCAGAACGCCGAATCCGCCATTTTGTCCGACAAAGCAGTCAGTAGTTAGAAGATTAACCTCAGTGGAGTTAAACTTGAAAAATTGTGTATATTGATGTCTTTCCGCATTTGAAACAACAATCATTCTCATTTTCATTCGTGTTTATTTGATGCTTTAAATGGACTAGTAGGAAGAGATTATAGGTTTATGAGCCTCTTGAGCTGTGGCGCTACAGCAATCTGTCATGACCATGGTCACGACATATTAAAGAGCCACAAAACGTTTTTTTATTGTTTGAATTTCTTAAAAATCTACACAGTTTGAAAGCTGGGACTTTGTTTAATATCATAAGTAACCTGCTTTGTCTTGTCCGTCGACGTGTTGTCAGTATCCTCTTTCTTCCGCGATGTATTTTTCACTGCGTGTGGCGTGACAGCGCCATGGCTTGTTGGACAAAGCAACAGTAACTAAGGGGGGCGGGTCTTTGCAAGAGTCAATTGCTCTGTTAGTGCATATCATTTTAATAAAGTATAAACGCTGCCATCCCTGGTGTGCACCAAGCGAAGTGAGATCCCTCTTCCAAATGAACTCGGAACTCGGATACGGTTCGACGGAAATATGAATGCAACACAAAAAAAATACATCTAAACAAACATTTAAATGTATACTGTTTAGGAAAAATATTATATTAGCAATATTATATAGAGTGACATTATAAAGACAATAAAATTCTATTATTTATGCATTTATTAGTCCACTTTAATAAAAAAAATCGGGAAAACAGCTTCTTTTTTCACAAAACTATATGTGTAGATTCACTTGTTTGTTTCTCTTACTGTTAAAAACTATTGTTAAAAAAATTTGGTCAATGAATAAATTTGTTTCTTTAATATAAATTGCTTGTCTCTCACACACCTTATAGGTTGACCTGCTCTAAACTAACTATGGCACTTTCAATGATTAAGGTTTATTATGGTCTTCTTTATTAAGGTTTATTATCAAATTATGGTCTGAAAATCTTAAAATGTTTCGAACAGGTTTCCTGATGCAATCATTGCTTTCAGTGGTGCAGAAATGATACACTTCAACTTCGCTTTTATTGACAAGAAGAAACTCGATTGATTTGTCTTGCAAAGAAAGATAACAGTTATTTTGCAATATTTTCCATGTCTAAATTTAGAATGAATCTCTAATAGCACCACAGTCAGAATGATAAAGCATAACTCATTCAGAGGACCAGTTTGGACACAGAGGGATTAATCAATCATCATAAGACGCATGAAATGACATTTTGTCTTGATTTTCACAGTACTGCTGGAACAAGATCTCTTGACCAAGTGCATGATGCAAAGGTCGGTCAGCTGGGCAGCTGAAGTCATCCGTACCCAAGACACATCATGACATGTAGGGGTGGCCTTTCTTTTTTTACCCCATTGCTCGGGGTCGCCGCGAGAAGAGGGTCTCATTCACCATCTCTGTATCATCACCAGCTGTGTCAGTCAAACAAACCAACAGCCCCAGTGAGTCACGGGCCAGCACTTGTAACGTTTGCATCATCAACGCATCACTGGCTCATTTGTTTGTCTCCAGAAGAAGCCTGGAGAATAGACAACTTGAATGTGCTGAATTTAGATTTCCACTAGGGCCCAGCTGAGCATAATAACTGTATCACACAGGCTTTGCTGTTGTTGTGGCAGCAACAAAAAGTGGACAAGTGCCAATTGCATAAATGAAAGGCAAATGCACACAACTGAATCATATAAAGCCCAGAAGCCCCTTTAGAGGCAAGCAGGCATTTGTCAGGAATGACAGACAAACTCCTGACCGAGGAACAGACACACTCTGTTGTTTAAACACAGTGATAATCTCCATACATGGAAACAGTAAATGCATGTCGTTCATGCCTCTCTCTAGCTTCACGGACAGGATTTCTCTACCCAACCCACTCCGGACATCTGAATAACCTGTATTTCCTTGTTCCACCTGCTAAGACTGTAATAATAAACCATTAACTTTCTACTGCCGCTACAGAAAAAGTCCTTCCCACATATCATACATGTTGTCTACACAAGCATCCACGATAAACACTATAAAGTTATGTGATCCAGTAATCACTAAATAAAAGTTTCAAGCAGCAAACACTAACAAACCACATGTGAATGCAAATTTGGATTTGAATACCAGCCTGCAGTTATGTATTTATTCACCACATCCCAACACTATCGATCAAAATTTGTTTTGAAAGAAATGAATGTTTTTACTCAACAAGGCAGCATTAAACTGATAGCAACAATAAAGACATTTATAATGTTACAAAAGATTTCTATTTCAAATGCATTCATCAAAGAATCATGAAGAAATGCATCACAGTTTGCACAAAAATATTAAGAAGCACAACTGTTTTCAACATTGATAATAAGAAGAAATGTTTCTTGAGCAGCAAATCAGCATATCAGAATGATTTCTGAAGGATCATGTGACACTGAAGACAGGAGCAATGATGCTGAAAATACCGCTTTGATCACAGGAATAAATTACATTTTAAAATATATTAAAATAGAAAACATTTATTTCACATTTTCAATAATATCTCACAATATTACTGTTTTTATTGTATTTTTAATCAAATAACATGTCAATGTACCAAACAAAACTTTTTTTTTTATTAATAACTTTCATTAACAGATATGTGTATGAGTAATGATATTTAAGCATTACATAATTACATTCAAATGGACTTTTTATGAAACTTTATGAAACTGCATAATTCTGCATAATTAGTTTGCTAATCAAAATGAATTGATGCATTATTAATGAAAGTGAAAGTGTTGGCTTATTTATTAGTTAGAGTTTACCTTATTCTTAGTAATAACATTATTATTAATAATACGTACATGATAGAGATTTGAGGGCTCTTTTGACAAAATGCAATATGTAGCACCTAGCAAAATATCTTAGCAACCAAATAGCAACACACAGAACCACTCTGAATACCTTAGCTAATACTTCAACTATCTAGAACACCCTAGCAGTGCATTGGAAACAACTTCTTAAGCAATACTGGTAGAGTTTTAAATGAAATGACCATTCAGTTCCACAGAAAATTTAAAAAATTAATGATTATTATATGATTATGAGTTCACACACACATGTTGGCCAATATGTTTCGATGTGGTAAAAACATTTTGAAGCAACGGGAAAATCATTCACAACATGACAACAACATCACTTCAGATCAGAAAACGCGTTCAAAATCGAAACGGTCGACAACATCAGGAGAGAGCGCTCGTCAGAGAATTCCCCGCGAAAACGCAAACGCGCTCACCTTTTTAAAGATACACTTCACAATTATTCAGCTCAGCCAAAACTGCATGCTTAGAAACATATTTATTAAGACATTAACCAAACAAAAATATCAAAACTGAACACTCTAGATAACACTCTAGACCGTGACTTTCTCAGCTGTCACACAGCCTGAAGTAACAGAAGTACTCATGCCTGCATTAAAATCGCTCTTTTAGTGACAGAAAGTGAGAGGAGAGTGAAGGGAAGAGGTCAGAAGTGATGTCCTCTCACCTGTGCAGGTTCGTTTTCACCTGTGCCGACGGTGGCCATGTTGAAGTAGATCCTGAAGCAACTGTACACATTGAAAAATCTGCCCCAGTGTGCAGCAACTTCCTGCTCTGTCCATTGGCTCTGTTCCTGAAAAAATATGTGTGCCAGCATGCAATAACTCCCAAAAAGTTTCCAGTTACATATAACGAATGCTTTCGAGAAACATTTATGGCAATGTAATATAAGACAGCGTGTTAAAGTTGGCTTTATTTTACTTTATAGGCTAGTGCACCGAAGGGTGGCTATTGATGAGCAATAAATAGTGTAGGCTAACTAACACTTTAGGGGAAAATACAAAAACAGTATTATTGAACACAAGCTTATATCAGTAAAGAGTTTTGTATGGAATAAGGCTAAGCCATATTCCAAATGTGTCTTCCAAAATGTTTATGCTGTTGTGTTGTTGTCGGATTGGGCAGGGCAATAAACCAATATCATCTCAAAAATCAATCTACTGTTGCATTTTTTTGCAAGGTTAACAGTTAACTTAAAAAGTAAATAAATTTTAGCTTTTGGATTGAAGTGATGGGATTTGAGATAAGGTTGCTCTTTAAAGAACACTAGATGGCGCCATTGTTTTATATTTCTACACGGGCATGTCATTGACTATGCTGTATCACTGTACGGGAAACCGGGGCTTGTTGTCACAACTAAGGGATGCATTTATGAAGTCTGGGTTCAATTATAAAGCAGCGGTTTTCTATGTAAAATTCTCATTATGCCATATTTTTAATATCTCTTGGGAATGCAAGAACACGATGGGGTACATTAGGCTACACATTAACTATTATGAAGGTAGTTTTTATATTGTGGCATTTTGTCACATGTGTTTAGTATGTTGTTGAACAGATTAATTACAAATACTTTAGGCTAAAATGTTTTGTTTTGCAGATTTTTCATGAATGATTTTGTCCAGATTTCAGCTTGTTCCATCATTCAGGCATGTTGTCACAAGTTCAATGAACTCTTTTTTCTTCCTTTGAAAATACTGGTTAAAGGATTAGTTCACTTTTAAATAAACTTTTCCTGATAATTTACTCACCCCCATGTCATCCAAGATGTCCATGTCTTTCTTTTGTCAGTCGAAAAGAAATTAAGGTTTTTGATGAAAACATTCCAGGATTTGTCTCCATATACTGGACTTCAATGGCCTCCAGACGGCTGAAGGTCAAAATTACAGTTTCAGTGCAGCTTCAAAGGGCTTTAAACGATACCAGACGAGGAATAAAGGTCTTATCTAGCGAAACGGTCTGTCATTTTCGAAAAAAATACAACTGTATATGCTTTATAAACACAAAATATCGCCTTGAACGTACTTCCGGTTTCCTCATTCTTCAAAGCGCTTACGCTGTCCGACACCTTCCCTATTCAACTTACGAAAAAAAAAAACGAAACTAGTGCCGCGTTCGTTCCGTGACATGGGGGTGAGTATCAGGAAAAGTTTATTTAAAAGTGGACTAATCCTTTAAATGCTTGATTTCTACACACACACACAAAAAAAAAAAAAAACTCCCAACATGAAATAATCAGTGAGGTTAAAACTATGACTACTAGCCCCAGCCTTGCCTTTAGTTACATCCAGTAGTAATTAATGTGAGTTTCTGTTTAAATAGTGAGTGTCATAAGACAACTGTCAACATGGTAATATAACTTAAACTTTCAGTAAATATAAAAGTAAAAAGGAAACATTGTTTGGTCAGTGTAGAGTAAATACTAAGACCTCTGAGTCACTATTGGAATTATGTTTGTTCTTGAGGCGAATTGTCTTTAAAATACCAGGAACATGTTCCAGCAATGCAAGACATTCATGGCAGCTCAGTCTAATAAGGTGTTGAATTACAGTGGAGCAGTCTTCATGTCTGCAGAGTAACTTAAACCAACCATGACAATCACAGCAATAACAATCACCCTGAATCGCAAACCCCCTTATTTAAAAATGCTTGATATTTTCAACAACACTGTATCATATTTTCATTAATAATAAAAAAAATCTTACTTATTAATATAAATTAAACGTTAATATTACATCACCCCAGACTGCTAATCATTATTTACACTAGTGTTTCCAAACCCGCGGGATTTACGACGGGTTACATGAAGAGGTTATCGGTTTGACGATAAAACCACGATATAATTCCCGACGGTTAATATTATAGTTTAATATTTGAATCATCATTAAACCCGTATTTTACAACCAGGACTACCAGGACTTACAGTAAATACTGTAAATAAAGCTAGCAACGTCTCATGCAGGCGCAGAATGCAGCATTTTGTTTTGTGTAAAAAACATGGCGAAAAGAAGTGAGAGGTTTCACAACCTTTACAACCTAGTGCATTAAAGTATGAATTAATTATATGAATGTATCTCTGAAGGGAACTGGCTGCCTTGAGAAAAGTTTCGATGGCATTTTCTTTTCATCTTACCTCCGTGTAAAGCGCAGCGGTTCTTTGTATACAGCCGTTACCGGGGAAACAGCTCTATTTCTGCCTTAAGCGCCATCTACTGGCAGAGAGTCGATTTTAACTTCACTTAGCCTGTCTGCGTTTTTTGTTTCTAAAAAATCAATCAATTTGGATAAGGCCGTGGCGAGAATTATTTATGGAGCTGATAAAATACCTATCATTATTTATCATTTTGACACATCCTCTTAAAAAACTCCTCTTAAAAGTGGTTTAAAGGCGAAATCTGAGGTTTATCATTTTGTAAATCTTTTTGTCAATTCTTTATTTGAACATGTAACACATGTTAGATAAGTCACCCAACCAACACTTGTTAATTTATAGGGTTAGTTCATCCAAAAATGAAAATTCTGTCATTAATTACTCACCCTCATGTCGTTCATAACCCGTAAGAACTTCGTTCATCTTTGGAACACAAATTAAATTTTTTTTATGAAATCCAAAAGCTATCTGACTTCTCAATAGACAGCAATTCAATTACTACTCTCAAGGTCCAGAAAGGTACTAAAGACATAGTTAAAATAGTCCACGTGTAGTGACTACAGTGGTTTAACCTTAATGTTATGAAGCACACTTGTTGTGCACAAAAACAAAACAAAAATGACAACTTTGACCTATACAGTTGTCGTAGTAAGCACAGTGCAGAGCTTCCATGTTCTACGTCAGAACGGCAACTCATTATTGGCCGGCTCTTGTGTCAGCATCGCATTGTGCTCCTCAGCATTGGCTAATACTGAGCCGGTGTTCGGACGGAAACACAGAAGTGGGTTGGAATGACATGAGGGTGAGTAATTAATGACAGAATTTTCATTTTTAGATGAACTAACCCTTTAAAATCCATCCATCATTGTTAATGTTATTATTTTAATACCATAGCTGATCAGACCGGCACCCTGATGTATACTGTATACACATACAGGGCTTGGATAATGAAACACATGGTTTTAGACCACAATAATTTATTACCATGGTGTAGGGCCTCCTTTTGCAGACAATACAGCATCATTTAATCTTGGGAATGACAGATAAAAGTCCTGCACAGTGGCCAGAGGGATTTTGAGCCATTCTTGAACAGTGGCCAGGTCATTATGTGATGCTGGTGGAGGTAAACATTTTCTGACTTGCTCCTCCAAAATACTCCAAAGTGGCTCAAAAATATTTAGATCTGGTGACTGCAGGCCATTGGGGATGTTCAACTTCATTTTCATATCTTTCAAGTCTTTCTGTGTGTATTGGTGCATTAATCATGCTGACACACGGCATCCCTTCAAGGTACAAAAAACCATTAGGTGCACATGGTCCTCCAGAATGGTTCTGTAGTCATTGGCAGTGACGCGCTCATCAAGCACAGTAGGAAATGCCATGATATTGCGGCCCAAACCATCACTGATCCACCCGCCATGCTTCACTCTGGGTCTTCTCCACACCGTAACTCGGAAGACAGCGAAGGTGATCTCATCAGAGAACAATACATGTTTCACATTGTCTGCATTGGCACGAGTGACCAAAGGTTTGGCTATAGCAGCCCGACCATGACTACTGAATTTGAGGAGCTGCTGTTGAACAGTTTAGAAACAGAAGAGTCGAGGTGTGAATTAAAATTTCTGGGATAAATTTGGGGATTGTGTGTGTATATATAACTATACACACACACACGTACAGTACAGTCCAAAAGTTTGGAACCACAAAGATTTTTTATGTTTTTAAAAGAAGTTTCGTCTGCTCACCAAGGCTACATTTATTTAATTAAAAATACAGTAAAAACAGTAATATTGTGAAATATTATTACAATTTAAAATATGTTTTCTATTTGAATATATTCCACAAAGTAATTTATTCCTGTGATGGCAAAGCTGAATTTTCAGCATCATTACTCCAGTCTTCAGTGTCACATGATCCTTCAGAAATCATTCTAATATGCTGATCTGCTGCTCAAGAAACATTTAATGTGTACACTTGTACAAAAATGTACAAAATATTTGTGTACAATATTTTTTGTATACAGCAATTTTTTCAGGATTATTTGATGAATAGAAAGTTCAAAAGAACAGTGTTTATCTGAAATCTGATCTTTTGTAACATAAATGTCTTTACTGATTGATTTAATGCAACCATGATGTAAAAGTATTCATTTCTTTAATTTCTTTTCAAAAAAATTAAAATAAAAATTCTTACTGACCCCAAACTTTTGAACGGTAGTGTATAATGCTACAGAAGCTTTGTATTTCCGATAAATGCTGTTCTTTTGAACTTTCTATTCATCAAGGAATCCTGAAAAAAAAAAAGTACACAACTGTTTTCAACATTGAAAATAATCATAAATGTTTCTTGAGCAGCAAATCAGCATTTTAGAATGATTTCTGAAGGATCATGTGACACTGAAGAGTGGAGTAATGATGCTGAAAATTCAGCTTTGCATCAATAAATTACTTTGTCAAATATATTTAAATAGTACACAGTTATTTTAAATTGTAATAATATTTCACAATATTACTGTTTTTTACTGTATTTTTAATTAAATAAATGTAGCCTTGGTGAGCAGACGAAACTTCTTTTAAAAACATTAAAAATCTTAGTGGTTCCAAACTTTTGGACTGTACTGTACATACATATATATATATATATATATATATATATATATATATATATATATATATATATATATATATATATATATATATATATATATATATAATTATAATTAAATTTTAAAAGTCTGAAGAAATAATGCTAATAATAACAACAATAATAATGATGAAGATGATGATGATAAAATGAGTAGGTGTGTCCAATTATTTTTGGATTTTGTTTTATATACATTATTATACATATATATCTCAATTCATTTATGACCTGCACTACCTTCATAGACCCCCAGGGGTCCCAAATGTAAAACACTGAATGGACAGAATATAAATATTTATATCCACACAATTTCCTGAAGTACTTTTGACATGAATAAGATATGTCAGTCTAAAAAAAAAGAGCAAAAAATGTCTAAAATCTCCAAAACACCTTGTATTGCAAATATCAAGCATAAATCAGCAAATGCAGAAATCATTTAGACACATGAAGAGATGCATTATGTCCTAATTGAACTTTAATCACATAGAAAATAAATTACATTTTATTCATGAATAAACTTCTTACCTTAAGTTGCAGTAAAAGCCTGTCTTGGGACACGTGGCTACTGTCGGCCACTGAATAGGTCAAGGAATTATGTGTCCAGTGTCCAGATGGGATTGCATGGAGTGTGAACACAGGATAAATAGGGAGGCTTGTAAATGCGGCTACTTGCACATCAGCCTTATGTAACATGTCTCCGGACAGATTCTGCAGGGGGCACAATCAAACATGGCTTGGCTTTTGCCATCTGCTTGAGATTGATCATTGCAAAACAAAAGTTAGACATACCAAATACTAAAAACCTGTTTAATTCAATGTACACTCATATTGCTTATAATAAAAAAAACAATGCATTACATTAGAAAAGAATGCAAAACAGAAGCATTTTCATGAGTGATCTCAGACTTTTGGATGCCTCTCGGAACTGTCATGAGTATAAGTGACTACCAGACACACACATTTAGCAATTATTTTCAAACTGATCCTTCTACCTGAAGCTAAACCCAGACATCTAACTGTGCCACTGGCTAAAGGCTGATTAGCACACTCACCTGCCAACTCTGTCTGCACATCAATGGCTTTAGTAGATTAAAAGGTTTCCCACATCACTAGTCCAGGTTATCTTGATCTGGAAAAAGGCCTTGCTTTAAAACAGTGCACCAAATCCAAACGTAAAATTAATTTTTGCCCTATGAAGCACAAAGTAAATGATCATAAATTTGGTATTTGCAATCATAACGAGACAGCGGATAATTGAAAAAATGCACTGTGATGCTTCATAGGTTATGTGCATAGCTTTTGTGCATTTTCAGAACTGTCATTTAAAAGTTTAAACGAATTATGACGCACTGGCGCTCATTAGTGATGCACAAAATGACAAATGAGTCTGACAACTGGGTCATAGCAGGTATTTTACATGAATAATTTAAATTAATTTGAAGGATTACATATTACAAATTGGAAAATTTCACTTATATGTTATGCACCACATAATATCACCTACTTGACAAGCAGGCAGGCTAAGACATCCCAATTCTGAAGCTGAATAATCCTGTTTACAGGATGTGTCCCACTCAACTTTGCCTTTATTCAGTCACTGCCTCCAAGGGATCAGGCTCCAAGCAGTTATAAATATATCTACATCACACACTTCATGCATGATTCAAAAACATCCTCTGGGCTTATAGGCATGAAACGGGCCCTGAAGTATCTCTTGATGTGGGTCTGGCTCCGCCGCCCTGGTTTCATTCATAATTTGAGCTGTGTTTCTCCGAACAAGTAAAAAGAATTGCTAGAATTGGGACAGTCTGTTCTTTTACTGGATCCGCAAGTCCAGGCTTTTTTGACATACACTGCTGTTATGAAACAGAACTAATCGGCCATTCAGGTTTTTGCTCATCTACTATATATGCAGAAGATAATATCGGAAATGAGTCGATGGTAATCTACTTATTTGGATTAAAATGATGTAGACTACAGACCTGTCAGTCATTTAACATCTAATCATGGTGTAAATAAGTGTGTGTGTGTGCAGATGTATCTGACTGTGCTTGTAAATTTCAAAAGCTGAGGAGATTTTCAGCATGATGCCTTGTTATACAGAATTAGACTTAATGGCTACCAGCTTTGACAGTGACTGGCACTTGTGCGGTCATATGTCAGGTCTAAGTAGCAATTCCATTTGAACACCTCTAAGATGTTTCTTCTTTAAAATAAGCACGTTTCGCTTTGTGTTTCGGTGAAAATAAGCTTCCAAGACGCTGGCTGATGCTCTTGTTTGGCTCACAGCACATATGAGGCACCTTGTTTTCCTGAATGAAATCGTACGCGCGCGCTATTAATAGCACCGGCTCTATGACGTCACAATGGAAGCCGCATCTGACTCGCGACAGATGATGATTCTCTCAAAGAGCCTCGCGACCTGGAAGGACACAATATCCCCGCGTATTTATTAGTCTATACGCTTGCAAATATACAGGAATTAACTTTTTTTGCTCACAGACGGGGACGTAGTGGCGGTTAGGAGATGGTTTTGCAGCATTTCCCTAGCTAGCGACGAACGATTGTTCTTTCATAACATCAGCAAGCTGCAGTCACTGTATACTGAATTCTTGACTTCTGACAACAATAAACACACACATCACAAAGACACGGTACGTATGCTTGTGTCCACCATGTGATGGCTTTTGTTTGCAGGGTGGTGTCCTCATGTAATCATCATGCACCTTACAGTTGATCAACTTCTTAGATAGTGACAACGATGTATTGTTTTTATATATGCTATAAGTAAATTATAACATCATTTTTGTTGGTTATGAAATTATTTCCCAAAATTGCATTTTGTGGACAATGTGGAGTAATGCCAGTAGCAGATTCTCCATACATTCTCCACACTATTGCTTTGCAAGTTCATACATTGCTGTTTGCATTTTCAGCAGTGATAGTGTTTTATCTATAGCCTAATTGAAAAATGTGCTTCGTGTGGTAGCATATAAATGAACTACTTTTATTCACATTAATAATAATAATAATACTAATAATTAATAAGCCTAACAGAAATCAACTTTGGTAATCATTTTTAAGGGTGAGATGAGATAAGGAATAACACCTTGCATGGGCACCTGCATACTTCCACGTTTCACTGTGTGCATAAATGTTGTTGTATATGTTTATATTCTAACTGAAATGACTTGCACACTGCAGTTTCTCTGATTCAGCAGTTAGGGTAAAGTATGGTTGTTCTGCAAGTGCTTTAAATAAAAATCATAAAATATCTTTGATATTTACTATCCATTCACTTGTCCATTTCTACTCAATTTTATGATTTTTTTTAGTTTCAGCTTGGCTTTCTTCATTTGTAATTTCATTTTGAACCTTGGTACCGCTTTGGTTTTAATAAAACATTTAAGGTGGCAATTGATTTTTTTTTTTAAGTTTGTGTTTTTTTGCTCAGTTTTTGAACTGATTCTACCTAAAACCTCATTTTTTGATCAAAGTTAAATTGCAACAGCAAAAAAAAAAAAATAAGCCAATTAATCTGTCTTCGTACTGTACCTATATAAAGAGATTTCGGTGAGTGGATTGAAGTTTTGTCATCATGATGCTGAATGAATTCACATGCCTTAAAGGCACAATATGTAAGATTTTTGGATTAAATTATCCAAAAAACACTAGAACAGTGTTATATATTTTGTTGACTTGTGTACTTACATTATCACAAATGTTTCAAAGAATGTTTAAATCCAGAGAAATAAGCAATTCTAACCGGACTGTGTCCGTGCATCACCTGACATCATACCCGTGTTGGTTTTCGGTTTTATTTTGTAGAAACCATGGAAACACAAAAGATGCTTTAATATATTATGTGTTTTATTAGACAGGTGAGTAACTGTTTAGATACATAATCATGTTATATAGCTCAACACAGTAAGGGGCCGTTCACGTTGCGTTTTTTGCGCACTCAAGTTTATTATTTCGAATGTAGGCGTGCGGCAAGCGCTCTCATAATAGAAACGATGCACATGCGGTGCAATGATGAAAAATTCTCAACTTTTCAGAATGCTGCAAGCACACTGCAGGTCATGTGAACCAATCAGCTTTGGCCTTTCCGTAACAATATCGAAAGCTCAGCCGAACAGCTGATCATAGCTGTACCTGGCGGGTTTTTATTTCTCATCTCCATAAAAATATCTATTAGTAGAGCTAATGCAAGGGCTAGAAATCAATATCTGTGTGTCGCATTCGTGCTTGTCTCTCATTAGCAATTGCTCCTGCGGCCACGTTTTCAGCCACACCCTGCTTCATACAGTAATGTCATTCATATGATTTCTGCCTGAGCCCCGTCTGATTCTTTTCCACCGGCTGTAGATGTGAAGACAACACCTCCCATGATTCCACAAAACCAAGGCGTCATCAAGCTACGACTTTGTTTTGAATAAGCGACCTCTAGCAGTGAAAAATTACATATTGTGCCTTTAATCCAGTTTTAATGCACAAGTTTACATATTGCTGATATATTCTGATTGACATCATCACTACTGTTCAGACATTTTTGAGGTATAGAAATAAAGCTCAGTAATGATTTTTCAGAGAATGCTTTTTACACCTCACCTTTAAAAAAAGATCCAGTGGAAGATGTATTGAAGGTGTGAAGGTGAAAATTAGAGATGATGTTTCATTATGTATCAGCACTAATTGGAGTGATTAAAGGCCGCATCAGTAATTTAATATTGTATTATGTAATCAGACGTGTTTTGCCCTCTTGGAGTTAAGACATGAGAAATAATTGTATGGTTTCGATATTAAATATTAAAACCACATGGATGATACTGTTAATGTTATTATTTATTGATTATGGTAGATGCACCTGCCAAATAGTTAGCAGCCAATAATTACCAGAGCTGTCATTAAACACACAATTATATTGTTAGCAGATATTTTCAAACACTTTATATTTCAAATTTTTATTTATTTATTTTTTAAATTAAAATTATGAACATCTTTATATTTGTAGTCATACACACTGCATCTGACAAGAAAGTCATATGGGTTGGGTTTTGTCCCACTCAGCAGGAACAAGATGTGGATATAATATAGGGCAACTATTTTAGGAATGTGAAAACAAAGTCCTGTATTATATTGAGGTTTCATTGACCCACAGCAAGGTCAACGCTGTCTGCAGCTTCTGCTTTATTAGATCTGAAATGAAATACCGGTATGTATGTGCGCCGTTATGAATTCTTGTACAACAATTCCTCTTGTCATAGGGTGCTAAAGTTAAGTATGGACTACGAAAGACCCAACGTAGAGACCATCAAGTGTGTTGTTGTGGGAGACAATGCCGTGGGGAAGACTCGCCTTATTTGTGCCCGGGCCTGCAACACTACCCTTACCCAATACCAGCTGTTGGCTACCCATGTACCCACCGTCTGGGCCATCGACCAGTACAGAGTCTGTCAAGAGGTAAATCTTCTCTCAATTAAATTTACCTTGCCGTTATCATTGCATTACGTCAGGCCCATGGCTGGAGATAATGAGCGCATGATCCCTAGATTTGCTTCCATCAGGATTCATTTAAATTTCAGCTGGCAGAAGGGAAACAGATTACAGAAAACGATCAAACACGCCTGTGGTCTTCTTTGCTCCAGGGCAGCGGGGCAGGAATTAACGCTATGACTCCTTGTAGGTCTTAGAACGTTCCAGAGATGTTGTGGATGACGTAAGTGTGTCCCTCCGGCTATGGGATACCTTTGGAGACCATCACAAAGACAGACGCTTCGCCTACGGGAGGTACGGATACATTCCGTTTGATTCGTGCTTTCTGTGTAGTGGTGTTAGCTTAAAAGAATTGTTCACCCAAAAATGAAAAGCTTAGCTAAAAAGTCTCTTAGAAGAATCAACATTCAAATAATCTATTTTAAAATATTTAAATATACATTATTCAAATGTAAGGCTTCTTGGTCTTTGTTAGAAAATGGCGAAAATTATAAAAACAAGAATTCATCTTAATTTTTGTTTAGGGTCAGGGGTAGAAAATGAATAAACAGCTTGAATATTTATTATCAATGTGTAGACAGGCAATACAACATATAATAATATTTCTGTGGAACGTGTATAGGTTGTCGAATTTTAAAGGGTTAGTTCGCCCAAAATTGAAAATTCTGTCATAATTTACTCATGTCTTTCCAAACCCGTAAGTTCATCTTCCGAACACAAATGACGATATTTGTCACGAAGTCCGAGAGATTTCTGTCCCTCCATTGACAGTCTATGCAACTACCACTTTGACGCTTCAAAAAGTTCATAAAGAGATTGTAAAACGAATCCATATGAACATTTACATATAAACATTTATCGGCAAACATGAACGGAAGCTCAACCGGTCTTGCTTGATGCGCAAGAACAAAGCTCATTGGTTGTTGCGGAAGCTCAAACGTGCTGCGTAACACATGAGAATGAACTTTACCATATCTGTTGTGTGTTGATGAATATTTATATGTGAATAAAAGCCTAAATTCAATCAGTTTGACTTAAAAAAAAATTAAGTTTCTTCAGAAAACTTGGACTAAACCACTCAATTCATATGGATTAGTTTTACAATCTCTTTATGAACTTTTTGAAGCGTCAAAGTGGTAGTTGCGTAGACTGTCAATGGAGGGACAGAAATCTCATAAAAAATATCTTCACTTGTATTCCGAAGATGAACATAACATAAATGATGACAGAATTATCATTTTTGGTTGAACTAACCCTTTAAATCAAATGTATGAATGCAACACGAACATACACGGACCATTCTTTGTCTGTCCCATAACCAATCACTTACCATGTTTGAATATGTGCATTTCCAAATGAGATTTGAACACTTGATCTTCTTAAATTTCACTCTCTGAAACCCTAGCTATTGCATTTCTGAAGAAGACTTTCTTTTTGGTCCACATTCACTTTAACTGTATAGAAAATAGCAGCATAGTGCTGAACATCTTCTTTTGTGTTCCTCAGAAGAAATATAGTAGGTGTGAAATAACACGAAAGAATGTGTAAATGATGACATCGTTTTAATTTTTGGGTGAACTATCTTTTTAATTCCTTGTTAAATTAAATTCATTGCATTAGGGTGCATTATAATATTTTATTCATTATGGCCATCAGTGTGACTTAGATTAAACTATAATGTTGAAAATAACATAAATATGAGGGTATGCATGAGAAAATTTCACAGTGCTCTCTGGTTAATACTCCAACAAATTACCGGAGAAAAATTTGAATTGCTTCTTCAGTTCACAAGTGCCACCACTTTACTGAACAGAAAGACAGGAAGCATCTTGCCATCAGATGCTTTCATCATTTGCTCTGACATCAGACACTGAGCTATTTGCAATTGAATGCGTGCCGAACATGACAGCTGAGCACTGTTATGTTAACTCATGGCCATTTTGTGTCAAGCACTTGTTTAATGAGGTCTTTCTTTGCTTTCATCACACGCTCACTGCTTCTCATGCTTTCTTTTATGGCATTTTCGGAACAGAACATAGAAAGTTCTCATTTTGGTATGAGTTTGTGGTGGTGGTAACATAATTAACATCAATTATGTTATGTTCACAGATGTATTTACAAGAAATTTAGAATGCATAGCATGCAGCATTCATTTTCATATTGCTATTTCATTCAGGGTCATTTTTTGTTGAACTGTTAATAAAACAAACACATTTATTACTGTTTAACTGGACAGTTTTTACAGAAAGTGTTTTGGTTAGTGTTATAGTCACGTGTCAAACCTCATTTATTATTCAGCAAGATTTTTTTTCTTTATTTTAAGAGATGGCAGTAACAGCTTAAATAACAATATTAAACTATCTAGGGTGTGTCTTAGTCCACTGCTGAAGCAAAGTCATTTCCTCAAATGTTCGGTCCCTAGGAATTCCCAGAATGCATTAAAAAAAGGGCAGATCACTATATTTACTTAATGTGCTTGGAAATAATACATGAAGCTCATGCCTTGTTATACAGCGATGTTTTTTATAAATACCATTTTACATTTTATTGAGTGACCTTGTCATGTCAAATTTAGTCACCAGTGTCCCAGTGCTTAGTGGATTGTTAGCACCCAAATTCATGTTCATTATATACTGATTCATACCAGCTAGAGAAGGGAATGAGACGCAGTTCAAGAATCCATTTCAGAAGAAATTATATTCCTGGAGTGTTCAGTTATGTCCTTTTGGAGTTGTTTAACAGATGGTGATCAACTGGATGAGTATGACCTGATTCTTCCCTCTGACAGTCTGAAGAGAGACTTTAGAAACCCAAAGAAAGGTTGTCTGCATATTTACCCTACAAAAGAAAGATTTAGTGCTAAACACATCCCAATCCAGATACACTAGACTACATCAATCAGACACGGCTGCCTGGAGAGCATGCCTTGCTCCCTGACTTGCTCTCAGGTATGTTCAATAGAATTATATTTTTAGTCTTCCCTGCTTTATTGCATCCTAAAAATAAAACCAAGGCACTGAGGTCTGGAGTCATAAAGCTTGGCTCTGACTTAAAGAATGACCTCTAGATGTCCACTACTCGATGTGTTACTGCTGTATACTTGTCTTTAGAAGTAACCCATAATTTAGGAACCTAATTCTAAAGTCCTACACCTCTCAGAATCCCCATGTCCTGTCTGTAATTAATTAGAAGAGTGAGAAATGTGTGTCCTTCTTTGCGAGAACAGGATAATAGTAGGGGTGGGCAGCATGAACAAATGCTTGTATCACAGTATCAATAATATTATATAATGAAAAAAACAAAACAAAACATGAATGCTGCTTCATCTCACTGTGGAACTGTATGGACGCAGACCAAAAGATATGATTTATTCATGACTAATGATAAATCTCACATTATGTAACATTTAAAGGGCTCAACAAAAAATGAAAATTCTGCTATCATTTACTAAACCTCATGCCATTCCAAACCTGTATGCATTTCTTTCATCTGATATTTTGAAGAATGTTGGTAATAGAGCTTCAAATTTTTAATCTCATTAATTACATGATGTGGCAATTAATTAATCGCAAATTTATCGTACATCAAATTAGTTAAACATATGGTCAACTGATGTTTTATGAAAGATTTTCTTAGAGAAGTTAATTTACTGAAGGCTACCTAGAAAGTTAGGTTACTCAATTCACAATATGTGCACATTTATTATTAATGTGTGAGGCGACACGTCACACAGGCACAATAGCGTTGTATGACCAATGTATCACTTTTATTTAGTTTTTCCTTTTTTATTCAAAATATTCACAAACTTGTTAACTAGCCTATCATGAACTATAGGCTATATAGTTGCTGAGCACCCATGGATAAACATGAGATATTCTTCATTCGTTTTAACCAATAAAAAATGACTGTAGCTTTCAGATATGATGTTCTTTTTATTTGTTTTAGTTTACTTGAGGGAGTTACTATAGCATTTTTTAAAGACACGTCACGTGCGTATCAATGTAATACATTAACGCGAGAGTGCATCAATGTAACGTGCAGCACGAATCTCTCCACAAAACTCGCACGCTCTCAAATATAATGTCCTCGTGGCTCTACTCTGGCTCAGATATTATTATGTGTGCGTGATCGGTTATGGAGTGTGGGCACCATCCGGCAGAAACTTAAATCGGTGCCTATTGTCAAATATTTGAATGCGTTTTGTCGTTTAAGTCTTGTCAGTTGATCTATAATGCGTGATGGGTGCTACCACCACAGTCAAAGTGTGAAAGCACATTTGAATTTAGCAGTGAACGTTCTGATCTTAGTGTTGTCATAAGCTTTAAATGGTTCAAATTGTTCGCCTTTCATATGTTGAATTTTATGGACATTCTAATTGCATCCTATAGGCTATGTCACACAGTGAGTTGTTGCCCTGCATCATATTAAATTAATCTAATTAAAACATTAAATTCCTAGCCCTAGTTGGTAACCAAACAGTGCAACACTCAAAAAAAAAAGTGCTATATAGCACTAAAAGTGTTTCTTGGCTCGTAATCATGGAACCACTTTTGGTGCTAGCACCAAATCTTTAAAGGTGCTCTACAGCACCTTTGTCAAATGGTGCTATGTAGAACCCATAAGAGGTGCCATATTGCATTTTATTTCTTCAAAAATAAATAAATAAATGGTGCTAAATAGCACCAACAGTGGTTCTTTGGCTCACAAAGAACCTTTAGGGTTCTTCAGTGGTTCTTTGGGGTGGTTAAGGTGCTATATAGCACCACTGCCGTACAAAGAACCTGAAGAACCATACAAGGGCTTAACATGTTCTGTATACAGAAGCGGTGCTATATAGCACCTCATTCATCCCAAAGAACTGGTGAAGAACCGCTGAAGCACCAAGATTTGGTGCTATACAGCACTTAAAGTGGTTCCCCTATGATTACGAACCAAAGAACCACTTTTAGTACTATATAGCAGTGGTTCTCAAACCAGTGGTGGGGGGTCCCCAGGACAGGTTTGAGAACCACTGCTATATAGCACCATTGTTTTTAGAGTGTATAGACAAGGGTTGTCCAAACTCGGTCCTGGAGGGCCACTGTCCTGCAGAGTTTAGCTCCAACTTGCTTCAACACACCTACCTAGAAGTTTCTAGCCTATAGTAAGACCTTGATTAGCTGCTGGTTCAGGTATGTTTATTTGGATTGGAGCTAAACTCTGCAGGACAGTGGCCCTCCAGGGGCAGGATTGGACACCCAAACAAACAAAACACTGAGACATTTCTCAAAATATCTTCGTTTACGTTCCACAGAAGAAAGTCAGTCATACAGGTTTGGAACAATATGAGAGTGAGTAAATGAGTGAACTATCATTTTATGTTTAAAAATATATATATATATATATTATAGAACGGATAGTTCTGATACTAAAATCTGACTGGATGAGACATATTTTGCAGTCAAATATTCAAAGAAATTATACAACAACTGCAATGTACAATATACAACAACTCCACTTGAAGTGGCTTAACAAACGCTCCTGAATATCAAATTCTTCCTCATCTTGGAAGAAACACAATTGCAATATATCTACGAGTTAAAACATTTCCACTGTCACACAGTATATACTTACATATCTCTTGCTGAATGACTGGTTTGTTTAGTGATAAACGAGAAGAAACAACTCAGCGAAAGAGAAGTCATAAATCTGCGTGATTAGCTGACATTGTTGACAGTGGGAAAATACAACTTTTACCACAAACAAAGACCGTTTTGCATGGATTTAACAATTTTACAAATGACACTTTCTGCTAGTGTGTTGTGTTTTATTGCTAATTAATTTTACCCCCTGGATTAATGTAAGGTTGATAAGGATAATTGCTGCTCACATGCTGATTTACTCTCATTTATTCAGGTTGAGGGAGTTATCGTTGAGTTACTGAAAGGGCAAATTGAATCCATGCTGGCCCTTCAAGACATTCTGTAGTCCAAATAAGTGCTACATGTTTTACCAGAAGTGCATTGATCCTGGCTTAACATCAATAAGGCTTGTCTCTAGAGCAGTAGGGTGATCTGCCAAGAGCCCCATTTTGACACGAGATGTCAGCAAAAGTCTTTAGCAATTATTGGGACCATGCTGTGCCATATCAAAGTGTTCAGGTATCTTCAAACTCACGTCTTAAAAGCTGCTTGATATCAGACTCTGGTTTACTGTAGCTTTGGACTTACATAGTCATTAAAGATTGTGGCAGTAATGTTGCTCTCCTTCAGACAGATTTCCCTGAACTGTCATTGACTACAAAGTCAAATTATTATGTAGCATTGTTCTGTGCCTCTTTTTGTTTGTAGGGCTCCTATGATCTTTATGCAAGCCTGTGAAACATAAGAGAGACGCTGTAAGTCCTCAAGCCTGCTAGCATCTCCATAATTCTCTGCATTGCCAAGTGTGTGGTGTGGTAGCTGAGACCTTTGCTTGCCCAGTCAGCAAGAAATGCACGATTCCTTTTGTGGACAATGGCAAATGGGTGATCGTACATTATTCACCTACTTTTGTGGTGACGGGTGTTGCCCCCTCCCCAGGATAGACTTTGTACTAATCTTGCTACAGGAAGGTATGCCAGCAGTGCGCCAGAATGTCTGCATGTCATCCTCTTTGTGCTTTTGTTTTGTCTGTTTTGTTGACCATGTTTGTTCAAGTCCTCACAGATACAGCCTAAAAAGCATTGCCAAAGGAGTTTGTGGTCTTAAGCAACAGTCTAAACTAAAGGCAATCTTTTTGCGTGCTGTCAACGAGTCAGTGTCAGGCTGGCATTAAGATTGCAGGTTTTGCATGTCCACCGAACACTGAAGGACTGTAGTGTTGCTATGGATACTGCTTGGCACCTGTCACATACGACACTCTTGGCTTAAAATCCTGTTAGCATGTGTGTTACGTGGTGTCTTGCCCTGTGTTGTTACACAGACAAGTTTTCTTCTGACAATTACCTGATTTCCTTCTTACCTTTCACTTTCGAAGGTCTGACGTCGTGGTTCTCTGCTTTTCCATCGCCAATCCCAACTCCCTTCATCATGTTAAATCCATGTGGTACCTCGAGATCAAGCACTTCTGTCCACGCACACCCGTCATCTTGGTCGGTTGTCAGCTGGACTTGCGCTATGCCGATCTGGAGGCAGTCAATCGAGCTAGGCGACCATTATCAAGGTACTGGTAACTAAAACCCATGTCCCTATTCCTTTGCAATTCCTATAAAAAATTCCCTCCAGGAAGTTGCATACATTTTAATGAAGTGCGATGTCATATCAACACAAGAACTGACTGTATTTATTTGTCTTTCACAGGCCCATTAAACCTGGAGATATTTTGCCTCCGGAGAGTGGAAGGGAGGTAGCCAAAGAGCTTGGCATCCCATACTATGAGACAAGTGTTTTCGACCAGTTCGGTATCAAGGATATCTTTGACAATGCCATCCGAGCAGCCCTCATCTCCAGACGCCACCTACAATTTTGGAAGTCCCACCTGAGGAAGGTCCAGAGGCCACTGCTGCAGGCACCATTTTTGCCACCCAAAGCTCCTCCACCACTTATTAAGATCCCAGAGTGCCCAGCCAAAACCCGGGATGGTCTGAGGCAGCTTCTTGAGAGCCCCCTGTGCGCTGATGTTATGTTCATCATTCAGGAAAACGTCCACTTGTTTGCCCACAGGATCTACCTGTCTACCTCATCCTCCAAATTCTTTGACCTATTTCAAATGGACTTCTCAGACGAGTCCCAGTGCTTGGTGGTAACAGAGCATCACAGGCGGGATCAACTGATGCGCACACTAAGCCTGGACACAGAAGAGGACGTCACCGTTCTCCCCAGCCTTTCGCCTTGCTCGCTCCGAGCATCCAAGAGTGATGGTACCCTCAAGATGATGAGTTTCAGTGGGATGCACCGGCGCACCAGGCTGTCTCTGGCCTCTTGGAGCAAGGCTTTCTACAGCATCCACAAGGAGAACGTGCTCAACCCTGTCACGGGTATGCCGGCTCTTATGACTGTTGTGAAGATGGATCATTCCATCCACCATGGACCATTCAGTGCTGTGCTACGCTTCCTCTACACTGGTGAGCTGGATGAGAAAGAGAAGGACCTGATGAAGATCGCCCAGATTGCAGAAATCCTAGAAGTGTTTGATCTTAGGATGATGGTGGAGAACATCATGAACAATGAGGGCTTCATGAATCAAGAGATCACAAAAGCATTCCATGTGAGAAAGGCAAACCGAATCAAAGAGTGTCTCGCCAAGAATAATTTCACAGGTATTAAGGAATCCATATATGTTTAATTTATCTTAGGCCCTGTTTACACCTGGTATTAAGATGTGTTTTGATTGATCAGATCTCAAGTAGAGGAATGAGACACATTCCCACTTACACCTGGTAGTTTAATCCGTCTCTTTTGTCCACTTTCAACCACTTCTGTTTCTTCAAGGGGAAGGTCTATGGGCAGGTAAATGCATGGGTGTTTTTTTTTTCAGATCTTTTGATCTAATGGACAAAATAACCTCACGCAATTTACATATGAATGCACCCAGATACGATGGAAAACATACGGAGAGCAGCAAAAACATTGTGCTTCAAACCAAATTTGGGTCTCCAACCAGCAAAGTTTAAATCCCGCGGTTCCTATAATGTTTACGCATTAGGTCAGTAGGAGAAGAGTAGGAGGTCTCTTGTGGCTGTTCGAACGCATTCGACCATATGAGTGTTTACGCTATGGAAGCAATCCGGTTGAATGTGTTTTTGACTACCTCTGGAAGTGGTCGAAAATGGACAAGCTCAAAACGTTTTAGACCCCGTTTCCACCTGTATTTAGTGTCATGCACTTGTGATCCGATCCACCAAAACGCATCTTGATACCAGGTGTAAACAGGGCCCTTACATTGACTGAGAAAGAAACGTCTCACTTGAAAATGATTTTAACATCTGCTGCAACATCTGCTAGCCTCCTGAAATTAAGAGTTGAGGAAATTACTTTGTAGCACACCAAGCCACAAGCTTTTCATAATTTAAAGTATTTCAACTACAGGTATGTAGCTCAAACAGTGCTAGCAACTTCAAGGTCATGGGTTTAATTTCCCAGGGAATGCATGAACTGCAAATTATACCTTGTCGCTTTGGGTAACACATAAGGGTAAATGTACAGTCAAGTCACAGCTTTATAGTTACAGTATAAGCAAACAACAAAAAAACAGCTAACTACGTTAAAGCTATGAGCGATGTAGCATTTGTCATGCTATACAGCTACTTATTGGATAAGTATTTCATTAAAAGCAGCATGTTTTATAGCTGAACTACTGTCATACTAAAAACAGTTAATAGTGTCACAACTTTCAGTTATTTAATTCCCAACACTGCTAGCTGATGTGATAAAGCATTAGTTTTAATGGTATAGCAAATATGCTATAAAAGATTACTTTGTAAATAGCAGTTACTCATGGTGTTTTGGACTGTCTTTGCAGATGTGGTGTTCAGGTTGGATGATGGCACCATTAACGCCCACAAACCACTGCTGATCTCAAGTTGTGACTGGATGGCTGCCTTATTTGGGGGCTCTTTCATGGAGAGTGCAAATGATGAGGTGAGTGTGAAAACAATGTTTAATGAGCTCCTGTTAGGACACTGACAAGTTTACAGAATATCTTTATTTCGTCCTTAAGCATTAATGAGTCAAGTTCATAAAGCCAGTTCTTAAACAGATGGTACAAGGTCACACCGCCCAGACATGCGCTTTACATGCGCTTATATACTCAAATAGATGCGCACTGACACATTTTACAGACACTGGCTTGCCAACAAATTGCATTAAATTCTTGAATAACTGAAATTGTCTGGTCCTGGTGTCTCTAAGTGACGTTTTGAAAATCTATTTTTGCAATGATGAATGATCTGTCAGCTCTCATGACATTTGAAGTGCATGATGTTTATCTTGCAAGACATTTTATTTATAATATAGCGGTTTTATTACATTTTGAAAAATGTCATTCATTTGTATTCTGTTTTGCGTTGATTTTCAATTTAAGTTTATCTGTAGTAATTGTTCATTCATTTTTGTTTTGTTTGGAAATTATTTGAAAAACAAGTGTTTTCCTTTTATCCACAACTCATTTTCTCTATATTCATTTTTTAGAGTTCTTGTCTATCTATATTTTAGTGTACATTTATAGTGTTACTTTTGATTTTACGTATAGTGTTTGTCTTTGTACAGTGCTCAGCGTAAATGAGTACACCCCCTTTGAATATTAACATTTTAAACAATCTCTCAATGAATACAAAAACAATTTCCATAATGTTGACAAGACAAGTTTTATATAACACCTGTTTAACTTATAACATGAAAGTAAGGTTAATAATACAACTTAGAGAACAACATTTTCAGTTTTAATCAAATTAGGGTGATGCAAAAACGAGTACACCCCATTGAAAGTCTCTGGAGCAAAGCTAAATTTTAGACTACAAATGTCTAATTTAACAAGAATTCAACCAGAGGTGAGTCTAATTATTCATTGCACAGGTGTCCAGCAGACAGCTGACTATAAAAGGGTCTTAAAACCCCTTCCCATTTCATGCTGTCAGCAATGGCACCACATGGAAGAGAAATGTGACCTGAGAAAGAAAATAATTTCTTTACACCAGAAAGGTGAAGCTACAAGAAGATCAGCAAAGCTTTACTTATCAGTCAGAATACTGTAGCAAAAATACAAACATTTAAAAAAGATGGAACTGCAACCATCTCACCGAGACGTCCAGGTCGTCCACGGAAGTTAACACCTCGACAGGAGCGTCTTCTGAAGAGAAGGGTTGAAGAAAATCGGCATGCAAGTTCACTGCAGTTATCTAAAGAAGTAGAAAGCCAAACTGGGGTGACCATTTCCCGTGACACAATACGGCGTACACTGTAGAGGAATGGCATGCATGGGTGCCGTCCCATAAAGAAGTCTTTCCTAAAGCCCAGGCACAAAAAAGCCCATCTAGAGTTTGCCAGGGCCCATGCTGACAAAGATGAAGACTACTGGGCTCTATACTCTGGAGTGATGAGACCAAGATAAATGTTTTTGGAACTGATGGCTTCAAAACTGTATGGCGTCGCAAAGGTGAGTAAAACAAAGAAAAAAACATCGTGCCTACAGTGAAACGTGGTGGTGTCAGTGTCCTTATGTGGAGCTGCACGAGTGCTGCTGGTGTCGGGGAGCTGCATTTCATTGATGGCATCATGAATTCACAGATGTACTGCTCTATACTGAAAGAGAAGATGCTACCATCACTCCGTGCCCTTGATCGTCGTGCACTTTTCCAACATGACAATGATCCTAAACACACATCTAAGGCCACTGTTGGATTTCTGAAGAAATCCAGGGTGAAAGTGATTCAGTGGCTCCTGATGCCATTTGGTGCTGTCATTAAAGATCATGGAGGCCATACAACGTACTAGATGTAGTACTTTTTGTTGTGGGGTGTACTCATTTTTCATCACCCTAACTTGAGTAAAACTGAGAAATGTGTAACCTAAGTTATATTATTAACCTTACTTTCATGTTATAAGTTAAACAGATGTTATATTAAACTTAGTCTTGTCAACATTTTGGAAATTGTTTTTGTGTTCATTGAGAGATTGTTTAAAAGGTTACTTTTTAAAGGGGGTGTACTCATTTACGCTGACCACAGTATTTTATTAATGATAATAACCTTATAGTACAGTTAGCATCATAATTAATAATTAATTCTAATTTCCTAGCCATCGACATGCACAATTCATAATTAATGAGCTGAGATGCACCATCGATACAGGTACTTTCTGCTGTTTGAAGCAAACATTATGTATTTTGCTAGTTCCATGGCTGCCACATGCACACTTAATCCTGTTTCCACTGTTCAAATAGATGCTTTCATCTGTGGCACTGTTCATTAATTTCCTCCTTAATGGGTGGAATAAAGCCGAGGTGGAATAAAACCGAATTTCCTCCCTGAGGAGGAAAAGCAGACGTCATTCAGAGACCGTGATCTGTTTTCTTCTATGGATAATTTTTGCACAAGGGACTAAATGCATTATGGCCAGTCCTTTTTATTTGCCTTAGTGCTCTGACATTTCATGCCAGTGTAACAATTGGGACAGCTATATTTTAGGCAGCGTCCTACTTTCAGACTTTCAGACTTCAGTCTACAGTGCTCGCTCAAATCTGACAGAGCATGCCTCTTTTTCTTGCACTCTCTTTTGGAGTGGTTAGACTACCCCAACGAAACACAGCAATCTACTGTGCTTGCCCTTGAAGAGTATTATGTAATGGGTTACGTAGCAGCGTCTATCTGCGTGTTCTGCCCAAATGTGCTTAGTAATGCTGGGCTGCTGGTGAGCTGGCCATCAGTTTCATAGAGATTAAAGACAGAAAAGTCCCGTTTCCATTCAGCTGACCAGAGACTGTAAAACACACTTTGTTTCTGTTCTGAAATAAATACTTTTCATCTTTTAATTGTTGGTGCTCTTGAACATATTTTTTCAGTGGTCGAATTCAAATCTATAATGTTATAATTTCAAATAATAATAATAATAATAATAATAATTAAAAAAAAATAATAAAAAAAAAAATTTTGTAATCACCCATAAATCCTGTGAAAGTAAAAACTAAAAAAAAAAAAACTGAAAAACTACGGAAAAATAAACTCAGCAGGACACTATATTACAAAAATATATAATAATAATAATAACAAGAATACAACTAATAATAATTACGTATAAAATGTATTAATTGTATTTGTAATTTTATAAAATTGCATTATATATAAAAATAAATAAATATAAAATAATATATATATAATAATTATAGTAATAATAATAATTATACAGTATTGAGTACAATATATATATATATATATATATATATATATATATATATATATATATATATATATATATATCAGGGGCGTTACCTCCGAGTAGGCAAGGGAGGCAGTGCCTCCTCAAAAAAATAGGATGAGAAAATAATCCATATTACATATAAAACAACACAAATATTACAAATTATGACATTAAAAAGAGCGCAAGTCACGCGTATTTCTTAAGGAACACTGCCCAACAGCGACACCCGCAGGTAAAGTTACACAGAGGAGTCATGCCTCCCTTTCCTCTCATAGGAATATATAGAAAATCATCAGAACCCCGGCGTGCGGTGGGTTTTGTGGGGGGTAATTGAGAATGAATGGGGGAAAGTCACGTGAGAGGAGGCAATGTCTCCATCGCGCTATGATTGGATGTAACTGGTTATGATTGGATATGATTGGTTTGTGCGATAAATCCCGCCTCTCGTTGACTTGCGCGTTCCGCGCGTAGGTTTGACTGAACAAATGATGGCGTCAATCTTAAGACTAATTGAAAAGTAAGTAAACAGATCACCCAGTTAGATATATCACTACTTTATGTTACGTCAAAATCAAACTTGAAATGGACTGAAAGCATGATGACTGCGGGGTTTTTTAGTGCAATCAGCTTGGTGAAATTAAAAATGCAATTCGGTGTTAATGGAGCATGACTGATGATCCAAAATATTCTAGGTTGACAATTAAAAAGAAAAACCGCAATAAACAAATAAAATATATTGTTTAAATTATTATTGCCTTTAGTTATTATTTTGGAATGAATGTAGAAATGCTTAAAACACTTGATGCTTGATGAGATTGACTTGGTTTTGATAAATAGAACATTACATTGTTAATGTAAAATTACAAAATAGAGTTGTATTTGGTTTCTTTTCTTTCTTTCTTTCTTTTATGTACTGTAAAGTAATGTTCATTTAACAAGGAAGATTTGTCAACTTTAAGAGTAATGCACATGAATTTACAATGATTCATAAAAAAAAAAAAGTGCCTCCTCATTTCAGAGCACCACTGCACGCCACTATATATGTATATATATATATTTATATTTATATATAGGTCATTGACGAAAACGTTTTGTAAAAGTGTGAAAAAAATTATGGAGATATAATTAATTTTATAGTTTTATTAAGTGTTAACAATGAAACTATGTGTTTTTTATAATCAATTAACACTGCTTTTGTCATTTTTTTTACAAGATGGACAAAATTTGTCACCAAATAAAAAAAAAAAACTAAAATTTCAGTTTTACTGAATGAAACTTTTGGTTATACCAGATGACAATATTTTCAAACAATGCTAACAGGCTGATATCTAGCAAGCTAGCTAGTTAGCTAGTTAGCTTGCTAGCTGGCAAAAGGACAATCAAACATTTAATATTTAGTACAAGTTTTTAAAATATTACAACATTTTCAATGTTTTATAGCAGTTGTACCGAATGACCTCATGTTTCGGGACGTGTATGAGCAAGTGAAAACATTTTTCAAATAGTTAAGAGAGTTAGTTATTTTGCTTTACAACCATGTGGTCCTTTGCAGGTGTCTGAATGATGTAACATCCTGTCAGATGATATTGAACGCATGACTTGATCCAAAATGGTCCCTTTATATTGGTTACACAGAATGACATCAATGAAATTCATTTTTCCAGACATTTTTTCTTATAACAAAGCAACGACTTCTACACATAATTTTAATACCATTTTGCACTATGTTGATATATGATGTTATAAAATCATAAAAAAAAAAAAAAAAAATATATATATATATATATATATATATATATATATATATATATATATATATATATATATATATATATAATTTTTTTTTGATGATATATATACACACATTTATTTCATTGTAAGATATTTTAATCACAAATTAAATGGCTGTTCTGATATAAAATAATATAAATTAAGTAAATTCTGATTCTGATAATAATAATAATTATTATTATATTTACAAAGGAACCTAAACAATGTGCTTAATCTGGTAACAACTAAATTATCTAAATGAACTGGTTTTATTGAGGTCAAAATGTTATGTAGTCGGAATAAATCATCCTCACAAATTAGGTTAGATTGAACAGAAATAAATCTTTGCGGTAACAACTGCAGGTTTTTTTTGTACAACTAATAACTTGCTCTGCCTTTTAACTGACTTTCCTCTTTGGTAGATGTCCTTTTATTTTTCAACCTCTCCGAACACCTGTTATTAAAGATGCGCACACAATTTAATCAGTTCTCGTTGGATAAAGCCAAGTGTCATTCTACATTTTTTTCCACCGATTTCCTATTTCACTCAAGAATCATGTCACATTTCAGAAGTAAATGGGATGTAAACGCTATTTCACGCTGACTTAGTGGCACCAAATGGAACTGAAAAAATTGACTGTTTCAAAAATAATGACATACGTTAATATGTGCTGCCAGGTCTCATTCCCCAACACCAGCAGGGTATGTATGCAGGCAGTGCTCGAGTATCTCTACACCAATCAGCTGTCGCCCATGGCAGACCTGGACCCAATGGAGCTAATCGCCCTGGCCAACAGACTGTGCCTTCCACGGCTCATCGCCCTGACAGGTGAGCTTTCTGCCTACGCCCTGCCACATGCTCCAAATGACACACAAAGCACCACATGCGTTCCTCAAGCACAGGACAGAGCCGTTTGACCACCTCAGATCCAAAGCAAACAGGCCTTTTAGCCCTTTCTTTCTGTGTTGCTTAGCAACGAGCGATGTCAAGGTGCCAAATAAAAGAGAACGTCTCCGCAGAGCTTTGTGCGGCACACACTACAATCTGTCCGGCAGACGTCATCTAATGACGTGGTGGTGACAGGCTGAAATTTATCTGTGACTCCAGATGCAGCTTTTTACCTCATGGTTTGCGTAGCCTGCACCGCCCCGGAGAAAACACATTTTCTTTTTATGTGTGTCAGATTATTTACAGTCTGCAAGAGTAGAAATATTATTCCATGTAAATAATGCATCTTTGCTTAAACTAAATTTTGGGGAAAAGCTCATATACATGTACCTTCCGTTTAACAGATATTTTCTCTCCTCAGAGCAATACGCCGTGAGCGAGTTATTAAAAGCATCTAAAGATGGACTGGATATTGACGGCGAGATACTCACTTATCTGGAGCTTGCTCAGGTAAATCTGTCCTTCATTAATAAAATGGATAATTAATAATAGATAAAAGTGTCAGCTAAATGTAAATATTAGAATCATAAAAAAATGCATAATTAATCACATAGATTAGTTGTGGTGAGTCACAATTAATCGACTGCTAAAATTAAAACTTGTAATTGTAAATATATCTACACATGAAATCCCCAAATTAAATTAGAATCAGTATAAAGCAAATATATTTTACGCACATACTATTAAGGTTAGTATGTCAAATATTAATCTATTTTTAAAAAATATCTAAAAGTTAAAATGAGTACACTGATGGTGTTGGATTTACTTTGAAACAATTTTCTCTCAGAAATTATTAGTCAATTCACAAATAATTAAACAGAAATGGCAAAAATTTGAAGTAGAAAATTTGAGATAGTATTTTCTTGTAATTGTTGTTATTTTCCCCTGCTCTATTAAATATAAATGAATAAATATAAATATTTTCACATAAAAAAATTGACTGAATGACTGACAACATTAGTAGAAAATAGGTTTAAAGGGATAGTTCACCCAAAAATGAAAATTCTGTCATCATTTACTCCCCCTCAAGTTGTTCCAAACCTGTATGAATTTCTTTGTTCTGCTGAACACAAAGGAAAAATATTTGGAAGAATGTCAGTAACCCAACAGATCTCGCCCCCCCCCCCATTGATTACCATAGTAGGAAAAATAAATACTGTTGTAGTCAAAATGGGGGGTGGGGTTGGGGGGGTGTTGCTTGGTTGCTGACATTCTTCCAAATATATTCCTTTGTGTTCAGCAGAACAAAGAAATTCATACAGGTTTGGAACAACTTGAGGGGGAGTAAATGATGACAGAATGAAAATTTTGGGTGAACTATCCCTTTAATATTTTTAATGTAGTTTAACAGCATTCAAAAACAATGCTGTGATTTTACAGGTGAGAATACAGCAGTAAATATATCTGTAAATATCTGGTATTCTGTACTGTACTGTATGTAATTTATCTAATGCTTTTATCCAAAGCTACAATACACGTATTGCAGTTATAATTACCCTGGTTTGGAGCAACCATGCCATTTAATTTTCCTTTTAGCATACAGTAAATTGTACAATAACTTTCAAAGTGTTGACAGTAGCTGCAAGAATTCATGGTAAAATACAAAATATCATTTCAGAATACAAGATGGCATCCTTTGTTTACAGTGATCATATTGCAATATTTAGACTAAATACCAATGTGACTGTTTATCATATAAACAATGTTAACGTCTTGTTTTTTATTCTCTTGTTTTGATGACAGTTCCATAATGCTATTCAACTCGCTGCCTGGTGTTTACACTACATCTGCACCCATTACAACAGGATATGTGCCAATTACCGCAAAGAGATCAAGTCGAAATCGCTGGGTAAAAGCATTTCCTGAACAATTATGAGTCAGATGCAAACATCATCATTAGAACTGCATGATTTAAAGCACCTGTAGTAACATTTAACTTTGCTTCATTACATAGAAGTCTCTATGATGAGTCCTCTTAAAGTGATAGTTCACCCAAAAATGAAAATAATGTTCCAAATCCATATGCTCTTATTTTTTCTGACTATGGAACTTTTTTTTTTTTTTTGGAAAATGCTTCCCTGCTCTTTTTTTCACTACAGTTCATAGTGATTGTAAACAAAGTCCCTTTAAGACAACTCATTTCACTCACCGGCCATATTTGAAACGCTTCTTGGGCATCCTGGGCATCATGCAATCTCTTTGGATGGGGAAACATCAAATTCTCCAAAACTGTTCGCCAACCTTACGATTAAATTTCATATTTGAAATCACCAATGAAATCTAACAACAACCGGCTCATAAATTTAGATTCTAAACGCTCCAATCATGACAAAAAACTGTATTTTTCAGGCTGGATCAAGCTAATGCGCATGCGTAGACCTAAATCTCTTCGGAGGCGCGCGTCTGACTGTTTCTATAGAAACCGGTGATTCTAACGGCTGCTGAAGTGACGCGATGACTTTACCTGTCATCGATTGGCTCTTATTTAGAAGGCGGGACTTATTCCGCCATATTGCGCGTTACACTTTCTCCCATTCAAAACAATACGAGTGACGCGTCTTGTGTTATTCTATAGTCTTTGCTGTAAAGTGGTTCTTCTACCTTTTGTGGTTTACAGACAGCATACAAATTAAATAGGTCCTTTTATGCTTTTTTACATTTTCACCTTTCTTTAGTGTGTAAAGGTCTGCAAAGCACAAAGTCCACTCCAAAGGGAGTTATACTCTATGTCAAGCACTGTTTATGTTATGAACTCCTTGAAACGCTTCGATTGTAGTCTTGAGTTTTCTTCTGGGAACGTAAATGTCACAATTTTCCTCATTAAAAAATTCCCGTACAAGGCATAAGCGGAAAAAAAACAGAGGCCTGGTTGAGTTACGTTAGTAATTTGTTGAAACTTGTGGTTATGGTAAGGGGCGTGATATTTCCCAGTCAACCAATCAGAGCACACTGCGCTTTTCGGGAGGAGGGGCTTCATAGAGACCGGAAACTAAATAGAGCATTACAGACAGTCTGGGAAGAGAGGTGCTGCAACAATGTAAAATATGTGAAAAATAGTGTTTTTTGAGCAATTAAGCATGGAAACATATTCTAGTAGACCCCAAAAACGAAATTGAGACTTTGAAAAAGGGCATAATAGGTCCACTTTAAGTATTTGAAGAATTTCCTTTAAGAGGACACATTTCTGCTTCATAAGCTTCATTGTATATCATTCACCCTTGACATCTTTCTGGGTTTGTGTTGTAATGTGAGCAGAAAACCAGGAATATTTTGAGAAGCACCGCTGGCCTCCGGTCTGGTATCTGAAGGAGGAAGATCACTATCAGCGGGTGAAGAAGGAGAGGGAGAAAGAGGATGTGGTTTTGAATAAACATCACTCGCGGCGACGCTGGTGTTTCTGGAGCACGTCCCCTGCTGTTGCTTGAGTCTGTATCATTCTAAAGCTCATTTTATTTTTAAAGCTCTTCTTTTCCTTCTTTTCCAATTTTGCTAAGATGAAACAGGCCACACTAAATGAGCAATCGGTTTGAAGCACAATCTTAATGTCCAATCAATGCTGGCCAACAAATCTGTGGAGGTGATGTAAACCTATTCCTTATGGTGTAATAATAATTGTTTTAATAATTGAGCTGATGTGTTGGACTTGTTTGTGTCAGAGCAGTGATCTGACTGCGTTACACGCATAAGAATCTTAAAACACTAAGAGGATTAGGGAATCTGTTTTATCTTGTATTTCCTTTTTTCACTTAGGTGCTATATACTGTATATTTGCATTAACACACTGTTAAATGAAGTCATCTAAGTGGAAAATGCTCATTATGTCACTAATTCTGAGCACATGCATTGATTTACAAAATTTGCATTGTATAATTCTACGTTCAGGCAAATTTTGGGTAATGTGGGAGGCCTGTGTTTTGGACAACTTATGACCAAAAACTAAGAGCACTTGAGGTTTGGGCTTGCTGTAGATTGTAATATAATGGATGTAGTTTGATCATTGTGATTGTAAGAGCTTACAGCATTCAGCCCTATGTAAATAGCAGGGACAGGAACGCAAGAGCTGCACTGTAAAAAAATTAAGTTGAGAAAACTTAAGTTTAAGGCAACAATCTGGAGGAGATTTTTTGAGTTTTCTCAACTTGTTGTATAACAAGTTCAATTTTCAACAAGCTGAGAAAACTCAAAAATCACCTGCAGCTGGTTGCCTTAAACTTTTAAGTTTTTACAGTGTGGGTCATTCCTGTTATGCAGTACATTTTGAACTCCTTTTACAAAAACAAAACAAATGGATGCATTTCTGTAAAAGAATATGCTAGTCTTTTTTTAAATATGTTCTGGTAAAACTCAGGCACTTAAAATGAATTAATTATAACTTGATTATTTAATCAATGTCAAGAAACAAAAAAGTTACAGCCCCTAAAGGGTCATGGTGACAAAAATATGACATGGTAGAAAAAAAAAATCAATACTTCTGTGTTCACTTGCAATATGTTTGCGTTCCTCTAAGAAACGCTGAATTCGCTTGCAAAGAGCGCAAAACTATTTCCAATTTATCAGGATTTTAATGTTATTGCTTAGTGAAATATTGGCAGTTAGTTTTAAACTTCTTTTTTCCTTTTTTTATTTTTTGATATCAGTATGATACACTGATTTTTGTAATTTCTGTAAATGATAAACAGGTGGAATATTTTAAAGACAAACCAACTAATACCACAGAAAATAATTAATCAAGTTCATTGTTCACTGCAGTCTTTTGATGTTTGTGTTGTTCCCATTCAGTCGGTATACTCAGTACAACACATGACTATGGGATGAGGCTCTCTCACACCATTAGCTGAAGACACCTTTATTTACTTCTGAAAGGCTAATTCCCCTTGTTCCTCAGCTCTTCACCGTGATGGCAGAACACCATCACACCACATTTATGAGAAATACCCACAGTGGTGACTCTTGTTGAAGCAAAAGCTTTTTTTTTTAGCTCTAGTTTAGCTTTGCTAAAAGGGCTAATAAACTCCTTTTCAAAGCAAAATGTCTAAACATAAGAAGGGTTCTCGCTCCTGTCCTATGACATGTATTTACTCTCAGAAAAGGATACTCACAAGCACTGTCCGGATTGCCCTCCAAAGCAGCAGGTGGAAGTGAGGTGATGGAGGAGACTTTCATCAGTCTGTATCAGAGAGCGGCAGGAGGCTGTTAGTAGGAAGTGGGTTAGTGTCAGCCCCCCAATGAAGCATTCGCTTGCTGCATACCTGGTGCCTGTTAAAAACAGTGGCATTGCAGGTACCCAATGGGTCTGTGCCGATTCTCATACAAACAGCTCAGCAGGAATTATAGTGATCAGGCATGCACTGATAGAGTGTTGAGCACCATGTCCTTGCTGCACACGTACCTGTACCAGGCTACCTGCTTGGTGGAACTGAGCAAGGCCGTGACAGGGGGAGGCCATGCGACATACTTATGGGGGAAGTATGGTGCACAGCCGACTACATACTACGTGCAACAGGTTGCACGTTGGTGTCATTGTGTCCTGCGATGGCCAGAACAATGGTGGCTCAGAATCATCTTTGGTTGACCGTGGCAACCCTGCAAGATTGGAATGCTTTTCTTCGGTGCACCGATCTCCCCATCCGGTTTGTTTGGTGAGGGTCTTTACAAGTTTCAGGCGCGGTTTGGGGACTCTAAACAAAGGTGGAATCTCTGAGGGGCCCGACCACCACTAACCACCAGCCATCTCCCTGACCGCCACCAGCCAAGAGGCCGGCCTCAGCAACAGCTTCGAGGCGCAGGGGAGAAGGGCCGATGAACACACAGCCTAAACAACAGGTGACGTTAGGAAGAAGGGTCCGCCCCCGGGCGAAAGGGAGATATTTCTATGCAGTCATTCGTCTGGGTCTCCTCTTTATGCATGTGTTCCAGTGTTGGCCGCTAAGCAGCGAGTTGGACGTCACATGTCGTTTAAACAAGCAGCGAGTTGGACGTCACATGTCGTTTAAACAGACAGGTGACTATAACGGCATTGTCTGATTTTGCAATCTCTGATCCCCTGGGAAAACCCGGATCTGTTGACAGAGGGAATTCCCCTGGGCAGGGTTTTGTCACACGTAGTAGTGACGACAGATGCGTCACAACATGGATGGGGAGCTCTGTGCAATGGGAGCTCTGTAAGAGGGGAGTGCATGTCCTGGGCCATCTGAATGGTGGAGCAGATCTGCAGTTCAGGGTGGACTGCAGGTCAGGGAGTAGCATCTGCACCCTCGGATAATGGCGCAGATCTGGGATCGCTTCGGCAGGTCCAAGGTGGATTTTACAGAAAACATGCACCGCTGGCTGTTTTTCTTTATCACAGACAGGAGTGCCCCGCTGGGGATGGACACCCTGTCGCATCCATGGCCCAGAACTCTGCTGTACATGTTCCTGACACAGCCTACCCTGGACAGGAGGGTCTGTCACTAATTTTGATGGCTCCTTGCTGGCCAGTGAATACATGGTATGCGAGCATCATGATGTTGCTATCAGGGACACCGTGGTGTCTTTCCCTATGCAGGGACCTGTTGTCCCAGGCAGGGGGGCAGATTCTGCACTCGTGGCCGGAGCTTTGGTCTCTATGGGCCAACCCACTGAGAGGGAGAATCTGATTGCAGCGTGGCTCCCACTCAATGTCTTGTCCACAATACAGAGCGCTAGGGCGCCGTTGGCAAGGTGGCTTTGTATGTTGAAGTGGCGCATTTAAAGCTTGGTGCGGGTGAAAGTCTTTATCGCCGTACCAGTGAACAATTGGGGGGATACTGACTTTTTTGCAGGAATTGTTGAAGGAAGGTCACTCCAATTCCATGTTGAAAGTTTATTTGGCAGACATTTCGGCTGGCATCAGCTAAATGTGGTGGTGATCTTCATGTGCTGTCGGTACTTTCCTTGTGCATTAAATTTTCATTGGATGTTTCAAGAGTAGTGTTGTGTAAAGTCATGTCGGGGGCATATAGTGCACTCTCGTTTGAGCTGCCCGCCCTGTCAAATCTCTCTATTGACTCAGAGGAAGACAGGAGACTTCATTCTTTATGCCCCTTGTCGGAGGCTCGGTGAAGAGCTGGACTGAACATGGGGAATGACGTTCATGACTGCATTTATATGCTGTGTAGCCCCTCCCACATCGACATGTGTCATTGGCCTTTCAGGTATGAATAAAGGTGACTTCAGGGAATGGCGATGTCAACGTGAAAGGGAATTTACAAAAGATTAAAGGCCCGTTTACACCAAGAACAATAACTATAAAGATAACTATAACGATAACTATGTTAGCAACCACACCAATGCACAATAACTGTTTATTATAAGCGCACACTGCAGTTTTGTCATCTGCCACTTTAAATGCTCGAGCTCTTTAAGGGGCTGTTCACATATCACATTTTTTGTGCGCGCAAATTCGTTATTTCAGATGTAGGCAGGATGGATTCTGATTGGCTGGACAAAATCGTTTTCTATTTACTATTTTCTGCCATATCCTTTTATTTTAGAACAATTAGAATGTAGAACAATTTTTAGAACAATTTTTAAAACTAAATCTCTATTGTTATATATATATATATATATATATATATATATATATATATATATATATATATATATATATATATATTTGTTATCTTAATTGTGATATTGTGATTAAAGAAAATAACTAATAAGGTTTATTTTAATGGTGTCTTTAAAAAAAATGTGTTTAATATTTTATACAATATTAAATAGGATGGAGATTTCAAATATACTGCATAATATCAATGACCCAGCTCTGTCCATATGGAAAAGGTTTTACAGGAGCTACAGTCAACTACAAGTTAAGGCCCGTTCACACCAAGAACGATAACTATAAAGATAACTACAAGAGTAACTATATTAGCGTCCACACCAACTGCGGTTATGTTGTCTACCGCTTTAAATGCTTGAGCTTTTTAAATCAGGGTGCATTCTGATTGGCTGTCAGTGCTTTTACTGTTCATCAGTTGGTCCACAAAAACTTATATATTTGTGGTATGGACATTGCTATTATTTTATATTTAAAAAGATTTTTTTGTTTATCATTATAGTTAACGTCCTTGGTGTGAACAGGCCTTTATTTTTCTACATTCTCTTTCATGTGTTGTAGCATAATGTTAATCTTTACTGACAAACTACACATTCACTTATAATTAGAAGGGCTTAGTTCAGGGCAAACCATAACTAACAAAAAATAAATAATGTAACCACTACTCACATATAGTACATATAATACATGAATTCCACCATTGTTGTGCTAGAAGTTACATATATGTACTGTAGTGGATTGTAACTTTATTTACACATCAAAGATTGTCATAGTTGTGAAAGCTAAAACGATTTGCTGTGTCCTATAATGAATAATTAATGTTTTGTGTTTCATGGTAGGATATTATGGTCTGTTTTCACAGGTAAAGAATGTACTGCGGCTTTATGTGTGAGTATATACTACACTCTCAAAGACAATGATGGTTTTCGCACGACAAACACCCGGTCAGTGCCGAATCCTAAATGAAACCAGACGAATGATGTAACTGCCTAATAAAGGAGGAACGTTCATACTTGAAGAAAAATAATAAAGCTTAGTCATTATAGTGTAGATATTCTTTAGTTTACCAAAGCAATATATAGAAGATCAAATACATAAGATACCATGATTGTTTTTTTGTTTGATTGTTTTGTTTTGTTTTTTTTTCCAGTGGTATTGGCGAAATTGTTGTTAACTATTGGTAGCTGCTAAAAACCAAATGGCTGGTTCATTTGGTTCTTGCTGTCTAAATGCCTTTGATCTTGCTGGTCATTATCTTTAATGTTGGTTGTTTGTTTATTTATGTATTTCATTAATTTATTTTTTAAAAAATGGAATATTGTTGAATAAATTATTGATTTTACTTGGTATCGAGTCATTGGTTTTTCTAATTCAATCAAATTTTTCTATTTCATTGTGATCTTCCAATGCAAATGGGTTGGTTATTGGGTAGTTGACATGAAATTTCAAGCAGTGGTACTGGTGTCCGCAGTATGACATATCTATACTTCATCAAACCTTTCTAATTATTTCATGTATTAATCAAGTTTTCTAATTAGGTATTTTTCTAATTATTTAATGTATTGCTAATAATGGTGCAAATGTGAGATTTTTGCAGTAAAATATCCAAAAACCACTAAGCCAGTGTTACATATTTTGTTCACTTGAGTACTTACAATATCCCAAATGTTTCCAACTATTTGTAAATCTTGAGAAAATTGCAATTTTAACCAAGGTTCTGGGACGTGTGAGGAGTCGCCTGTCAATTGCGTCATACCCGCGTTACCCTCGGTTTCTGGTTTTATTTTGTAGAAACCATGGAAACACCAAAGATGCTTTAATATATTACACATTTAAAAGACAAGGGAACAACTGATTTGATATATTTATAGTCAGAAAACTAATTATTGTTATATAGCTCAACACGTTTAGTCTTAACCATGCCTCAGAGAAAAACACAATTTTGTCAAGTAGCTAACATAGCATAATCAGATGCAGCTTTATTTTTAGTAACAGTAATACAGGATTTTCTCCATCATACAATACGTTTTAAAATTAATTGCATGCCATTTATCAACACAAGCCATCCAGTATTTAATATGATATTCTAAAATCGATCTAGCTTATTGCAGTATGCAACAGTGTCTCACAGCAGCCACAGAGTGAACGCACAGAGTAACGTTATAACATAATTTTCAAAAAAGCGGAAGCAGCGACTGTGGCATAATAAAAGTTCTGCAAAACTCCCACAACACTCCTGCTCTGCTTCACACTACAGTAACGTTAATAATCGCATCCAAGCTACGCCTTTGTTTTGAATAGGCCTCTAGCAACCACTAGCGGACAGAATTCTTACATACTGCACCTTTAATCAATTAATATGGTCATAAAACTGCATGGTTTTCTTATTATAAAGTTTTATAATTATTAATTAATACATTTTCATGGTCATATCTCATGACCATATATAGAAAGTTTAATTTGTCACACTGCAGGACTATTAAAGTAAACTGCATGTCATGGATGTTCACTCAGACTATTGAAGTTCATGACATGCGGAGTGCCTCAAGGCTCAATTCTTACACCGCTCTTGTTCAACCTGTATATGCTCCCACTGAGCCAAATAATGAGAAAGAACCAAATTTCCTATCACAGCTATGCAGATGACACCCAGATCTACTTAGCCCTATCGACTACAGCCCCATTGACTCCCTGTGGCAATGCATTGATGAAGTTGTATGTGCCAAAACTTTCTTCAGTTAAACAAAGACAAAACTGAAATCATTGCATTTGGAAACAAAGATGAAATTCTCAAGGTAAATGCATACCTTGAGGCTATGAGTCTAAAAAAAAAAAAGTCAGGAATCTTGGTGTGATACTGGATATTAACCTTATCACTCTAAAAAATGCTGGGTTGTTTCAACCCAAGTTTGGGTCAAAAATGGACAAACCCAACCACTGGGTTCAATTTTTAAATGCATTTTTTAACCCAATGGTTGGGTTTGTCCATATTTGACCCAAATTTGGGTTAAAACAACCCAGCATTTTTTAGACTGTAGTTTCAGTAGTCATGTAAAAACAATAACTAAAACACCATACTATCATCTCAAAAATATTGCAAGATTTAGATGCTTTGTTTTCAGTCAAGACCTACAGAAACTTGTAAATCATTAGCCTCATAGCATAATTAAGTCATTTTTTGGACAAATTGTGATATCTGCCTTTGAAATATGATCTGGGCAATTATGCTATGAGGCTAACGAAATGTTTCCATCTCCAGCAGTGTGGATTATTGTAATGGACTCCTCTTTGGCATTCCCAATAAGATCATAAGACAGCTGCAGATCATACAGAAACGCTGCTGCCAGAATTCTAAGCAGAACCAGAAAATATGAACATATCACACCAGTCCTCATGTCCTTGCACTGGCTTCCAGTTGCATTAGAATTGGTTTTAAAGTACTGTTACTTGTTTATAAACCACTCAATGGCCTAGGACCTCAATACATTGCATATATGCTCACTGAATATAAACCTAACCAATCACTAAGATCATCAGGATCAAGTCAACACCAAGGGTTCACTCAAAGCAAGGAGAGTCTGCGTTTAGCTATTATGCCTGCTGAAACCAGCCTCCAGACGACATCAGATGTGCTCCAACAGTAGTCACATTGCACAGTCTGAATGCCATTGCATTTTATACAACCAAAGCAAGAATTATTTAAAAAGAAGAAGAAGGAGAAAAATATAGTCTACACACACGCACAGATGTTTAAGATACTGTTAAAAGCAATAAAAGTATTGTGACGCTTTTCTGGTTGTCAAACATTTTGGATCATGTTGATAGTTAATGTGATGAACTACACCTGTGGTTCCTCTGTGTGAACTTGAGGAGAACTGACTTCATACATCCACTAAAAATCACCTGAGACCAGAACATTAAAAGTAATTTAAGCAAAAATGCTGAAGAAAATTGAAGTTAGCGAAGTGTTAACAGCAGCACAGATGTCACTTTGTTTTTGTTATCTAATGCAATGACATTCAGACATTTTTTAAGTGTCCAATTACTTTGTGAGGCTTATATATATGTACCTTTCAACCGAAAAGCTTGATGTTGGGACAACAAGAAGTGTACAAAATAAGATAAGTATGTAGGTATTTACCCTCTGTGAATTACTATCTTAAATGACTGATGCCATATCTGGCCTGTACATCACATTGTGTATATATAAGCACATATTTAAGCCCTAGATGACATGGGGTTAAAAGTATTGCTCAATAACATCTAAATAAAATAATACGTAAAAGTAATATTACATAAAGCCCCAGAGTTGCTTCAATAATTCCTTAGAAAAAAAGTGACATCCTGTATAATGTGGCTCTTTGATCCCGACCTAATCCTCCTCCGACACACAGGCGTCCTGGCGAGAGGGGAAAAATCTGATTATATAACTTGACTTGTAGGGAAACGGCGTGCGTGAGGCTTCCTGTGTCAGTTTAGGATTCGGCTTATGCTGCTGACTGTCACTGACTTCAGTTAAACTGCCGACAGAGCTGTAAATCACATGCTGCTGCGAAACGTTTCCACAGAGGGGTTGAGCTCAGGTCTCAAGAGTGGGTTACAGGTGGAGGGTGCGACAAGTCAGGACATGCTTCTGGAAGATTAAAAGCACTTAGTGAAGTCACACATTAAAGACGTTGACTGAGAAACTGTACAGGGACTGTATATGCCAATAACAAAATAAATAAATAAAATAAATGCTAGGGGAAAAAATGCTATTACCAAATGATTAAAAAAATTAATACATTTTGATAAAGAAATTATAAAATATACAATTTAATCTTAAACAGTTCAACCATCGATACAAAAGATCTAAACAGTTGAGTATTTGACAGCTTTTGTTCATTGTTGACAGCTCTACAGGATTATAGTTAATCTTATATCAGTGACAGAAGGAGGATTTATAGAACTACAATTACTTACTGTAAAAGTGTCAATGCATGTAATTTACTCCATTATTTCACTAACCCAAAGACGTTGAGATAAATATGATGCTTTTTATTTATTTTTTTTTATTTTAAGGGTATCATTTTCACACCATATGGCACTCAATGTGAGGAACCAGTATTACAGCTGCAGTCCGTAAATTTTTTTTTGGGGTTAAAAAGATTTAAAAATCTATTTTTGAGCAAGTACATAACCAGCCAGTGTTCAAAACTATCTCCTTAGTCTGATTCACAATGGTAAGCTTGTAATAATAATTCAAGTACTGGTAGGTTTCCATGGGAAATTCAAGCATCATCTTTGCATCATTAAAGGTGCCGTAGAACGTCTTTTTAAAAGATGTAATATAAGTCTAAGGTGTCCCCTGAATGTGTCTGTGAAGTTTCAGCTCAAAATACCCCATAGATTTTTTTTATTTATTTTTTTTAACTGCCTATTTTGGGGCATCATTAAATATGCGCCGATTTAGGCTGCGGCCCCTTTAAATGCTCACGCTCCCCGCCCATGGAGCTCGCGCTTACCTTAAACAGTGCATAAACAAAGCTGATATAACCCCTTAAAATGGATCTTTACAAAGTGTTCGTCATGCAACATGTCTAATCGTGTAAGTATGGTATTTATTTGGATGTTTACATTTGATTCTGAATGAGTTTGATGGTGTTCAGTGGTTAAAGCTAACATTACACACTTGGAGAGATTTATAAAGAATGAAGTTGTGTTTATGCATTATACAGACTGCAAGTGTTTAAAAAATGAAAATAATGACAGTCTTGTCTCTGTGAATACAGTAAGAAACTATGGTAACTTTAACCACAGTACATTAACATGCTAACAAAACATTTAGAAAGACAATTTACAAATATGATTAAAAATATCATGATATCATGGATCATGTCAGTTATTATTGCTCCATCTGACATTTTTCACTATTGTCCTTGCTTGCTTACCTACTCTGATGATTCAGCTGTGCACAGATCCAGATGTTTTGCCCTTGTCTAATGCTTGAACAAGAGCTGGCATATGCAAATATTGGGGGCGTACACATTAATGATCCCGACTGTTACGTAACAGTCGGTGTTATGTTGAGATTCGCCTGTTCTTCGGAAGTCTTTTAAACAAATGAGATTTATATAAGAAGGAGGAAACAATTGAGTTTGAGACTCACTGTATGTCTTTTCCATGTACTGAACTCTTGTTATTCAACTATGCCAAGATAAATTCAATTTTTAATTCTAGGGCACCTTTAAGGGCCTGTTTATACCTGGTCACCTCATGCATTTTCTCTGATCGGATAGCTATCTGATCGTGAAAAGGTCTAAATGCCCTTCGAAACGCATTCGAGACAGATTGAAATCCAATCGCTCAAACCACTTCAGGAGGTGCTCTGGGACGCATTCCAGTCAAAACTGAACAGGTCTAAATGCATCTGGTTGTTGAAACCACTTATGTAAATTTAACTCCTCCCAAATACACTAAAAAATAAACATGTTATAGGCTAAATAACATGCTATAGCCAGATATGACAGCGCTACTGCAGCACGCATCGCCACATTAGAGTAGCTGAGTATCAAGACAATGCGCAAACTGACGCAAATCAAAAAGAAAGTAAGTCGCAGGCACTCAGAATGAGATTAACGAGTTCATTTGCCCATATAATCTTTAGGGTATTAGGTTAGCTAATTTGGTTTGCTGTCCACTGAGGAGGGGCTCGCTGCTTATATACTCTGGCTGTTGATTGGAAGATTAGATGGGCTCACTCCTCCCTAAATTACGTTTAGGAACTTCACCTAAATGATCTCACCAGTGTTATTGCCGTGCTCTCTCCTATTGCATTAAATTAGCTGATGATCAATAAAATGCAGCTCATATTTGTTGCTTTTGGTGACGTGAACTCCATGAAATCTGCATATAGCATGGGAATTGAAGATCTGATTCATATCTGTTTTGAGGAGACACATTTATGTGGCCAAATGTAAATGCAATCGTTTTTATAAATCAGATAGCTATACGATCAGAGAAAATGCATGAAGTGACCAGGGCCCGTTTTTTCAAAAGGTTTAATCCGGATACAATTGATCCGGATTTAGTAATCCTTTTTTTGCGATCCTTGATCACGTAATCCAGCTAACTTTTGGAGCCAGTTTTTTAAAGCAACATCGGATTGGATCAATCTGATCCGGATAGGAACTTTTCAGGATCACCAAATCTGGATTTTCAGTGCTCTACGGAGGCCCTAAAGGGACATGTTGATAGAAAGAATATGGGTTTTGAATTAAATATATTTTCGTTGGATATTTACAGCTGTTTAGGGATTGTTTTATGGCACCAAAATTTCTTTTTACTTTAGAGTAGGTTACCGAAAGGTTAAATATGTAGACTAATGTCTGCATTTAATTTATTACTTTAACAGTTAAACTAATCAAGAGCAAGATAAAAATGTGTATGTATATTACATGATAAAAATGTTGTATTTTTTGACTAGTTTTAAAGTTTTACTACATTTTCCTCCTGGAATCCACCTTGAAATCCTACCCCCTGTTGGGATCAGGATAATCCTGTTTTTTTGGATCAAAGTGATCCAAATCCTACAAAAAAGTTCTGAAAAACCCAAACTAAAGGTTTGATCCGGATCAAAACCAAGATTGGATTACGTGATCTAATCCGATTATGTAATCCGTTTTTTCTTTTGAAAAACACATTTTCAAACAAACACATTTTCCAATCCGTTATCCAAAATCCTAGTGGATTACTTTTGAAAAACCGGGCCCAGGTGTAAACAGGCCCTACAGGGTATGTCACATCTGATAATACATCTGAAGATACATAAAGAATGAGTTCCAGCTAGGCTATATTGCATGTGAAGATTCTGCAGGTGACGGATCATTTATTGCCTTTTCTCACAGCAGCTACAATAATTAAACTTATCATTTTTGATGGCAGATTGTATGGTAAGACAAATTAACGTTAGAGATTACACTGTACAGAAATTGAAATCTACAGGTAGCGCTAATACACTAAATACACAGTCACGCAATGCTGATGTTGTTAACATTAACAATTTGAGAACAAAATATAACAATAAAAATAATTTACATGGTTTGATGTGATATGAGCTAAGCGACCATTAGATTTAATCATCATTGGTATAGTGTGATTTATTGTAATTGTAATTTATTGTTTTTTTGTCAGTTGGTCAGGACAAAAGTGGCAGATTTGTTACTTGTTCAGATGACATTTTCTGGTGAAAATTCTTATTTTGGTCATACTTCAAGACTACAGTCTGTGATTCTGAAGTACCTGTACAGTATCTACCGGTGCAGAGACTGACAGCCACACATACTCAAAACATTGGATTCATCCGCTCTGAGGAGCCGTACTGATGCACAACCCGTAAAGATGATAATTCCGCAAATAACTGCAATTGCAGGTTTCAAACAGAGATGGTGACAATGAGGCAAAACTTATGGACTGCAGCTTTAAATTAATTAAATATTCATGGAAAATGGTAGCCTGACGTGGTCATACTCAATTCTAGTTCGAATATGAGTCTGATACTGCTCCATTGGGCTTTGATTATGGGGGCGTATTTCAACCGATCCAGGAAAGACCTCAATTGGATAGACCTACAACCAATCAGAGCTACAGAGTAAATGACGTATGTTGAGCGACGCATAGTTGTCAACAAAACTCTTCTTAGCGACCATCGGGGCCAGCTGATAAATCAAACTTTTGCTGAATCCCGTAGGAAGGACGGCGAAGACATCTTTCCCATCGACAAATGCCTTGATCGCGGCCCTTTGTTCCTCTTTTAAAATTAATGCGCTGTCGATGTCTTCTATAACGGACGCGATGGCGGAATCTACACATCTCAGTTCTTCAACAACCGCCATCATTGTTGTAAACTAATTGACCTTTCGTAAAGACTTGCCCCCCTTAGTTACTGTTGCTTTGTGGCCGTGGCACTGTCACGCCACACAGAGTGGAAAATACATCGCAGAGCAAAGAGGAAACTGACAACACATCGACAGACGAGACAGAGCAGGTTACTTATGATATTAAACAAAGTCCCAGCTATCAAACTGTGTAGTTAGTAAAAAATTTCAAACAATAAAAACCGTTTTGTGGCTCTTTAATGTGTCATGACCATGATCGTGACAGATTGCTGTAGCGCCTCAGCTCAAGAGGCTCGTGAACCGATCATCTCTTCCTACTAGTCCATTTATAGCATCAAATAAACATGAATGAACATGAGAATGAATGTTTTTTTAAAACGCGGAAAGATGTCAATATGCACAATTTTTCAAGTTTAACTCCACCGATGTTAATCTTCTAACTCCTGACTGCTTTGTTGGACAAAATGGCGGATGCGGCGTTCTGATTGGTTGGATCGCTTGTCAATCAAACTCCCCAAGCGCTCTTTGATGACGTGGCTGATGACGTTTCTGGTGATAACCTGTCAATCATCGCCCTGACAATGTGATTGGTCCGAAAAGTTTCTGTTCGGGCATAATTACTCCTCTGTGGATCGAGTCCAGACCGAACTCTCCAACCTCAAAATGTTGTGGGTGGGGCTAAGTGCTAAGGCTGGCATCCAGGCTAGGAAATTGGTCTTTGTCAGTGCAATATCTATCAAATTCTCCAAAAAAACAAAACAAAACAAAACAAAGACCTTATAAATAAGTCATGATTCATGAATGATTTGAAAAATCATGGAAAGCCATAGAAGTTGTAGGAACACTTCATCGTATTACTTTGTTTTCAGCAGTTACATATGATCCTCAAACAGAACAGGCTGTTGGTGTCATAGTGAGAACACAAGAAGGAGACTGAGATACTCTATTTATAAGAGCCATGTTATACTGGAATATTTAGTTACTATCACACCAGGACAAAGAATAGATACTATACTGCTGGCTATTTATTGTTATATTCTCAGGACTCAGGATCTTTTTTTCTTTGTTACTAAAATAAAAGGCTTTGTAACACAAGTAGATAGATTATCGATATACCTTTCATTTTTAGCTCACCTTTACCGGTTCATATTATTGTTGCAGTTAAATATCATATGTAATATAGTTATAGAAAATTATTTTGGGGCTAATAATATACAGTTGATCCTTGTGCCCTTCATTGAATGAGTTATGTTTTGTTGACTGTAACCTTAGAATTTCTACTTGATAAACATGTATCAGTTCAGCAGGTCGGAATTCTCTGACTCTGTATTTCAGTGGCTTGATCATAATCTTTAACTGAACTGCATAAACCTATTAAATAAATTCAACAGAATCATGTCACTATGTTTCCATAGCTGCGTGACATTTTTTTTTTCTTTTCATTTTAATGTTAATGATTTGCAGCAAAGCAGATTAGCCTAGATTATCCTGCAATCAGACATGAAAAAAAAAAAAAAAAATATTGAATCTTTGCCAATCTGTTGATTAAAAACAGAAAGAAACTGTATTTTTTTAACCATCATCATGTAATTTAATTCGGAATTAGGCTATGAATAATTTGTGAATAATTTCAACTAAAAAATCTTGTTTGTTGGATGCAGACATTCTACTTTTCCATTTATCACATGATGCCCTCTGGTGGATACATGATGTTAGTGGTACAAACACCAAGTTATCAAATGCTTATTTAAAATTTTGATATATATTTTCATCAAAGAAGCTTTATCATCAAATAAGCTATATATATATATATATATATATATATATATATATATATATATATATATATATATATATATATATATATATATATATATATATATATATATATACAGTTGTGGCCAGAATTATTAGACCCCTTCATAAATATGATCAAAGATGACTCTAAAAATAAATCTGCATTGTTTATGCTTTTGATCTTTAATTTATAAAATTAGCAAAAATCTAACCTTTCATTGAAGGAAAAGAATTAAAAATTGGGGGGGAAATAACATTATGAAATAAATGTTTTTCTCCAAAACACGTTGCCCACAATTATTGGCACCCTTTTATTCAATACTTTTTGCAACCTCCTTTTGCAAACAGCTCCGAGTCTTCTTCTATGATGCCTGATGAGTTTGGAGAACACCTGAGAAGAGATCAGAGACCATTCCTTCATACAGAATCTCTCCAGATCCTTCAGATTCCAGCTCCATGCTGGTGCTTCTTCTCTTCAGTTCACTCCACTCATTTTCTTTAGGGTTCAGGTCAGGGGACTGGGACGGTCATGGCAGAAGCTTCATTTTGTGCTCAGTGACACATTTTTGTGCTGGTTTTGATGTTTGTTTTGGATCATTGTCCCAACAGATGATCTAACCATGGCCCATTATAAGATTTCTAGCAGAAGCGGTCAGGTTTTGATTTTTTATCTGTTGGTATTTGATAGAATCCATGATACCATATATCTGAACAAGATGTCCAGGACCTCCAGCAGAAAAATAGGCCCACAACATTAAAGATCCAGCAGTATATTTAACCGTGGGCATGGGGTACTTTTTATCCATGTGTGCACCAAATCCATCTGGTGGGTTTGCTGCCAAAAAGCTCTTATTTTAGTTTCATCTGACCGTAGAAGCTGGTCCCATTTGAAGTTTCAGTCTTGTCTGACAACTTAATATACTGGAGATTGTTTCTGGATGAGAGCAGAGGATTTTTCTTGAAACCCTCCTGAACAACTTGTGGTGATGTAGGTGCTGTTTGATCATTTTTTTTAGGCTTTCTGAGACTCAAGACTCAACGAATCTCTGCAATTCTCCAACTGTGATCCTTAGAGAGTCTTTGGGCACTCAAACTTTCCTCCTCACCGCGCATTAGGACGATTTAGACACACGTCCTCTTCCAGGCAGATTTGTAATATGTTTAGTTGATTGGAACTTCTTAATTATTGCCCTGATAGTGGAAATGGGGATTTTCAATGTTTTAGGTATTTTCTTACAGCCACTTTCTATTTTGTGAAGCTCAACAATCTTTTTCTGCACATCAGAACTATATTCTTTGTTTTTTCTCATTGTGATGAATGATTAAGGGAATTTGGCCTTTGTGTTTCCTCATGTTTATACTCCTGTGGAACAGGAAGTCCTGGCTGGACAATTTCATGTTCATGATCACCCCGGTGAGCTAAAAAAAATTTAAATATGAATGCGAATATACTTCAGAGATATTTTACTCATAAAAAATTCTAGGGGTGTTAATAATTGTGGGCAACGTGTTTTGGAGAAAAACATTTATTTCTTAATCTTATTTTCCCCCACTTTCAATTCTTTTCCTTCAATGAAAGGTTAGATTTTTGCTAATTTTATGAATTAAAGATCAAAAGGATAAACAATGCAGATTTATTTTTAGAGTCATCTTTGATCATATTTATGAAGGGGTCTAATAATTCTGGCCACAACTGTACACAATACCATTCAAAAGTTTGGGATTGGTAAGATTTTCAATGTTTTTAAAAGAAGTTTCTGTCACGATCACCTGTGAGAGTGCCCTTCAGCCTCTAGAGGGCACTCCTTCCCGGACTCTCTGTTTCACCCATTTCATGAACTACATTTCCCATACATACTCCTCGGACTAATCACCATTCGTCATTGCACTCAGCTGTTTGTTATTTTGTCATTAGTGTCTGTGTATTTAATCTGAGTTGTTTCTGTCTGTTCTTGTGGTTCATTGTGAATGTCACCCTTGAGTCTGAGCCCTGGTTTTTCGTGTTCTTTGGTTTTTGTTTTTGGTTTCTTGTTTCATGTTCCTTGTTTTATGTTTGGACTGCTTTTTATGGATTTCGACCCCTGCCAGTACCTGGATTACGCCTTTTGGATTTGCCCTCAATAAACACCTTTTCTGCTGCACTTGGATCTATCTCGTCTTCATCTGTTCCCTGACAGTTTCATCTGCTCACCAAGCCTGCATTTATTTAATTAAAAATATAATAAAATGAAATATTATTACAATTTAAAGTAACTGTTTTCTATTTGAAAATATAATTTATTCCTGTGATGGCAAAGCTGAATTTTCAGCATCATTACTGCAGTCTTCAGTGTCAGATGTAGGGTGACCACCACCATCAAACAAACCAAATGTGGGACGATTAATAAGTTTGTGTGGGACAATGTGGGACATGTTTCTAACTTAATAACAACATTTGCATTCTGTCTTTTAGCTGATAAAAATACTTTGTTTTTAATTGTTGTGGGTTCATTATATGGAATATCTTATCTTATAATCTTATAAACGTTATCTTATAGGCAATAATTGCATGAACAATTATGATTTAGTTTTATTATTAGGATTTTTGCTTTGGTTTAAATACAACCAAATAAACTTTTACACGATTAATAGTAACCACTGTAAAAGCAGTTCTAAACAATACTGTTATAGCCTAACATTCGTGTGACTTTACAAAAACATATTACATTTAAAAAATAAAGCATAAATAGGCCTATAAGAAGATAAATATTTAACAAATATGTTTTAACATTATTGAATTTAATATTTTAATTTTCACATGCTGTAGGCTACAGAAATTAGGCTACAACTGTTTTAACTTTTAACTAATTTTAACTATTATTTTCCATTTTAGACTTATTTTAAGCACAAAGTATGTGTATTATTTCATTTTATTTATTTATTTTTTTTATTCATATCTGAGTGTACCGTACCTTCACCACGTAGTTAAGACGTGTGTGTGGAAATTGCTGCGTTAATGCGAAACTTTTGTGGACGTTTAAAATTGTGCAAAACAATCTCGCACCCTGTTGAGGCCCTGTTATAAAACATACAAACAGTTTGAATAGTTAGTATGTTACTAACCTCGAAACTGATAACGATGCTTATTTTGATATTTGACGATAATGGCGCTTTGCTTTGCTCTGGTCCAGATCCAGATTACGTTCCTCATGAAGTAGTGGCGCGCGCGCACGACCAAGTGTAGCTGCACAGCTGCACAGCCCCCTCCGCACAGCGGGACGGGTGGTCACCCTAGTCACATGATTCATCAGAAATCATTCTAATATGCTGATTTGCTGCTCAAGAAACATTTATTGTGTACAATTGTACTAAATATTTGTGTACAATTTTTTTTTTTTTTTCAGGATTCTTTGATGAACAGAAAGTTCAAAAGAACAGTGTTTATTTGGTTTATTTGTTTAATATTTTATGAATGTCTTAATTAATAAATAAATAAAAATAAATTACATTTTAAAATAGGCTATATTAAAATAGAAAACAGTTATTTTGAATTGTAATAATATTTCACAATATTTCTGATTTTATTATATTTTTAATTAAATAAATGTAGCCTTGTGCAGATGAAACTTCTTTTAAAAACATTAAAAATCTTACCAATCCCAAACTTTTGAACGGTAGTGTATATATATATATATATATATATATATATATATATATATATATATATATATATATATATATATATATTTAAACTAATGTTGTATACAAGTATTTCACTTTTAATTTTTGTGTTATAGGCTTTGTATTCATTTGAAATTAAAATAGAAAAGCTTTCATACTGTAATACACATACAGTCAGAACGAAGAAAACAAGAAAAATTGGGAACAAATGTAAAAAGGAAGAAAAGAAAGTTGCACATGAACTTCCTCTCATCCAATTAGCCTGACAGGAGAGAACATATGAACACATCCACAGTTCATTGCTCTCTATCGCAGCTATTGTGTGCGATGATTAGGCTATATTGGAGTCTGGACCCTCTTGGGTGAATGTGATTTCACCGAGTACAACATGTTCCTGGATCAACATCTTTGTTGATCCTGGAACAACATTCCAATCAACCAGTCAGAGTTGAGGGACAAGTTTACAGTTTGTCAAGTTTAGGCTTTCAACCATTGTTAGGTGCTTCTACATCAGTGTTATTTGCCTTTCATTTTCCTCTGATTTTAGGGATGTTATGGGTAGGTTTAGGTTTAGGGATAGGGTTAGGAGTTAGGACTAAATATTCAAACTGGAATGTTGTTCCAAGATCAACAAAAAATGTTGATCCAGGAATGTTACTTGGCAAAATCACGGTGACCAAACCACCATTATCTTACTTGCATTTCTTTTCCAATCCAGCCTGAGATAAGCATTAGTTTAAAGGTTAAAGCAGCAGCTCATGTATCTGTATCGAGATTTACACTCATTTCTCGACATGAGGTCAACATAACAAAGTCCTAAATTTCAGCTTCTCCCTGATCCAAAACACAACAAAAGGATATCCTTCGTATGATATCCAAATACTCAAAGCCAAATGAAATAATATATGATTGTTTGACAAACATGTTGGCTGTTTAAACATGCTCTGCCCTCAAAAAGGCATAATGATGGTATTTTCATAGTGTGTTTCATGCTGTATATTATATACATATACACACATACATATATATACACAGTATATATATATCTATATATATATATATATATATATATATATATATATATATATATATATATATATATATACTGTGTATATATATGTATGTATGTATATGTATATATATATATATATATATATATATATACTGTGTATATATATATATATATATATATATATATATATATATATATATATATATATATATATATATATATAATATATAGTAATGTGAAATATAGATATTTTTATTACACAAATGTATTGCTTCACCTCAGAATGTCTTTATTAACCCCCTGGAGCCGTGTGGAGTACATTACAACAGGCGGTTTCTGTGCAATGCCATTATAAAGCTTAGGAGCATCAGGGTGATTATTAAGATAACTCTGATTGTATTTGTCTGAAAGAAGAAAGTCATATACACCTAGGATGGTTTGAGGGTGAGTAAATCATGGAGTAATTTTCATTTTAAAGTGAAATTATCCTTTAAGCAGCACAAATGTTTTCAACATTGATAATAATAAGAAAACATGTTACCTGAGCACCAAATCAGCATATTAGGCCCTGTCCCAAATGGCACACTTCATATGCACTTATGGTCTTGTGAACTTACAATGGCTGCCTTGCACATGTGTCCGTTAAAGCCCTGGGTATACTTGGGTATTACCTGGGTATTTTTTTATGCTTACACTAGTGTATGCACACAGTAGAACATAAAAGACAGACTGCAACAGTTGGAGTTAAAAATTATCATTTGTGTTCTACTGAAGAAACAAAGTCACCTACACCTTGGATGCCCTGGGGGTAAGCAGATAAACATCAAATTTTCATTTTTGGGTGAACTATCCCTTTAAAGCGTAACTCAGTAAGATTTGCGAAGCTCCCCCTAGGTTCCTTCAATGAATCGTAAATGCAAGCGCAGCTCTGGACTACAGCGACTACAACGCTCACCAGCGCAGTTTTGCAAATACAGTACAAGAAATCTCGATGGAGGTGGGTAATTTTCGAAATTGTCTTTTAAAGTCATAATATATACATTGTTTTTGAATTACCGTAAAGCATTTTGTCACTCGAGAGATTGTGTCGGGTTGGCACAGCTCAACTTGCAAGTGCTGTTTTCTGGTGTAGACGTGCCAGAGGGGGTTAGTGCACGCCTCAAACACACCACAAGTCAATTAACCATTTTAAGGACTTAGAAAACTATTTATGAAGGTCAAAAAAGTTACTTAGTTTTGCTTTAAGTCCACGGGACTGTAGGTTGTCCCATTTGTCAATTTTAGGTCTCAGAAGGGTTCCCCTCTTTGTGGTCGATATGTGCCCTCAATGCACACTTTGCCAAGCCCGCACTTCTTCCCGACAGTCAAAGCGGCATTACGTCACAAAAGTGCAGACTCATATGAAGTCTGCAAGTGTTCAGGGTGCCATTTGGGACAGGGCCTGCTGTGTTCACACCAGACGCGACTTGCGCGAATAAATCGCGCTATTCGCGCGTAGTTGGACGCTTGAACATTTTGAGTTTACTCGCTTCATTCGCGCGTGACATTCGCTTCATTCGCGCGTGAAAATCCCTTCACAACAGACGCGAATTCGCGTCATGAGAGGGGCTCTCCCGCTCTGTGTCCCAGACTCTCCCACTGCTGCACACTTCCTCTGAATAAACACAACTTGTCAGTGGGGAAATAATTGTAAATTACAGCGAATAAGCTCAATTGGTCGTCTTTAGTTGGCTTGTAGTCTTAATATGTATTTATATATATGTATATATATAGCTCAAATTGAGTAAAGACCGTTTTTTACAACTTATCAGATTGTCCGACCTCCTCACCCACTTTCTTTCAAACACGGTCCTTTTTATTTCTGTTTCTATAAATGTATGAAGATGTACAGCGACGATGATTTTGTCCTCCATTGTTGTTTCGAATTTCTGCCTCAGCTCGCTACGTCACGTCACTACTAGAGCAAGCTCCCGGTTGGTTAACGCGGCGCGGAAATTCGCCAAAGTTCAGATTTTTCAACTTGCGCGATTCGCGCGAATCGCGTCATTCGCGCCGCTTCATTCGCGCGAATCGCGCCGCAGGATGTCAATTCGCGTCTTTGCATTGACTTAACATGTAAATCACTCGCGCTTACCGCTTCATTCGCGTCCGGTGTGAACGCACCGAATGATGATATTCTGATGATATTCAAATTCTGATGACAAACGCGACCTCTGGAGGGCACATCCACACAGCAGCAGAATACAGTTGTCAGTCCTGTATTTGAGTCCTTAATATGGTTGCGTTAACACACAGTACAGTTATTTACAGGAGTGACAACCGCTTTCAATAACCAAACTCAAACCTTTAAATTTTCAGGACTCACAACCGCATTCTCGGAATTCTCGCACTGTGTGAACGGAACCGGACTGGACAACTAATTGTCTGTCACGTCATACAGTGCGAGAGAGCTGCTCTTCCAAGGTGTTTTGCTTGTGGTTTCGCTTTCGGTAACTTACTGAGGCAGAGCTGTGCGTCATCTTAAGGTGTTAGATCCAGTCACTGTTCTCCACCGGAGCGGCTCATGCCAGTTTTGTGTTTCTTTTCAAATGCCGTGTCATGCGCGAGATGTTGCAAAGGACGTGACACGCGCGTGCAGCGATTAAACACTCCAGCTAGCGCATGTTTACATGCTGCTGTTGGTTAATTAAGTTTTGATGGATGAACTCGCGGTTCACTTAGTCTCTTGTCATGTGGAAAGTGATAATGCTTTTCAGTTTTATGGACGTCGCCACCTTTAATATTACGTTGATCAATGTCATCATGGTAACTAGTAAGAGAATACGGGCTTGACTCTCATTGCACGTTCAGACAGTGTTCCAAACGCTACTGAAAGTTGCTGTGTGAGGGTGAACAAGACATTTTGAGACTCACACCTGTTAAGTGGGGATGTCAATCCCAAAACATGACTGTGTGAACGCGGCCTAAATGAGACACAGGCGGTTGAGTGAATGAATCGAACTTGGTCACTCATAAACTCAGCCTGCCACCTACTGGCTTAATGATAATGAAAGAGTCTGTAACCACTAATACACCAACTGACAGTCCTTGCTGGTACAAATAGTGTCATTAAAATTCGAAGACAGGAACTAACTATTGTATAAGTAAATAATACAACTTTACCCACACTCAGGGCCCTATCTTGCACCCAGCGCAATTGACTTTGTACACCGACGCATGTGTCATTCCTATTTTGCACCCGCGCAAAGCGCGCTTTTCCCTCCACAGAAGCACGTCGCTAAACTAGTGAAGGAACTTGCGCTCCCTGGGCGGTTCAGCGCAAAAAAGGAGGCGTGTTCCGGCGCAAACAATCCCTGGTGCTATTTTGCTGTTACATTAAACAATTGCGCCACTGACCAGAAAAAACCTAGTCTAAAGTCAGTGGCGCGTTGCGCGTTGTTCATTATGCTATTTTAAGGGCGCATGCTTGACCATAATGTATAGCGTGCACAACGCGCATACACTTTGCTCATGTAATCTACACAGATGCAACAGTTATTTTTGCAAATCATATGTTACACTAAAAAAATATTAACACATGAGATGACGGAAATCATTGTGGTGTGCCACGAAGATGTGAAAAAACCTGTTTAACCGACGCTATTTTGGGTGGGTTTCTCCCATCCCCATACAACACAACTTCTCTGTCTTTCACTGCTCTTACAAGAACATCAGTCTCCTCGGCTGTGAACCGCTCCTGGCGTGCGCCTGGTAAATACGCCATAATAATAGCAATCCATAATGGAACTTGCGCACCTGCTTTTAAAGGGAATGTTGGATGACGCTCTGATTGGTTTATTTCACGTTACACCCAAACCACACCTATGAATAATGAAGCTACTTCAGACCAACCCATTTTAGATTTGCGCCGGGCGCAAGAGCCATTTATCCCGCCGGGAAAATAGCAACAGCGCCGAGACCCGCCCACAAAGTTACTTGCGCTTCGCGCTTTGACACTTGCGTTTCAGATCGTTAAAATAGGGCCCTTTACATGCTTATGCATGTGAACTTTTGCCACTGCTTGGAGCAAAAGTCCACTGATAATCATTTACATTCGTACAAGTTAATACAGGTGATATTTCACACTTGAGCTCCAATTAAATTAACATTTTGCCTGTAAAGACTGAAAATAATTTAATTTTAATTTTAGGTAGATTAAGAAGTAATTTATCATTTACTGATAAACATACACAGCAAAATCCCCAGAGTTAAATCAACTCTGCTCAGGGTACATATGGTCCCTCTCTAAATAGTGTTAAAATAACACTAAAGAAGAGTTAAAGTTAATGAGATAATTATACAATTAATTAAGTGATGATTGTGCATTAGTGATGAACACCTGCTGTTAACAATCACTGAAGAAAAGAGTAACACAAGAACTACAACTGACTTCAGTCACAGCCATATTAATTGCTTAATTATCTCATTAACTTTAACTCTGCTTCACTGTTACTTTAACACTATTTAGAGATGGACCATATGTACTCTGAGCAGAGTTGATTTAACTCTGGGGATTTTACTGTGTATTTTCTACTGTGGGACTGTTGTTTGAACTGGCACTTGCTATGTTCAGTCTTACGAAGCCAAAATAACAGAACGAAATGTCAAATTGAATGCCTTGAAAACTAGCACAAAAAGCCATATTTAATTATTCTAATGTGTTTAATTAGACAACTTTATTAATAATATAACATGTGGTATATGCATGTATTATTGATAATTCAACAGCAAAAAGCTGTTCTATTATAATAAGTCAAAATGTTTATCTGAGTCAAACTTTTCATTCAGACTGGCACAGTGCCAGTTCCTCAAAATAATGCCAATGAATTTGTTTAACTGCAGTTGGTTAACCGAACCAGATCCTCTTTACACTTCTTATGATCTGTAATCTATGCAAATAACCCACATCCTGTAGATATTAAGCATCACTACTAGAAAGTTCTTAATGGTAAAGAAGACCAGCATTTGATGATAGACAGAAAAAAACATCATAACTGTAAGTCGGACAATAAAGAAGGGGCCATCTTGAAGCAAAAGACATCCAACGATGTTCCATAAATCTGTCCTGTACTTGGAGAGGATAGAGTCATCCTGGCCTTCACAAAAATCCTCAGGTTTGGTGTTCACCACTGAGAGATGCCATGAAAAACAAAAGTACGAAAGAACATTACAACAATGACTACAATTAAATTGCAGTTTCTTGGCTATGGTTATTATGCATAAATAATGTCATAATTAATGCCACATTATGAAACGACAGATAATTATGGAAAAGTACAGACCTGAGAAATGCAAAGGAAACTGTAGCATGCTCCATGTCCAAACTGCAAGAATAATGCAGACAAAAGGCAGACTGTTCTCCCTAATGCAATGAACAGCATATGATAAAATATTAATGACTAAGAAGATATTGTAATAGATCACATTGTCTCAAACCTATGGAAGCTTGTTTCCACCTGTAACGTGTAGCAGTTTTGGTATCGTTTTCACTGTTCTGTTCCTGTTTTGCCTGCCTGAGTTTCTAGTTATTTTCCCTTGGTGTTAATTAGTTTCCACATACCCATCTCTGTTAACCTTGACTATGCTCCCCATGTTTGTAAGTCCTGAGTTTCATTCTGTTACTTTGTCCGGTATCATCAATGTTAATGTGGTGGTGTTTGCTTTTGTCTCCTGTGATCTCCTGAGAGCTCTGTTGTGGATTTATTAAACAAAATTTATGTTCCTTACTCCTTTTGTTGTGCAAATAGTTACAGCCACCATTCGTGACGTGCCAGAGAATATATAAAAAAAAAAAAGGTAATTGTGAGTTTTTATCTTGCAATTCAGACTTTATAACTCGCAACTGTGAGTTTATATCTCACAATTCTGAGGAAAAAAGCCAGAATTGTGAAATATAACCTGGGAATAAAAAAAAAAAGTAAAAGTAAATTTTTACTTTTTATCTCACAGTTCGTCTTGGTTACATATGTAACCCTCGTTCCCTGAAGAAGGGAATGGAGATGTCACATCGGAAGTGATTCCAATTCGTCGGTTCACTTCTGACATGACGTAGAACATGACCGACTGAAAGGAAACTGACTTTTCTTGCAATTGCGAGCTTGTATCTTGTAAATCATCATTTAAAACCATAATTGCAACTCTTTGTTTATTATAATTCTGACTTTTTTCTCACAATTGACCCTTCGCCGGGAGTTTGATTGACAAGCAGTCAGGAGTTAAAAGATTAACTTCGTTGGACTTGAAATAGAAAATGGTGTGTACTGACGTCTTTCCACGTTTGAAACAACATTCATTCTCATGTTCATTCATGTTTATTTGAAACTATAAATTAACTAGTAGGAAAAGATGATCGGTTCATGAGCCGCTTGAACTGAGGAGCTACAGCAATCTGTCACGACAAATTAAAGAGCCACAAAACGTTTTTATTGTTCAAATTTATTAAAAAATTACACAATTTGAAAGCACAACTTTGTTTAATATCATAAGTAACCTGTTCTGTCTTGTCTGTTGGTGTGTTGTCAGTGTCCTCTTTGATACGCAATGTATTTTTAACTCTGTGTGGCGTGACATCGCCACGGCTTGTCGGGCAAAGGGTCAATTCCAAGTGTAGGCCTATATCTCACAGTTATGAGAAAAAAATCAGAATTGTGAGATAAAGTCAGAATTGTGAGATAGATTTTGCAAGAAAAAAATCAAAATTGTGAGATATAAAGTCACAATTTTGAGTTATAAAGTCTGAATTGCAAGATATAAACTCGGAATTGCAAGATACATTTTGCAAGAAAAAAATCAAAATTGTGAGATATAAAGTCACAGTTTTGAGTTATAAAGTCTGAATTGCAAGATATAAACTCGGAATTGCAAGAAAAAAGTCAGAATTGTGAGATAAACTCACAATTGAGAGAAAAAGTCAGAATTGTGAGATGTAAACTCAGAATTGTGATGGAAAAAGTCAGAATTGGGAGACATAAACTCAGAATTGTGAGGGAGAAGTTGGAATTGTGAGATACAAAGTTGCAATTGTGAGTTATAAAGTCTGAATTGCAAGATATAAAGATATATGACTGATTTTTCTCAGAATTTTAAGATGTAAACTTTGTGAGTTGTGAGATATAAACTTACAACTCCGTTTTTATTGCGACTTTATGTTGTAACTTACATTTTTCTCGGAATTGTCAGATATAAACTTGGAATTGCATGAAAAAAACCTGAATTGTGAGATATAACCTCGGAATTGTGAGGAAAAACGTCAGAATTGTGAAATAAAAAATTGCAATTACCTTTTGTATTTTTTATTCCATGGCGGAAACAAGCTTCCATACAGATCACATTGAAAATATGTGGGTTTTTTTTATTCTATTTTTATTTTCGTTTAAATCTGGAAGTAAACAGAAAGATTTAATTACACTTGGAAACACATTGAAATAAATGTGAAAATGTGGACTGTGCTGGCCATTTTTAGCCTTAAACAATACTTGCTTCACATCAGGCAGCGTCTCACTGATGAACTCGAGGATATCGGCAGCTGTGCCCACAAACATGAGCAACAACTGGGACATTTCATCTCTGGTGACCCCTCCAGCGATTGGTAACAGCCACTTCCCCACTATTAGCAGGATCAGAAGGATTTGGTGAAGGGCCAGGATCCAGTCATTGGCACACACCGATGACAATAATCTCAGAGGGTCCTAAAACACCACCACAAAGTTCCTATTCAGCTATGAGGTATTGCTTTCTGGAAGAACTGAGGTCAGGCTTACATAAAGCATGTTCTGTAAATCTCATAGGTGTGGCGACTTCTTAACAAATAACAGTAGTTCTTCCATAAGAACCACGCGCAACCATTAACACAGGTCTTGTTTGTGTTGAGGACTGAACCAACATTTGTATTTACAAATCACCCAAGCTAGTAGTTGTGCTTTAAAAGCAAAACTGAGTAAATAAACTATGTCTGAAAGATTTGCAAGGGACTTCTTTCAGAGATTACTGTAGTCTAGACTTACATGGAAAACGTCTGTAATGTGGAAAGTCATGATGGTATGAAAGACAGAGGTAGTACCTGTGGATTGACGGTAGCATTGGTAGAATTTCTTAATTCATCAAGAAAGGATCTGAATCCGGATGAATCCAGTTTATTGCACTGCAATAAGCAACATTTTAGGCATAAAACATTGATTATGAAATATAATGCATTTGGCATCTTATCAGACACTGGAATGCACATGGGTTTTTATTTGTCTAAAGTTTTCTCAGGGCAGCCTGAAATGTGTTTGCAAAGCAGACAAAAGCTACAGAAGTCCCCTTGAGTATTACCTTAGTATCATCTGACATGTTTTGCTGATGGTGCAATTCAAGGATCCATATGGTTGGTATAATACTGATGAGGAAAAACAATATTGCTGGAGAAAACCTAAAGATAAAGAGTTTGAGTCACTCAACTGTATATTGTCAAAATTCACTCAAGTGTTTAAACCAAGTTACACTAGATGATATTTCAGGATGTTGACCCCAGAAAAGGTTCAATTAATTTAGCTCTCGAAATTCTTATGCATGCAAAAAGAAAAGTTGATGTGTGTACTTACCATTTGTAATCCTTCCCTTTTCTTCTTCTCAGTGTTAAAAGCATTTCAGCCACGAGAGGCAGATAGAGGATAGTTAGAAGCCAGTACGAATTATTATTTTTCACCCATGTCACTCTCCATACACCGATGAGAGACACTAAAATAAATAATGCCCTGGTGACTACAGCGCAGGTAAATTTGACAAACATGATTTCTTTCAAACTACACTTTGAGGATGGTTAATAATGCGAGCAAAGTCGAGGCTTTCACGCTGAGCTCCTAATGAGTCTGAATCAAGATTTTACCTTTTTTTTTTCTTCCCACATTTCACACCATTTGGGCGGGACTTCTGAATCTTTTTTTTTAACCATTTTTTTTTTTATTATTTTGGCCTATTCATTTTTAGTCTTCTGTCAGAACGATAAATAAAAAAACAGTGTGTGGATTTATCCATAAGCTAATTTCATGTTACGATAAGATTCAGAGAAATCGTTTAAATAATGTTTTAATGCTTTGGTACGTAGACTATTTAGTATTTTGTAATAAAACTCTTATAATCTGGCTGCTTTACAACTGAAGGTTTTAGGTAAGGTTTTCTATGCTGGTCAAATGTTTGTTGTTGTTGTTGTTGTTGTTGTTGTTGTTTTTCCTCAATAATAAATTGTTACGTGACGTGCGCGAAAAATGATGTCCAAACGGTTCTTTTGAATGATTCGATCAAACCGAATCGCAAATCATTCAATTTATACCTTTAAAGAGTAGCCTACACTTTTTATTGGCTACTTACACAGTATATATATATATATATATATATATATATATATATATATATATATATATATATATATATATATATATATATATATATATATATATATATATATATATAATTCTACGGTGTAAAGTATAAAAATGAGTAGGCTTTTAATAATAATTATATATATATATATATATATATATATATATATATATATATATATATATATATATATATATATATATATATATATATATATATATATATATATATATATATATATATATATATATATATATATATATATATATATATATATATATATATATATATATATATATATATATATATATATAAAATTATACTTTCACTTCGCTCCAATAGCCACTCACATGCCCCGCCCACTGCTGTTTCCAGAGCAACAGTATACAGCCAACATGTCTGGAAGAGAGAGATCACGAGAGAGCGGCAGAGTCCCTGAAAACTCAGAGAATATAAAGAGAGGAGAAGAAGCAGATAAAGATGATACCCGGATCAGTGTACGTAAACTAGGCTCCGTGTGTATGGATTTAGTCTAGTCACTCACTGGTTGTTTACACGATTGCTATAGGCTTATATAAAATGAGGTGTTACCTGTACAACCTAGAAAAAGATTCCTGCGAATCTAAACAGAAAGCAAACCAATACATTAAAACATGTATGAGTAACATTCACAAACATTTTGCATTGTATACTAATGCTTACAAAGGTAATTAAACTTTGATTCATGTGTCATAGCTATAACGCGCATAACCGATCTATAGCCTAATGAAAGTCTGTGTCAAAAATTAAACGTTTTCCCCTCATGGTCATATTTCATGATGGTATGTTTCTTATCTTAATCTCAACGATTATAATTAACGTCAAATAAAATATTAAATTCAAAAGTAGTTGTAAATAATGCGCAAGATCTATCATGAAACAGTAGATTTAGATGTAATTGACCCTTCGCAAAGACCCCCTTATAAGTTACTGTTGCTTTGTCCGACAAGCCATGGCGCTATCGCCACACAGAGTGAAAAATACATCGCGGAGCAAAGAGAATATTATCAACACGTCGACAGACAAGGCAGAACAGGTTACTTATGACATTAAACACAGTCCCAGCTTTCAAACTGTGTAATTTTTTAAGAAATTCGAACAATAAAAACCGTTTTGTGGCTCTTTAATGTGTCGTGACAGATTGCTGTAGCCTAAGATCAAGCAGCTCGTAAACCGATCATCTCTTCCTACTAGTTCATTTATAGCATCAAATAAACATGAATGAACATCATAAGGAATGTTGTTTCAAACGCGGAAAGACGGTACACACCATTTTTCAAATTTAACTCCATCGAGGTTAATCTTCGAACTCCTGACTGCTATATTGTCGGACAAAATGGCGGATTCGGCGTTATGATTGGTTAGATAGCCTGTAGATTTTGGGATAGTCAATTGCGGTTGAAAGTTTGTTGAAGTTGTAAGCTTTTTCTTTGCATGCAGCGTTTTTACAGATGATTTTCAGAGTGTCTGCGAAAGTACTAAATTCATAACTGCTATACTGTGAAATATCACGCAAGTGAAATATAATAACTTATGGATAACTTGTGGTGTGGTTAAAGGGATAGTTCACCCAAAAATGAAAATTTGATGTTTATCTGCTTACCCCCAGGGCATCCAAGATGTAGGTGACTTTGTTTCTTCAGTTGAACACAAATGATGATTTTTAAGTCCAACTGTTGCGGTCTGTCAGACGTATAATGCGTGTCAATGGGAACTCCATCTATAAGAGTAAAAAAAACACGCACAGATAAATCCAAATTAAAATCTGTGGCTTGTGACGACACATTGATGTCCTAAGACATGAAACGATCGGTTTGTGCGAGAAACCAAACAGTATTTATATCATGTTTTACCTCTAAAACACCACTATGTCCAACTGCGTTCAGCATCCAGTTAGCGAGGGCAACAAAACTCGCTCTGATAACGGAAGTGATGTCTCGCGCTTTGCTTCAATGAGTGCTAGACATCACTTCCGTTGTCAGAGCACGATCAGACCTCACCAAACGGATGTGGAGGGCGGTTGGACATAGTGGTGCATTAGAGGTAAAAAGTGATATAAATACTGTTCAGTTTCTCGCACAAACTGATTGTTTCGTGTCTTAGGACATCAATGTGTCGTCACGAGCCGCAGGGTTTAATTTGGATTTGTCTGTGCATGTTTTTTTTGACTCTTATAGATGGAGATCCTATTGACACGCATTATATGGCTGACAGACCACAACGGTTGGAGTTAAAAATCATCATTTGTATTCTACTGAAGAAACAAAGTCACCTACATCTTGGATGCCCTGGGGGTAAGCAGATAAACATCAAATTTTCATTTTTGGGTGAACTATCCCTTTAATTTCTGACCCTGGTGAACTTTATTAATATGGCTAGGTTTATTTTTAATTGTAATTAAATGTATTTTCTAGTAATATTAGCCTATTATCTTCATATTCTAGGAAATGAAGATATCTTTTCCTCAGTGGGAGACTCTGAAGCATGACCAAATAAATATCCTCCTCAACCTGCCTGTGCACCAAGTGCAGTTGTAAGTGTACTGAAATCATCACAAAAATAAGCATATAAAAGTGTCACAGCTCTTTTTTTCTTATTCAATTTCCATATATGAAATTACTTTTATGATATTGTATTGTCTTACATTTTCAGACAGTTTGAGGATATACTGAACTTCAAAAAGCACCAAACATGTTTGAAAGAAGCTGCATTGTTGGAATATTTTGTCAATGGATTTTGGTGGGCCAAAGAGATGAACTTCACTTCTCAGCAAATCTCATTTATCATGGCACTTTTGCAGCAACTACTCGACAACATAAAAAGTAAGTTGCGTTCTCTGAAATAAAGTTTGAAATTCAACCACAGTTTTTGCTTAAGGTCTGCTGTATTTTTAAAAATCCATTCATCTCAGCACTGACTGAGAACATGGAGTGAATTCGCAAAGCAAAGTACAGATATTTTACCCCATTTACATAATTATTTTAAAGAAACTGGTCACAGAATGTGTATGCAAATAAACACAATGCCTTTTATTGCATTTTATTTCAGACAAACAGGCATCAATTGCTGATAATTTCAAGGCATTTACCCAAACAGTGCTTGCCACAAGAAAGTCCCCATCAACAGAAGCTAAAGCCAGTTTTTTGTTCAACACAGATCAAATCAAAGCTATCACAGATTACTTCAAGACCAGGTTTGTCTCACAATGTCACATCCATCCTTTAAATACACTCCTCCTAAATACACTGATTATGTTTAAGTGCACGTGTTTAATTGTTGAATATGGATTAGGTCATTCCCGTCACACATTATTAATTGATGCAAGATGCTGCTTTGCCATTAGAAAGCCGGCAACAAGCAAAATATATTCCTTTTATGGCCTTCATAATTAATGTTATGCATAATTCATAAAGCAGCTGATTGTAAAGCATGCAATACAGTGGCGAATAACAAGCTGCAAGGAAATCATCTGTCTTTTAGAAAGCAAAAAGTGCAATGGAAGAAACACTGATGCACAGTGTTGAAAAATGACATGCAATATGTGTATTATACCTGAGCATGATTGATTTTTCAGCTTGAAAGCCTCAGTAACGCTCCATTTACAAGACCTAAATTCAGACTGCTTGTTAGGCATGGTCCATCTCCTTTACTGAGCATGTTCATTTAAAATATAAATGTTTTTCTGAGTTATTATTCATAGTACATCATCTAAATTTTAATGTAGTATTGCAGTATTTGCAATATTATAGCAGTAAGAGTTGGGATTATTGTCAAACACCTAATCATTGACCATAATTACACAATTACAAACTGCTGGCACATCAAGGGATTGAATATTGTCAACAGTTTTGACAGTATGGTCATGTTTTCTTCTCTATGTGTATACATTAAACAGTCTTTTCCAGCACTACCGACTATATGAATTACTGTTCAATCATAGAAGAGAGGAGCAACTCCTGAAAATAGAGGTAAGATAACTTGTAAACATGTCAAATCATAGTTCAAAAATGAATCATCATTTACTCAATCTCATGTCATTCCTAATCTAAATGTGTCAAAATGTGTTACACCAAGTTTTATGTCAGTTATGTCATTGGTTTTGTTGTGTCTCGTTATGCACCACAATGCACCAATTTTTAATATGTGCATAATCACATTGCACAAATGAGATTTGATAGCTACGGTGGAAAGGAATGTTCAGTGGGATTTTCAGTATATAGTAAAGACCAGCTATTCCTCTGCTGTAAGTCGCTTTGCGATAAAAGCATCTGCTAAATGCATAAATGTAAACGTAAAATTCAATGAATATATCACACAAATCATATGGACTACTTTTATGATAGTTTTATGATACAGAGGACTGTTCATGTCCATACATGTCTCCTCCATGCTGTTATCCTTCGTTGCGGGAAACCATTGTGGTGTAAGGTGGAATTTCCTGATAACTGAACATAAGAATTTTCACAAGACAGCATGCATGCACTTAAACCCACTAATCTGGAGAAAAGATCTCAAAGAAAGAGCATAGGACACCAAAACGTTTTTTTTTGTAAACTTGCCCAAACTTCTCCCCTTGCCCATATGAGGCCTTCTTTCCCTACTCCCTCTCCTTTCCCCCTGATAGTTATGGAAGAAGGGAATATTCAGTTGGATTTTCAGTAAATATAAATAGTGCATAAATGTACACATAAACAATTTAATCTGTTCCTTTCACAAAGCTTGGAATATATCGCACAAGTTGCATGGACTATTTTTATGATAGTTTTATGATACTTTCTGACATTTTTGGAGCTTGACAGTCCCTGGTTGCTATTCAAAGAATATCAAACAGGTTTGAAAAATCATCATGGTGAATAAATAACTGTAACAGGCATGTTTTGTTCTGTTTAGCTGTTATTTGTTCCCTGTCACTGTTTTACCTTAGTTCTCATTCATTTATTGTTGCTGTGGTTTCTGATTAGAGGCTTTTGCACCGAATAGTTCTAGGAACTCAGTTACAGGAACTAGCCACTAGGATGCACCGGGAATAGGAACTGTGAAGCGGCCGACAGCAGCGTCTTTAAGTGTGGCATTTACAAACGCTAAAAAACGGTGGATAGAAGACGCCATGATCTCCAAAATGTGCAGATCAGAGTTGATGTCCTTGGCCTAGGACATAACAGAACCGGAATCCATTCAATACATCCACACGCCCACCACAGACCCAGAGCCAAGGATAGCCGAATCTGACTGGGTGTGTGAGCCGGACCTTATGTCCATCTAAGAGCTCGAGCCTTAGCCAGTGTTCATCCCGGAGACTGAACCTGGACCCTCTACGTGTTTGGACAACGAACCACAGCCCAACACCCTGAGCCCAAGCCTGCAGAGTCTGACCAGGTGTGCATCTTTGTTCACCTCAGAGGGAGTGTTAGTGGAGTTTGAAGGCATGGAGTGGAGTCTTGTCCATACTACCACCGCTGAGGGTGAGCTGTGCCCTATACACAAGGAATGGTATGATGATTTGGATGACATTCCCCAAAATCTCCAATAACTGCTGGTTCCATCCAGCTCCATGTCTCCTTTGTTGCTGCTGGTTCCTCTTAGCCTCCCACTCCATCCTCCTCGGCTGAGTCCATCCAATTTTGCAGCCCAGTCGCTGCTGGCTCCCTTATGAGCATTGGCTCTTCCTTGGGCTTCCCGGTCGCCGGCTCCACCCTGGTATAAGGATCCCCTGAACTCCACCTCGGCCTGTCGACCCTGTCGGCTCCTTTGTCCCTCCAGTTCTGCCTTGGTCAGTCATCACCCTGGTTGCTCCTTGGACTTCCGAGCCTTCGGCTTTGACTTGTCCCTCCACCTCTTTGGTTCCACCAGGCGCGCTTGTCCGGCTCCACCATTGTCCTTGCTCCCACTGGCTCCACCCTTGTCTGCCAAGCCCGCAGGTCCTGCAGCCTACGGTTCTGTCTGGGCTCTCCAGTCCAGCACTGTCATCTCCTCTGCTCCGCTTGGGTCTTCACTTCACACGGCTCCACCTCCATCGGAAGTCCCTCTGTCTGGGTCTCTCTCTGGCTCCTCCCTAGCTATTCCCACCATAGTCTCCTCTGTGGCGCTTCCATCTGCAAGCTCCTCAACAGTCTCATCTGTTTCCTGCCCCTTGTCCTCCTCCGGAACACCCCCCTTGTCTGTTGGACTTTGTGGCACGAGAATGCAACTTCCCAAAGGGGGATGTACTGTATGGATGTACTGTTCTGTTTAGCTATCCTGTGTTCCTTGTCACTGAGTTCTCGTTAATTATTTGTTGATATGGTTTTTGATTGAGTTTCACACCTGTTTCTTGTTTCGTTGATTACCTTACATGTATATAAGCCCAGTTTCTCTCAGTTCTTTGTTCATCTGAGTTATTGTTGACGTTTAATGTGTAGTTGCTTGTCTGATTTCTCCGTGTTCATTAAAGTTTGTTGTGACGAGCAGGGCGGGCGAGAGCCGTGAGGGAACGGCGCGAGGCCGGTGACGCGAGTGATAATGAGCGTCACCTGCGAGGCGTGCCTGGTCCTCTCTCGTCCTTCATTGTAGTCGCTCCTCCTTTTATGCCTCCGGAGCTCCTCCGTGAGAGACTCGTTCCCTCACGGCTCTCGCCCGCCCTGCTCGTCACATTTGTCATATCCCGTTCATCCTGCATTTTACTGTGTTGTAGATTACATAACACAGTGCAGTGTGACAATAACAATATATTTTCACTTTTGGTTTAACTACTCCTTCGATGATTAAATGTTGCTTATTGACATTTTTTTCTGCTTTCATACATTTTTGCCAACAAAATAAGCTGCAAAATGGACCAAACTTCATGCCGATTGTCAAAAGTCATGAAGTGGTTATGTGAGAGAGTCAGAAGGCGAGTAATAAAAACAGAGGCTGACCTTTCATGTTTCTTCAATTTGATAATCAAATTACAAATCAAATTGTTATCAGTCACACTGGATTAGCTGAAGCCTCGTTCATAATGACAGCAATGAAATCACAGGAGCTTCGCAAAGTTGCTAATTTGCATTTTTGCTAATCCAACTGTATCAGATGGATCACTGTCTAGTAGTCATAGCATTATGTCATTGCTCATCGTCTAAAATCACAATTTCGTATTGAAATTTAAAGGCTTCATGTCACTTCATGTGGCTATAAATTCCTGTCAGTTTTTTTAGGCCACAAAAAACGGCTTTGACGCAACAGTTATGCAAAATCGACATATTTGAATGCTTTGTTTTGTCTCAAACACCAGTTCAGTCATGTTCAGAGCATTATCCTCCATTGCGGGAAATACTTAAAGCTGAATTTCCTGAAAACTGAACATAATAAATTTACTAAAATAATAAACAAACTAATCTGGAGAGAAGATCTCAAAGAAAGAGCATATAGGACACCGAAACTTCTCTCCTTGCCCATCTATGAGCCCCCCTCTTTCTAGTCCCTCTCCTTTCCTCCGGGCTCAAGTCACTGAAAGTTCACTAAGACTTCCTATATGAATGAATGGAGCAGTAGGCACTTTATCTGAGATCTTCTGATTTCTGTCTTTTCCTGACTTGAGCAAGTCGAAAGAAAGGGACTAAGAAAACAAAAATTTATTGTGAGCAAGCAAGGTTGGTTCACCCAAAAATTTAAATTCTGTCATCAATTACTCTCAAGTCCTTCCAAACCCATAAGACTTGAAAGTATTTTTAATGAAATTTGAAAGTTTTGTGTCCATTGAAAGTCTATTCACCTAAAACTCAGACTCTTCAAAATGTTCATAATCCATGTGAATCAAGCTGTATCTTTTGAAGAGACACAAACACTTTATATATACTGAACAGATTTAATTTAGGCTTTTACTCCTATATAATCATTGATCAGCTAATATACATAATACATACAAATATTGTAAACAGAAGCTCAGCCGTACTTGCTTGACATGCGAGAATGAACTTGGTTCTTGCTCATCAAGCAAGCATGCTTGAGCTCAATGTACATTCGCTGATCAACGAACATTACATTATTGCATTAATTATATTGCTGCACTTCTCTTCATAGTCTGTCTCTTCTCAGTTTGTCTGCTCTGTTTAGTTTCTGTTTCTATAAAGCCCCTCCTTCCAAAAAGCATATGTGCTCAGATTGGACCACTGTGATGTGATTGGTCAACCGGCTTTGAGCATGTTTCGAAAATGTCACTCCCCTTACCATAACCGTGAGTGTCAACACACTACTACTACACAATGCAACTCAACTAGGCCTTGCACCTTTTTTGCGTATACCTTGGGTGGGAATTATTTAAATGAGGAATAGTGTCACATGTTCATTCCCAGAAGAAAACTCAAGACTACAATTGAGGCGTTTCAAGTAGTTCAGAAAAAGTGCTAAATGATATACAGAATAACTCCCTTTGTAGTGGAATTTGTGCTTTGTAACTTTGCAGACCTTTTTCATGCTCAAAGCATAATAGTTCTCTTTAAATTAATTGACCTTTACAGAACTACAAGTAAAAGACCTACATGCAGTATACCCTCGTCCATGCCATTGGATTCCATCGTTGGGCCAGTGGTTGGTCAATACACAGGTTGTCGTTTTCCCTCTCTGGAGGAAAAACTGCCTCCCATCTGATTTGCTCTCATCCATAATTAACACTTAAAGATCACACTCTAAGTACACTTTCAAAATGTTAAGCCAGGGGAATATAATGAATCATTTTATTCCATTTACATCAATATTTCTGTGTGCACAGTATCGGAGATTTGTAACATTGGAAGTCTAGATTACATCAAACATCAAGGCTCAGATTTGTTTAGCGTCTGAATGGTGCTTTATGCTGTAGCATACAAATAATGATAGCTGCAGTTGAGCATCTTACAGTGAACATCAATAACAGAATCTAGGTCACTGATACAATGGCACCGAACACCATGTAACAGAACCATTTTTATTTGTTTTGAAAGGGACTTCAAAGCACATTTTGAATATTAATGTACTTGTTTTTTTCCTTTCAAATTGGAACCAGTTTATTGAATCAAGATGTTTTACAAATAAAACAAAAGCAAAACAGGACAATGAATCGCAGCAGGCATTCTATTTTTACTCCTATTAATATGATACTGTTGACCTTAATTTGTTTATTGCTTGAGATGGAACACGCATGAATCATGTCATTGGGAATAATGGGAAACAATGCAGTAATGAAAGAGCATTGTTATACTCCCCTGCCTCAATTTGGAATTGTAATTATGTTCAGTATACAAACCACAAGGCTCTTTGTTTTTGTTAGTGTACTAGTTTTGGACTCTGGGTAAAGGGCCTGCTGCCAAATGAACAGTAAACTGTTACAGCCAAATGAAGAGAAAATGTAACTCAGCTGTTAATGCAGGCCTAAATCTTTTCAGATATACCACAAAAAATTATGACTGTACACTATACCACTTATTAAGACTACTCTCCAAATAAATAAATAAAATAATGGTTAGAGTTGAAAATATAATTTAACCTGTATATTTTATAGGCCCTATTAAAAAAAGTAGTTTATTACAATGTACAAAACTATCTGCCTAGCACTGAAACATTACAGTAATATTAAAGGATTAATTCACCCAAAAATGAAAATTCAATCATTAATTACTCACCCTCATGTCGTTCCAAACCTGTAAGCTTTCTGTCTCTCCATTGACTGCTATGTAACCGAAACTTAGATGCTTCAAATAGTTCATGAAGAGATTGTAAAACTAATCCATATGAATTGAGTGGGTTAGTCCACGTTTTCTGAAGAGACATGATCACTTTATATGATGAAGAGACTGAATTTATAGGCTTTTATTCACACAAAATCTTTATGTGAGGTTCATTCCAATGAGCTTCCGCTAGAGGTTTGTTCTTGCGTGTCAAGCAGTTTCAGTTGAGCTTCTGTTTATGTTCCCTGATCAATGTTTATATGTGAATAAAAGCCTAAATGAAACAACCTGATCTGTTCATCATACAAAGCAATCGAGTCTCAGATTTCATTAAAAATTTCTTAATCTTAGTTTGTATTCCGTTCAATAAGGGTGAGAAATTATTGACAGAATTGTCATTTTTTGGTGAACTAACCCTTTTGAAAATTAGGAAGTATCTGAATATCTGAACATAATTTCAAAATTAATATTTAATGCCCATTTATTTATTTTCCGCAACAAGAACACAGCAACTTTCGATTATTTTGATAATCGATTAATCTTGCGATTATTTCTTCAAATAATTGATTAACTGGATGGGGGAAAAGATACATTTTAATCAACTACTTAAAGAATTGTTATTCCACAACCTGTCCAATGTCATCCAACAATGTGCAATTTGAAATCAATGAAAACATATATATTGAATGTATCTATGTAGGCTATGTGCAATTAAACATTATGTGCAAAAATTGATTGCTTATCATTTGGAAGTAGAAGTTAAAATCCATTATCAGCTAAAAACTGAAAACTTATTATGCGTTTTGGCCGTTCATTTACACGAAAACAGCGTTTTGGGGAACCTGAAATGCAAGCTTTTGAAAACGGTTTCAAAGTGAAACGCCCTAAATGTTAACTGCGAGGTAGGAGGAACACACATTCACTCATCTGAACATAGGCCTATTATATTTGCTACATTTTAGTAGTGCATTCCCTTTACTGCTCTTACTTGTGTTACATTTATGTTTATGATGCATGTGCTTACTGGCGCTTGTTCACTGAAGTCTGAAGTTTAACCAAAGACTTTAGATAACGGAGACGAGCCTTTATACAAAATGAAAATACTCTGTGACTTATTTAACATTTGCAAATAAGGATTCAACCATAAAATGAAAATTATGCACTTAGGAAAGCGCGGCTCAAAAATTTTAATATGACGCATTCTCATGTTTGAGAGAATTTGGGTCATGAATCAATCCGCAGAAGCTCACTCTCTGTTCTCCGATGTTAGATGCGTTTTGTCCACACAAATGTATTATTCACTACTTTAAAGTGATGTGACTGATGTTTTCCATGAAAATTGCGCAGATGCAATTAATCGTTAATCAGATTCGCTGTTGATTATTTTCATTATCAATTATTATTAATTAGTTGTTGCTTTGTTTCCGGATTCTGTTGGTTTTATTTTGCAATAAAGACCGGTCGACTACAGTTTCCTACTTAAAGTTGCAATAAATAATCCTCAATAAGATTTTAATGGATTTTAAAAGATTGGGTCTTTTATTTCAGAAATGCATTGAGTTGATCCCAGCTGACTTTGCCTCCCCGCTGGAAGAGGGCATGCCCGTTGATCTGTACTTCCATTATGTGGCTCCCCCACGTGTCCAAACACCTGAAAAGGTAAAATGTTGTCTTTCCTGCCGCGTAATAATGCACTATCCAAAACTGTCCTAATGTATTTGGCTTGCAGTAAACTGTTGTATTCTTTTTGTGGTTCAGTATTTACTTGGAATTACCCTTTCAGAGAAGATGCGTTTCACATGTTTCTCATTTTCAGAGGAAACACAAATCTGCTTCCAAGTATGACTAACCTTTTTCCTTAACAGACACAGTGCTGTACAGCTGGAGAACATAGACTGTACTGAGCAGAGGGAATCATATATTATAGCAGGAGGATTACATCATAGCTCAATTGCTATCTTTACATTTTTTTTTTTTCAGTCCCCGAGAGAACTTTCTTTTGCAACTATTTCTGTATTCATGTATTTTTAATGATTTGTTAAGTACAAAAAAAAATAAATAAATTTAGTATTTACTGTATATATGAATGTCATAAAAATGACACTCCCCTTTAAAGAGATCTATTCGACAATTTATCTATTCGACTTTCCCACGGTCTTGGAAAATCTTGAAATATCAGGGATTTCCAGCACTGGAAAGAAGTCATGAAAATGAATAATATCATAAAAGTCGTGGGAATTTATGTCAGTGTTGCCCAGCTTTTCTTTGACCTTACAAATCCTTCTTTTCAACCCTTAATATGTAATTCCCACTTTTCATGATTCACTCAATCAAGTTGAATATCCTGTTTTTATTGGACATATATGTAAGATTGCTGGAGTAAATTGTTTGCATATTCTATATTGCATATTTTAGAATATTTTAAGCTAGAAGTTGCACTTTGTGTGTGCAATCTCTATAAAATTATTATTATTTATTCAAATTATAATTGAAAAAAGAAAAATCCTTATCCCGGAAAACGCATTTGTCAAAACGTGTTGGAACTCAACCGCAGAATCTGCACAGTGTGCCATATCATGAAAGTGTGTGCTGTTTAGAAAATGGCCACATGTAGGTGCTGTGTTACTACTTATTTTATGATTTTCCCACACAAGATACTTCAGTTCTGCCTTTTTACATGAATGCTCAATACATTTCCTCACTGCAATTTTACATTAAAAGCTAAGAAAAATAAATTGTTTTTAATGTTATTAATTAATAGGCTTAGTATTTAATGTATCACTATATGCCATATTTTTTAAAATGAGGTCAAAACCTAAACTTTTACCTATTTTGATTTTCATTGTACTCATTAATTTTGTCTTGTAATCATTAACCTGGTTTTGCCATCACCAGTTATCTGCAGAAAGCCAGATGTTGAGAATGTGACTAAAAGGATATTTCAGTCAAAACTGTCATTTATTATTTACTCACCCTCATATCGTTCTAAACCTACATGCTGTTTTTATGGAGACACAAAAAGCGAATTTTGAGAATCTTTATGCTGCTCTTTTCCATACAATATTTACACTGTGTATATCCCTGTCATGATTACTGATTAATAATCTGGTCTTGTTTTTTTTTTATTATAATTAATAATTAAGAAAAAGTGCTGTAAAACGATTAATCCCATCCAAAATAATACTGTGTGTATTTATTTTGTATATGTAAATACACAAATACACATATGTGCATCTATAAAATATGATATATATATATATATATATATATATATATATATATATATATATATATACATTATATAATATTTTATACGTGTGTGTATTTGTGTATTTACATATACAAAATAAATACACAGAGTATTATTCTGGATGGGATTAATCGTTTTACAGCACTTTTTATTAATTATTAATTATATTATATTAATTTTCACAGCATTAAAGTAAATCATTTGGGTCTATTTTATTATAATTTTTTTATTATATTATATTATATTATATTATATAAACGTATTGGGCATACATTAAGCTTTTTTTTTTTTAAACTAATAATTTGTTAATTTTTATGACAAATGACCGTTCACTCTTGGCACACATCATGTTCTCACACAGTGAAAAATATATCGCGAAGCAAAGAGGACACTGACAACGCGTCGACAGACAAGACAGAGCAGGTTACTTTTGATATGAAACAAAGTCTCAAATTTCAAATTTTGTCATTTTTAAAGAAAGTTATAAACAATACATTTCTTGACTGATTGCTGTAGCGCCTCGTGAACCGATCATCTCTTCCTACTAGTTCATTTATAGCATCAAATAAACATGAATGAACATCATAAGGAATTTTGTTTCAATCGTGGAAAGATGTCAGTACACACCATTTTTCAAGTTCAAGTCCACCTATGTTAATCTGCTAACTCCACCTAACTGCTTTGTCTGACAAAATGGCGGATTCGGCATTATGATCAGTTAGATCGCCTGTCAATCAAACTCCTGGTGAAGGGTCAATTAAACGTCAGTATAAATTTCAAGTAAATGTGCTGCAAAATAATGCTTTATAAAATCTGTTTCCTGCACGGATGAAATATTTTTGGAATGACATTAAGGTGAATAAATAATGAAAACATTTTTATTTATGGGTGAACTATTTCTTTAAATGACCTTATAGTGCACGGAGGAATCTCAGGAGGAGAATATGGAAGAACCTGGAAAAGCTGAGCTGGAAGAAAGTCCAGAGGATCACATGGGCTTCAGTGTGGAAGATGTTCAAGAGGTGTTGAGGGAAATGACCCAGGAGATGTTAGCAAAACTGCAGGTATACACCCTTGAGCAAATAACAAGCCTTCCGAGTAGCCTTTTATAACAGCCTATTTATCAGAAATAATATACTGATTACTACCAATATACAGAGAGAGAGAGAGAGAGAAAAAATTGTTTTTCATTTCGCATGAGTCAGTTTCCACAAGAATTGCATTCATGGCTTGAGGGCAGGAATATCACAGATAGCATTAATAAAACATCTTAAAAGGCAAATAATGAATAACAGACTATGTATCGAAACAGCATTTCTGAAAATATCATGGTTCCGCTCATGTACTCCCACAAACCTCCACCCACAGTGTGATTATGCCAAGAAAAAAAGAATCCTAAATTAAAACCTAAATATCGCTCTCCTGCTTAATATCATTGGTATTCTCTGCATAACCTAAAGTACATTAGACAGCTGCTGGCAGATATCATGATTAATTTTACGCTAGACTTAAGGTGGAATTGAATTACTGTGACTGCCACGATTGCACAAAACAACCAGGGAGATTGCTAAATTGTGTCATCTCTATCACAAGTTTTTGCACGCCAAATGTTTGGGAGGTTTGAGAAGGCAAAGGTTGCCGTGGGCCGCGCCGTCAAGACATGAACAGGAGGGGCTGGAAAGACATACATAATTTTTCACTTTGATGGGATTAATGATTACGGGGGTCATTCAATTCTCCTGCCATGTTCCATGAAGACCTTTGTCGTCTGTGTGACAAGCCTTTATTTCAAATGGCAAACGCTCTGTAATTTGAGAGCCCATTTGTAGTGGCTTGTGTGTGCATCTTACATCTGAGTGATACGCTGTAGAGCCGCCGCTATTTCCATCAATTCTCCTGGGCCTTTCCTCTCCTTTTAATGTCAGAGGAAGGTCAATTACATATATCACTTTGCTAAATATAACCTCATGTAAAACGATTGGTAAAAATCTCGCTGCTTCAATAGATTCTATTGTGTTGTTTTTTTTTTCTATGCTAATTGTAACCAGTATGGCTCAGGGGAGCATATGAAGTCACTGTGAAGCATGCTTAATATCACATCCATCCACATTGAGTTTGAAGTGTTTGCTACATCCATATTTATTCCTTTCCATTTGTTTTTTTTCCCTTGAATATTATTCTTGTTTCAAAAGTTCCCAGGAATGCCATGACTCTGTGGATCTCATCATACCTAATATGGTAGAAACACTGAAAATTACAAATGCTGGAATTACTGAGAATGACTTCCTTACCAATAACATTACCATTCCAGATGTGGACCAGAGGCATTCAATATGCCTTTGTGCTGGTCGGGAAAATTCACTGCACAAATTGGAACATTGCGTACAAATATGCACAAGTACAATAGATTGTTTTACAGTGAGTCAATGAATGTCATAAACCTTTCATCACAAGATCAAGAAGGAAAAATAAATTGAAGTTAGTAGGACTGTGATGTTTTTGTTTTTACATTGTGACATTATGTATATTCTCTTTTCTGTAGTATTTGCTGTATATTTTATTCACAAGGGTTTATTTATCTATTTTGTAATACTCATTCTCAAAGGTGATTAATATATATATATATATATATATATATATATATATATATATATATATATATATATATTAATCACCTTTGAGAATGAGTATTACAAAATAGATAAATAAACCCTTGTGAATAAAATATGATGTGATGGTGAAACATGGTGAAACATACTTTTTTCATAGCTTGTCTGTAACAAAAGTTATGGTTATCTGAAGTCAGCTGATCGCTCTGATTTCCAGGAACGGAATTTTAAGAAAAACAGGTTTAAATAACTGTCACCCCCTTTTTTCGCACAGACATGAAAATGCACTATCCAAACATAAATGGTTGTAATTCAAGAATGCTTTGGAATATAGACCTAAGGTTGGTCTTGTTTTAAAGAAGACACTTGACAGATTTTTGTAGAAGTGAAATAAATTATGGAAGTGAAAAAAAAAAAAGTGATGGAAGTTTAAATGTTTAGTTCACCAAAAAAATGAAAATTCTGTCATTTATTACTCACCCTCATGCCGTTCCACACCCGTAAGACCTTCATTAATCTTCAGAACGCAAATTGAGATATTTTTGTTGAAATCCGATGGCTCCTTGAGGCCTGCATAGGGAGCAATGACATTTCCTCTCTCAAGATCCATAAAAGTACTAAAAACATATTTAAATTGGTTCATATGAGTACAGTGGTACAGTATTAATATTATAAAGCGATGAGAATATTTTTGGTGTGCTAAAAAAACAAAATAACGACTTATATAGTGATGGCCAAATTCAAAACACTGCTTCAGGAAGATTCGGAGCATAATGAATCAGCATGTCGAATTAGCGGTTCAGAGCGCCAAAGTCGCGTGATTTCAGCCGTTGGCAGTTAGACACGCAATCCGAATCATGATTCAATACGCTGATTCATTATGCTCTGAAGCTTTTGTTTTAATTGTGACATTATGTATTCTTATTTCTGTAATATTTTATTTATTAAAATTGAATTAATTATTTATTTTCATCCCAAAGGTGATTATCATTACTGTAATACAATAATATAATATACTACAATAATAGTATAACGTAATAATACAATGTTTTTTTGTGTGAAATCAGCACCAATTAAAAGCCATAAAATAAAATCCTATAAAATATACTACTATAATAAGTGGAATATAGTAAAAAACAACCAAGCTTATTTTTAAGGACCATTAACGCTTTTTTTTTTTTTTTTTTTTTTACTATTATTAGAACAAGAAATACAGGGGGGCAGATGTATTGAAATGTCATAAAAATAATGTCACAATGCAAAAAAAAAAATTGTAATAGTCCAATAGGCTTCACATTTTTGAAGCAAAACAAAATTTTTTTTTCCCCCTCTTGCTTTTGGGCTGAAATATGACCCCCACCCCGAGATTCACTCATCTAACTGTAATCTCCACCCTGGATCAGTTTGGCGTTTTTATGGATGTACAAATTCTTGTGTGTTCAACAGGCCGACTTCACAGAGAAACTGCGAGTTCATGAGGAGACCTACATCTCGAGGTTAGAACGACTTCAAAAAGGGTCTTCCAAATAGCACTGATGAGATGCCAAGAGGATTTCCCACCAGTATTTATTAATTCAAGTCCTAAAATAAAACAGAATATGGCACTCGCGGTTTATACAGCCAAATTCTCTTAATTTACTGTAAAATTTATTCACTTAGGTTTCACTTTTGTCAAGCAAAATTGCTTCATCAGTTTGTACGAGGTTGATAATAGATTAAATAAATGACTTTCTGGTGACTTTCTTGATTTATTCAGCAAGATAAAATGATGAACATGAAATGCAGGATCATATTCATGGAAGTCAAAAAGGGAACAGCGTATCTAATTAAGTTGTTTGTATAAGGTTTTTGTGGCACCTTTCCCACAAGTCATTAGCTGTCTGAAAGTAGCCCAGCACTATGGCAACGCTGTGTAACTCAGCCTAAATAGCTGAGTTGCCATATAAAGTGATGTATTATTAAAGCTGAATAGTGACTTTTCCACTGCATTTGAGAAAACCCACATACAACTATAAATATAGCCGGCAGTACATATGAAAAAGAATGCTGATTATTTTCTATCTCTCTGCTCTTATTTGCGGAGCACGATTATTTCACATCACAAAGACATTCTGCATGTGCAATGCCGTCAAAGATTATTATTGTTGAATTATTAATTTGGTTCATGTCATTCCTATTATTAAAGGTCTCAGTATACATTCCTAGTTATACTCAAACAGATTGTGATTGATGGAAAAAAACTGGTCCATTTAATCTGGGCTTCAGTATATCAAATTACAGCAATATTCCTCCATGCCTCTATGTTTTTACGGCCTGTTGATTTAGCTCTTCATTAGCCTTTCCGCTCCAGTGTTGACATGTTGCGGTGAAGTTAGCTGCTTACACGGGATGCCTTGAAACATGTTCAAACAGTTTGAGTGTTGTTTTGGAGCCGTTCTTTTTGTTCCCAATCTGATTGATAGAGTAATTCCTGAGCCAAGAGCTGGATGACCTTTCAGCTCATAGACAACAGCAGTCTCTCTACTGGCCAATGGAGTACATTAAAAAATGACTTCCTACTTACTGGAGGGGTGAAAAAAAATGATTTACTTTGAAACAGTTTTAACCCTTAAACACATACCTCGGGTCTCTAGCGACCCGGGACCTTACTACCTTTTTCAGCCTTTTTAGTATTCCTTAATCTATACATTATAAGCAATATAACAAGAAAAAATATATAAAAGAATTACTGTTTTCTGATTGTATTGGGTCGCTAGCGACCAGAGGTATGTAATAGTGTAAGTATATTTTTTCTTAATAACAATTGAATCTCTGATGACTCAATAAGTGCAATTCATATTTATTCCTCAAGGAGGCAATGTCTGATACACAATGAAATCAACTTTGAGTTGAATAAAATTTTTCCTTGAGAAAATGCACCATTCAAAGGCAAATGGTAATTTTTAACCAAAACGCTCTTCACCGACTAAAAATTGCAAGTGGTAGATTGTGGTTCTAGTGGAGATATAATGTGATTGGCAATTTAGAACATAATTGATCATTAATTTGATTATTTTCCTACTTCATGTTTCAACATTAGGGATAGTTCACCCAAAAATGAAAATTCTGTCATTATTTGCTCAGCCTCAAGTTATGAATTTCTTTCTTGTGGTGAACACAAAAAAGATATAATGAAGAACATTGGAAACCAAACAGTTTTTATTATTTTATGGTGTACTATCCCTTTAAATATGTAAAAATAGGGTAATTATTGTCAGACCTGACAGTTTCTTGAGGTATTTAACTGATAAATAGCTTTAGAAACTATATTATTAACTGTGATTATCTAATGATGAAAACAATGTTATTTATAATTAATTGTATGATTTAAGTAGTAATAATGAATAATTATTAATAACATAATAACAATACTTTACTGTAACATTGTGACACTGTCACACAAAATGCATGTTTTACCGCTCTATTTATTACAATGATTTTATGTATTATAGAGTTTTAATTGGTTTACATGTGTAAGTTGGTTAACATTTTAAGTGTGTATGTCTTTAAGAAATGAATGGTTGGCCTGTCATGTGACCAGTCACATGACAGGAAGCAGGTAAAACATCTGTATAAAGAGAGCAGCATGGCAAACAAACAAGGACTCACTAATAGTCAACAACTCACCTGGATTGCGGAGTTTTCATTTTGTGGACTTAACTTTCCAGCCACAAACTTTTGGATTATCACTACTGTGGACATTTGTATATACACTGGTGGACACTCACATTGGGACTTTATCAGCACACTAGGATTCTTGGACTGTTTTAGGGTATGGTACTTGGGACTGTATGCTTTTAACAGACTGAGTTTTCTTGGTTTTATTGTGTTGTTTTAAAGTACCTGTGAATATTGTAAATACACAATTCTTATTTAAACTTATCACTGTTTTATGTCTCATTCTTTTAACCACTAGCAAACTCACACAGTAAAATCTGACCCCATTTTAAATCTTGTGACTCAACCAATTTGGCTGATTGTTACAACATAATAATGATAATAATAATACGGCTAAAGACAATGTTAAAGGGGTCATATAATGCCACTTTTACAATATGTAAAATAAGTCTCTAATGTCCCCAGAGTTTGTATGTGAAGTTTCAGCTCAAAATACCCCACAGATCATTTTTATAGCATGTTAAATTTGACACTTTTTGTGGGTGAGCAAAAACGCTCTGTTTTTGTGTGTGTCCCTTTAAATGCAAATGAGCTGCTGCTCCCAAGAAGAGGGCGGAGTTTCAAGAGCTCAGCTTAGCAGCTCCAATTACCTCAGGAAGACTTACTAAAAATGTCAGAAACTGTTCAGACTTTTATGTTCTAACCTAAGTCGGACAATGATGGAGAGACTCAAGAAGAAGTGACAACATGTAGAATGAAACAAGATGTTTCTGAACAGTTAGCTGATGAATTTATGTAGCTGATGTGGAGTTAACTATCTTAAAGTCATTGATTAGCATATTCTGTCATGATAATCTTTAAATTGATCATGTGGGAATTGTTGTAAGATCCTACAGAGCCAGAGAATATATGCTGCATGAAGAACAGGTATAGTTTAGTTTAATCACAGTTATAACTTATTTTGTCATCTTGCTTTTATGACATGCTATTGCATTTGTGTAATGTACTGTATTGCAATAACATGGCCTCACCCCCTTTGTTTGTGTTCTCGGGGGCGGGGTTTATGTAAATAAAGAAGAAGCTCGTTGTAGTCCTTAAAAAGCAATTTCTTTAAAAGAAAATATCTCCCTTTGCATTGAACTTTGAGCATCATGACTTTGCAGATGTTGTTTATGCTCAAACAGCAACATTACACACTAACTAAAGTTAAAAAAGTGAAATCATAATCAGCCTCCCCTTTAATAATAGGATTTTTGGAATGTGGGGGTTTACAGTCATTAATGAACTATTTCAGGACTTTTATTTTTAGGATAATTCTTGTCAGATATGACAGTTTCATGAGGTTTTTAAATGATAAATCACTTTAAAAACTTTATCATTTAGTGTGATTATTTTACTGATGATTTACTATATTTAACTGATCATTTTTTAAACTAATTTTATTATAAATTAATTAGTAATAATGAATAATTATTGTTATACTTAATATAATACTTATTATTATTATATATTATGTACTGTTGGCTAAAGACAATGTTAATAATAAGAAATATTTTGGGAATGTGAGGTTTTACAGTCATTAATGAACCATTTCTGGAGACATGCATGACTGCGTTCATTGGTCCTTTTCATCTTGGGGATGAGGTCACCTTAAGTAAGAAGAAATAATGCTTACTGTATATCCGTTACAAGATGTGTTACTTTTTTAAATGCAGTTTTTGTCTCCAGCGGATGCCGGCAACAATCATGTTTTCATTTGCAATCTGTGCGACATCTAAATACATTAAAACCTTTGGTTTTATTAAATCAAGCTAATTAGAAATGAGGATACAGTTGCAGCCAAACTATTGTGTATCTTTGCTGAGTGATTAAAAACATTCCTGAACATTTGACGACGTGATGATTTATAGCTTTAATCATCCCCAAAATAGCTGGAAGGAGCCCGATGTGCTGGCAACAGATTTTTTCCATGGTACTTATTTCACAACAAGCCCACTTCAAGCATAAGAAAGCTTTCCTGTTGACGCATTGTAACATCATGCTTTGCGCTTTATTAAATTAAGCAGTACATAAATGGAGGACAATAACAAGGGCAGATGGGCTCTGGGCTTCCAGTTGTTCATCTTGTTTTGCTCACTATTGAATTTGTCATGCCGTGGCAGCACTGAAACACTTTTCCAACTTCTGCCAAAATCCACATTTCCCCCAGTCACTTTTCCAGGCTGATCTCATTGGGAGTGCTATTAATTGAGATCAAATGCTTTTCCGAATGCTCTCTTTGCACATGGCCGCATAGCTGTGGTGCCCTGTGAAACCTAATCGGCCCGTTTCTCGAGCGCTCAGACGTGACACGGTCAGAATGACAGGCTCAGGTTTGCCTACAGAATAAAGCTTGGTAAAAAACGAGATGGATTGGCTATATCTGTGTGTATGTGCCACATGTACACTCTTAAAAATAAAGGTTCTTTATTGAAACTTCTGAGAGGTATCCCCCCATAGAAAGCATCATAATTACCACATTCAACGTCCAGAAAAGTAGTAAAGCAGTGGTCTCAAACTCAATTCTTAAAGGGCCACAGCTTTGCACAGTTTTGCTCCAGCCCTAATCAAACACACCTGATCCAGTTAATCAAGGATTACTAGAAACGTCCAAGCAGGTGTGAGTTGGAGCTAAACAGTGCAGAGCTGCACTGTAAAAAAAATTCCAGTAAAATTTACGGTAAAAAACCGGCAGCTGTGGTTGCCAGAACTTTACCGTAAAAAATACAGTAGCAACGTAAAAAAAAAAAAAAAAAAACAGTTAAATGTCAATGTACGGTTTTTCACTGTAAATTTTATCAATGTTATTTTTTACTTCCAAAAACTGTGAATTTAACGGTATTTTACCGTAAAATTACATTAAATGTGCCGTTAGATCTATTACAGTTATTCACCGTATATAGTATGGAAACTTTCTGTAAACCAATTGACAGTTTTTCACCGCAGCATTTTTACAGTCTTTTACTGTTAAAATCACGGTCATTTTTTACAGTGTGTGGCCCTCCAGGAATTGAGTTTGAGACCACTGTAGTAAAGCCATCATTAAAATAGTCATTGTGACTACTACTTAATCTTAATGTTATGAAGTGACGAGAATACATTTTGTGTGCACAAAAGAAGCCAAAATAGCGACTTTGCAGGCTTCCGTGTACTTCGTTAGATTGGCGACTCATTATTGGCCATTCACGCTGTTCACGTGAGCACCACGACGCATGCGTGCCGGCTATTAATGAGTCACCGTTCTGACGTAGAACATGGAACATTAACAGCAAAGACTAACAGGGGAGAGACGAAATTGTTGAATAAAGTCATACATTTTTTTGTGCACAAAAATGTTATGTCGCTTCATAACATTGAGGTTGTACCACTGTAGTCACAATGACTATTTTAAGGATGTCTTTACTACTTCTCTGGACCTTGAATGTGGTAATTATGTTGCTTTCTATAGGGGATCAAAAAAACGGATTTCATCAAAAATATCTTAATTTGTGTTCCGAAGATGAACAAAGGTCTTTCGGATGTGGAATGACATGAGGGTGAGTAATTAATGTTAGAAATTTCATTTCTGGGTGAACTAACCCTTTAAAGGGGACGTATTATGCAAAATTCACTTTTACATGGTGTTTGTACATAAATCAAGCGTATAGCGTTAGTTCCGGCAGGTCATGTTAGTCACGTTAGACACTCAGCTGATTCATATTGACCTATAGGAATAATCATATTGACTTATAGGAATAAGACACCTATCACCACATTCGTATATATACATATGGTCCATTCAGTATTATCAGCAGCTTTATCGCAGTGCTCAGGAGCTAATTACCCTCCTCCGTACCCAGCTCCTCCTTTGTCTCCTTTTGATATTTCTTTTGATAAAACTCATTTCTTCACTTATGTTATAAGTTATGTTATGAGTCTCAAACACCATTGTTTCCTCCTCCTTATATAAATCTCATTTGTTTGAAAGACCTCCAAAGAAGGTAAGGTAAGCAAGCAAGAACAATAGCGAAAAATGGCAGATGGAGTGATAATAACTGACATGATCCATGATATTATGATATTTTTAGTGATATTTGTAAATTGTCTTTCTAAATGTCTTTCTAAAGGGATGGCTAGCAAATATTTTTTTACAATTAAATGAGGATAAGACTGAATTTATTATGTTTGGGAACAAGGAGCTTGGGAATGCTCCTGCTGGAAATAATAGACTACTGTCCAACAATATGCAAAGTTATGTAAAGAACCTTGGAGTATTTTTCGATTCTGACTTACGCTTTGATCATCAAGTTAACAGTGTTGTGAAATCATCTTTCTTTCAGTTAAGAAAATTGTCTAAACTGAAACCAGTTCTTTCGTACAAGGATTTGGAGATTGTTGTGCATGCCTTCATTTTAACCCGGCTGGACTATTGTAATGCTCTTTATCTGGGCATAAGTGAATCACTGGTTACTCGTCTTCAGTGTGTCCAGAATGCTGCAGCGAGATTTTTAACAAATACCAGAAAACGGGATCACATAACACCTTTATTGATATCCCTTCACTGGCTACCTGTTAGATACAGAATACAATATAAGGTGTTGATGTTTGTTTTTAAAGCACTACATGATCAAGCTCCTGAGTACATAAAAGATATGTTAATTCCTTATCAGTCTCAACGTCACTTTCGCTCCTCTCGGAATATGCTCCTGACCGTCCCACGGTCTCGCTTGAGGCGTAGTGGAGACCGCGCTTTTTCTGTTGCGGCTCCTGCACTTTGGAATGTGTTGCCACTATTTTTAAAAAGGAATTGAAGACTTATTTATTTAATCAAGCCTTTGGCGTTTGATTAGGTCTGAGAACTGTGAGTGATTTGTTGTTGATTTTCTGGTGTCTTGTTTTAATGTATATAATGTTTGTATGTATTTTAGTGTTATTGATCAGCCTACCTATGGACAGCACTTTGGTCCATTTTAATGGTTTTGAAAGTGCTTTATAAATAAAAGTTGTGTTGAGTTGAGTAAATGTTTTGTTAGCATGTTGCTAATGTACTGTTAAATGTGGTTAAAGTTACCATCGTTTCTTACTGTATTCACGGAGACAAGAGCCGTTACTATTTTCATTTTTAAACATTTGCAGTCTGTATAATTCCAACCTGGTCTCATAGGAGAGACGTACCAGTGGGCACGTTTTCGCGAGACACAAAATTACGTACCGACGAGTACGTCTCGCTGCAGTTTCCAACAGAAACGAACGCTAGAGGCCGGTAAAACGTCGATAAGCGCTTTTGCTCATTTTCACGCACGGTTTTGACGCTGGCCGGGATCGGATTATGGATTCGTAAAGACTCGTTTCACTTTTTTTGGCCGTAACCAAGCTTGCTCGGTAGCTCGGCCGATACGGAGTTGGACTTACGGCGAGGAGTCGACTCCCCCTGCCTGGGTACGAATCCCGTGAAAGGTGACTGATGGCAAAAAAAAAAAAAAAAAAAAAAGAGCTCAAAGAGAGATCTAAACGGCTGAAAAACGGACGCTTCTTATGTCACGTTTGCTTTTGTTAACACTATCGGTAGGTTTAGGCATAGCGCCAGTGGGAAGTTATTTTAAAACGCAACGGAGCGCAAATGTCAAATCGAGAACCGCGGCGATTCGTCTAAAAAGCAAGGTCATAAAAACGTACCGCATTCACCCTATTATCTGCTCCGGCGAAAAAAAACAAACAAAAAAAAGCACGCTTTTGGCACCGCTCAGTGGACATTTCAGAGCGAAACTGCAGCGATATGTACTACCTGGTACGTATTTCGCGACTCGCGAAAACCCGCCCACGGGTACGTTTTCATCATGAGACCAGGTTGCAAAATTCATAAACACAACTTCATTCTTTCCAACAGAAACGAACGCTAGAGGCCGGTAAAATGTCGATAATCGCTTTTGCTCATTTTCACGCACGGTTTCGTAAAGACTCATTTTGCTTTTTTTGGCTGTAACAAAGCTTGCTCGGTAGCTCGGCCGATACGGAGTTGGACTTACGGCGAGGAGTCGACTCCCCCTGCCTGGGTACGAATCCCGTGAAAGGCGACTGATGGCAAAAAAAAAAAAAAGAGCTCAAAGAAAGATCTAAACGAGCTGAAAAACGGACGCTTCTTACGTCACGTTTGCTTTTGTTAACACTATCGGTAGGTTTAGGCAGTGGGAAGTTATTTTAAAACGCAACGGAGCGCAAATGTCAAATCGAGAACTGCAGCGATTCGTCTAAAAAGCAAGGTCATAAAAACGTACAGCATTCACCCTATTATCTGCTCCGGCAAAAAAAAAACAAAAAAAAAAATCCACGCTTTTGCCGCCGCTCAGTGGACATTTCAGAGCGAAACTGCAGCGACTCGCGAAAACGTGCCCACGGGTACGTTTTCGTCATGAGACCAGGTTGCAAAATTCATAAACACAACTTCATTCTTTATAAATCTCTCCAACAGTGTGTAATGTTAGCTTTAGCCACGGAGCACTATCAAACTCAGAATCAAATGTAAACATCCAAATAAATACCATACTTACGCGATTAGACATGCTGCATGACGAACACTTTGTAAAGATCAATTTTGGGGGTTATATTAGCTGTGTGAACTTTGTTTATGCAATGATAGAGTCAAGAGCTCGGGAGGGGGCGGAGAGCGCCAGCAATTAAAGGGGCCGCAGCATGAATCGGCGCATTTCTAATTATGCCTCAAAATAGGCAGTTTAAAAAATGTATTTAAAAAAATCTATTGGGTATTGTGAGATGCAACTTCACAGACACATTCAGGGGACACCTTAGACTTATGTTACATCTCGTAAAAAAATGTTCGATGGCACCTTTAAGAAAATGAATGATATTGCAATACTTGGTTCTTTTCTGTTTACCCTAGGGGGGTTATTGCTGCTCTCCCTGCTCCCTGGAGTTTTTGCCCAGAACAGAACCATACCGCCAATCCAAACTGTATACTAACTGCCAGTCATCCTTGATGATAGTGATCCTGACAGAAATGTGTGTCGGTAGTGTGTGTACCATAGACTGTAAAAAAATATGGACGACACACCTTCACTCACTTCTATTGTAGTAACTGAAGCCTTCAGTGTGCCAATATGGCACTGACATCTTGAGTCTCGAGTCTGTGCATAGTTAACCTGGAGCCCGAGTCTGTGTAATAGTGAGCACAAAGTGGAGCTGTGATATCAAAGTCCAGCCCACACTCTGAACAACTCATTATGTCAGTTTGAAATAAACAGTTAAGGAAATGTAGAAATTAAAGTTGAAGCTAAAATCTCCTCGCGAAGATCCAGAAAAACTTCAGTTGGTGCCGCAGTGACTACTTCACTCAGAGAACCTGTCAGTCTGAGCTGTCAATCATAATGTCTCACCCCCATTTTTATAGCATTAAATAACTTACTAAAACCAAACTTATTTAAAGAACGAAGACTTGAAATAACACCAGCGTGATAAAAACGGACAGAAAACGTCTTTGGAAAAAAAAATGTTTAAAGTGTAAATTGATTGTTTAGTTTGTCTCACATTCCAGTACATTTCATGGAGAGGGCGGGGTTTACGACCTATGTATGTATAGTTTATGACCTATTTATGACCCGACTGTGTATTTGACAGTTAGGGTTAGTCTCAAACTCCATTGTTTCCTCCTTCTTATATAAATCTCATTTGTTTAAAAGACCTCCGACGAACAGGCGAATCTCAACATAACACAGACTGTTACATAACAGTCGGGATCATTAATATGTAACGCCCCCAATATTTGCATATGCCAGCTCATGTTCAAGGCATTACACAAGGGCAGCCGGTATTAACGTCTGGATGTGCACAGCTGATCATCAGACTAGGTAAGCAAGCAAGGACAACAGCGAAAAATGGCAGATGGAGCAATAATAACTAACATTATCCATGATTACATGATATTTTTAGTGATATTTGTGAATTGTCTTTCTAAATGTTTCATTAGCATGTTGCTAATGTACTGTTAAGTGTGGTTAAAATGACCATTGTTTCTTACTGTATTCACGGAGACAAGACTGTCGTTATTTTCATTTTTTAAACACTTGCAGTATGTATAATTCATAAACACAACTTCATTCTTTCTAAATCTCTCCAACAATGTAATGCTAGCTTTAGCCATGGAGCACCATCAAACTCATTCAGAATCAAATGTAAACATCCAAATAAATACCACACGATTAGACATGCTGCATGACGAACACTTTGTAAAGATCCATTCTGAGGGTTATATTAGCTGTGTGAACTTTGTTTATGCTGTTAAAGGCAAGCGCGAGCTTCATGGGCGGGGAGCGTGAGCATTTAAAGGGGCTGCAGCCTAAATCGGCGCATATTTAATGATGCCCCAAAATAGGTAGTTAAAAAAATTAATTAAAAAAAATCTATGGGGTATTATGAGCTGAAACTTCACAGACACATTCTGGGGACAACAGAGACTTATATTACATCTTGTAAACATGCAGGTCTCCTTTAACATGTTTAATTCAATGTGTTATTTGCTGTTTCTTTGTAATTATTTGTGAAATTTACTAGTAATTTCTGAGTAAAAATAGTTTCAAAGTGAATCCTACACCAATTCTTTTTAAGTGTGGAAAGCAGAAATTGACAGACAAGATTGTGATTTTAGAAAAGCCTTTACATTAACTCTTCTGTTAAAACGTGTGTATTATTTGAGGCACATTACACTTTTAGGCATTACATTGTCATGGCAACGTTTTAAAATTGACATCCATTGTAAGGTCCTCAATGTAACCCAGATTTTTTCAAAACAGATTTTATGGTAATTATGCCACAAGTGCTTAATTTGTATTGAACCTGTAATATGATTTTAAAGTGATAGTTCACCTAAAAATGAATGTTGTGTCATTTCTGGCATGAAATGTCTTGCAGAAATCTTAATGCAGCACTTTTCCATAATTCATTAAAGCAATAGTTCCATTTCAATTCTTCTTAAGTCATACAATAGTTTTGTATGACAGACAGTCACGATTCCTCTGCATCTGCATCATGGCATCATTGTTTTGAAACCTGAAGTGATGGAAAAATTAGATTACATGATTGCAAGTAAATAATGACAAAATTGTTTTGTTTTGTTTTTTGGGTGAGCAATTCCTTTCACATGGACTCTTGCTTAAATGAAGTATCTTAAAAGAAGTGCAGTTCCCATTTTTTTCTTTTTTTCTTTTTAATGATTTCAGTTATCTGCCAATCTTAATATAACACAGCCCTGAGAACTAAATTGAATTTTTTTCCCTTTTCCTTTGCCACAGAAATTATATGAGATGTGAAAAAGACCAAGCTGTGTGTTGAAGGCAGCTGTCATTATCCTTTTTTGCTCTGCTGTCAGGGCTGGCTAGTTTTGGCATAAAACTCTTCAGGCGATGTAATATACATAGCAATTTTGCTGCATTACAGAGAAAAGAGACAAAGTAAAACATTTTTACAAGTTAAAAGGATAAATTAGGATGGAAATGATTTAAGAGCCAACATTTGGTCTTAGTCCTGGGACCAGATGTTCATTTTTTTCCTGCAGTGGAAGAAAGTTATGGGGGTTATCCAGAATGCTTGACTGGTAGCCTCTTGGCTTTCCACACATTCCTAAATTGCCATGTAATTTAAGACCTTGTTTTCACTGCAAAATAGCGCGACACGTTCAATTCGGTGCGGTTACAGTCGTGTTACAGAACTCAAAAAATAATGTTTGCATTGTTCGAGGAAACCAGGAGCAATTGCTGTTCTGCAGTGGTAATAAATGTGGAGGATTGCTCTGTTGTGCAGTAAAATTGTTTTAAAGCCAACAGGTTTAGTGCTTTGCCTAGATTGTTTTGTCAGCCTTATACTCATGCAAATGTTTAAGAGCGCTCAGCCTTGTTTGCATTAAGCTCATGACATTTCAACCGCTTTTCCTCGCATCATTTACATAAGAATCGTTCCTCTTTAGAAACCTGAGACTTAAACATGAGCAATATGGTTCCTCTTTGTTTCCACAGAACTCAATAATAACAGCCCATTATCTTCAAGTGTAGTTTATATTCATTTGGAGTCCTGGTGGGCGCCATTAATGTTGCTTACATAATGAAATTCATCGAGTCTTTTGGGCTCATTGTATAAATCATTAATTTCTCGCTACAGCGCAAGTAAATCAACCCCACCCTCTCGTTTCATTTGAAAAGAATCATTTTGTTGCTTTAGAGTCATCTTATCTGGAGAGATACTGGATGTTTACCTCCACCAGTTTCAAGTGAAATAAGAAAAAGAAAGAGAATAGTTGCAAAGGTCAGGTTTTATTGACAGAACACTTTCAGTCGCTATCAAAGGAATGTTCGGTGTCACGCAGGATGTGAAATGCACCGGCGGCGCACATGTAAAATGTCATATTCTATAGTTGGCTGATGTTCTGAAATGATTGCTGTGTGAATAATTTGATTCAGCTTATTCTATGGGTATCGAATGGAAGGTCAGGATCTTGCGAGCAGCACTTAGTCTCATAGATAAGATAAACTAACTCCATTGTGTTTGTATCTGCCCAATAGGTGTGATATCTTTATCTAAGGCTAGGTTGTACACTTAATACTTTATGTTTCCTGTCAATAAAGCTGGGACCTGTAAAAAAGGTCACTGCAGCACAATTCTGTAGCTTTACGGAAGCTGCGTCATGGCCACAGTTCTGTGGAACACATCATTTGTACTATGACTTCACTTGGCAAATATGTTAAACCGGGCAGCCGGGACCCACTAGGGGGCCACAACAAACTTCCAAGGGGGCCTCAAGATGACACAACGGTTTAAAATAAGACAAAACAACTAAAAATCAAGATATTTCCCAGTATTTGGTTATTTTTATAATGAATATACATCTTTCAAGTTATAAATGTTTATTGGGTAGAAATTCTAAAATATTTTTGTGGACAATGAAGTCAAAAAGGTTGAGATCCACTGTGTTAAACCAGACCGTCTAAAGACACACACACTCACAAAATATGTAATAAACACGCAGAAATATAAATAATAATAGAAATATAATAATAATGATAAATTAATAAATTATCATTTAATAGATAAAAATATTAAAACACCAAATAAAAATAAAATCTAATTCAAAAATAGGTAACACTTTATTTTACAGCGTCCTTGTTACATAATATGTGACGTACTTACCATAGTAATAATAGTAAATTATGCATAAGTACATGCTACTAACCCTCAACCAAACCCTTATCCTACCATAACCCTATATAGTAAGTACATGTTGTTAATTAATATTACTCAGTACTTAAATATATAATTACACTGTAACAGTGACACCTTAAGATAAAGTGTAACCCAAAAATATATTATAGTGAACTATAATAGTGAATATATCAATCAATCAAAAACTTTATTAAGGACACACATGGTCCATAGATACATCCAACAGTACAACATTCAAGAAAAATACAGGAAATAAAACAACTAGCCTCGGCCTGTATTCATGTGTTGCAAATGTAGTGCTCATGTTCTAATCAGCATTAGGATCAGTCCCAGAATGACACCGTCGGCTGTCGGCAGGGACTCAGGAGAGCGGTTTGAAGCTTTTTCATGCGTGTTTCAACCACTGACTTTGTATATGAGTGGGTGTTTGTTCATGTCACAACCAACGACGATAATGAGAAATATTTGCCTTTATACAAACTGGTATTAGCAGCACCTCAAACAGGTTAGGAGAGACTGACATGAAACATGATAAGTACGTGCAATATAATTGAATGTGAAATTTTACACCGCTTTCGATAACAAGTCCCAGCACTGCTGATTGCTCTGCTGTTTCAAGGCTCCCACATTTTGTTTAATCCATTCTGGGTATGATAAAGTTAAGGTTCATATAATGCAAAGCAGCGTTTTGCTTCGGTGACAGATGAAACGTGTTGTATAACAGGCTGAATAATGCATTTTTAATATCACTCCTTAAAGCATAGGAGTTCCATTGTAATGAGTTGCATTATTATATGCAGGAGTGTGAATTATGCAGAACCTTCTGTATTATTTGAACTGTATGGTAATGGCTGTATCCAGTGGCCTCGACATTAACGTATTCTCCCAGCGCTCAGAACATGATAGTGTTCGATCATTCGCAGCCATATCTTAAAAAATAAAACAATGTCTCCAATTAGTTGCCTTTCAAAGCCTGGGCCTTTATGTAGTAATGCAGTAAAAGCCATTATGTGCCTGGAAGATAGAAAGCAAGTGCTGCTGGAGGAACAGACATGGATATTGATCTAATATTATCAGCCCAGTGTCATATTCCCCAAGGCACAAATTGATGCTTGCCAGCAAACAATTTTTTTTTAGACTCATGCAGTAACGGAGATGAATGCAGGGGGCGCTAGTCTTATGGAACAATTTGTTCTTTGCTGGACTTCTCTTAAAGGAACACTCCACTTTTTTTGAAAATAGGCTAATTTTCCAACTCCCCTAGAGTTAAACAGTTGAGTTTTACCGTTTTCGAATCCATTCAGCCGATCTCCGGTTCTGGCGGTACCACTTTTAGCATAGCTTAGCATAGTTCATTGAATCTGATTAGACCGTTAGCATCGCGCTTAAAAATGACCAAAGAGTTTTGATATTTTTCCTATTTAAAACTTGACGCTTCTGTAGTTAAATCGTTTACTAAGACCGACGGAAAATGAAAAGTCGCGATCTTCTAGGCTGATATGGCTAGGAACTATACTCTCATTCCAGCGTAATAATCAAGGAACTTTGCCATGGCTGCAGCAGGCGCAATGATATTACGCAGCGTCTCTCACAAACGTCTCCATGGTTGCAAGGCACGTTCCCTGTGCAAGCAGGGGCTCACGGGCGCTGCGTAATATCATTGCACTGCTGCAGCCATGGTACGGCAGCAAAGTTCCTTGATTATTACGCCTGAATGAGAGTATAGTTCCTAGCCATATCAGCCTAGAAAATCACAACTTTTTATTTTCCGTCGGTCTTAGCACACGATTTAATAGGAAAAATATCAAAACTTTTTGGTCATTTTTAAGCGCGATGCTAACGGTCTAATCAGATTCAATGAACTATGCTAAGCTATGCTAAAAGTGGTACCGCCAGAACCGGAGATCGGCTGAATGGATTCGAAAACGGTAAAACTCAACTGTTTAACTCTAGGGGAGTTGGAAAATTAGCCTATTTTCAAAAAAAGTGGAGTGTTCCTTTAAAGTCAGCATGAAATAGAAGTTGCTTCTTTTCTCATTGTGACGTATATCTGAGTGAAATGGCTTCACAAACAAGAAAAAATGTAGGGGTGGGACTTGATTTTGTCCTTCAGGAATTGATTGGATGGTTGTGATTTGCACGTGAGTGACAGGTTGTCCCGCCCTCACACCAGTAAACATGTCATTATGATTACAAAAGGTTTTTGGTCTAACAGTGAATGTCAAAATGTTTGAGATGGCCAATCAAATGAAAGAAGGTGGGCTTTATCAAATATGATGCTTCAATTTTAAAAGGCTAGTTCACTAAAAAATGAAAATTCTGTCATTAATTACTCACCCTCATGCCATTCCAAACCCGTGAGACCTTTGTTCAGCGCTTCCAGGTTCTACGTCAGAACTCGTGGCTCAGTATTGGCCGATGCTGTACACATGAGCAGCATGACGCACTTGTGTGATGTTGACGCAGGAGTCGACCAATAATAGTCGCATTCTGACATAGAACCCGGAAGTGCTGCACTGTGTTTCCAATGTAAACAGCATAGGAGAATGGTGGTGGGAGTTGGGGTATCTATATTTTAGGGGCTCTATATTATAACTAAGCCCCCACTGTGAGTTTATTTAAGGCGACCGTTAATTTAGAACATAATTTTGAACTGGCTATTAATTCCTTGGCAACGCATCATGCAGCCACACAGTGACAGGTGTGTATTGCGCTTATTTTGTTTTTAATTTTTTACTCAAAATATTCACAAACTTGTTAACTATATCATGAATTATATGATATATTCTAATGGTCAAATATGTGGAAGTGAATGTGTTTTGTCTTTTAAAGGTGCCCTAGAATTAAAAATTTAATTTATCTTGGCATAGTTAAATAACAAGAGTTCAGTACATGGAAATGACATACAGTGAGTCTCAAACACTATTGTTTCCTCCTTCTTATATAAATCTCATTTGTTTAAAAGACCCCTGAAGAACAGGTGAATCTCAACATAACACCGACTGTTACGTAACAGTCAGGATCATTAATATGTACGCCCCCAATATTTGCATATGCCAGCCCATGTTCAAGGCATTAGACAAGGGCAGAACGTCTGGATCTGTGCACAGCTGAATCATCAGACTAGGTAAGCAAGCAAGAACAATAGCGAAAAATGGCAGATGGAGCAATAATAACTGACATGATCCATGATATCATGATATTTTTAGTGATATTTGTAAATTGTCTTTCTAAATGTTTCGTTAGCATGTTGCTAATGTACTGTTAAGTGTGGTTAAAGTTACCATTGTTTCTTACTGTATTCACGGAGACAAGACTGTTGTTATTTTTATTTTTTAAACACTTGCAGTCTGTATAATGCATAAACACAACTTCATTCTTTATAAATCCCTCCAACAGTGTGTAATTTTAGCTTTAACCATGGAGTATACTATCAAACTTCAGAATCAAATGTAAACATCCAAATAAACACAATACTTATGTGATTAGACATGCTGCATGACCAAACACTTTGTAAAGAACAATTTTGAGGGTTATATTAGCTGTGAGAACTTTGTTTATGTTGTTAAAGACAAGCGCGAGCTCCGGGGGCGGGGAGCGTGAGAATTTAAAGGGGCCGCAGCCTAAATCGGCTCATATTTAATGATGCCCCAAAATAGGCAGTTAAAAAAATGAATTAAAAAAAATCTATGGGGTATTTTGAGCTGAAACTTCACAGACACATTCAGGGGACACCTTAGACTTATATTACATCTTTTAAAATGGCGTTCTACGGCACCTTTAAACACCTTTATAATGATCATGTTAGTTGATAACTTGATGAATCTGCACCACAATCACATAAATTCATCCATTTTTCCTGAAATACATAAAAGTAAGTGGCTGGTGAACTGGGAGAAGAATAGAGTAAACTTTGTTTCATACATAATGTGTCTGATATGAATAAAACACTTCATCAAATTATAATTGAAAGGATAATTGCAGCTTTCAGTGCCCCCTTTTGCCCCCTCGCGGCGCCTGTTTTTCGCCTACTATATAGTAGGAAAGTATGCAATTTCAGATGCAACTCTTATATTCCACCAGAAATCTTTCAATCTCACACAAACTTTCAGATTGCGTGGATTCCTATTGAAATGATTGGATTTCACCCAGGAAAATTCACGTATATCAAAGACTATGTGAACAACTTTTTGGACCAAATTTTGGAGCTTTGACAGCTCCAGTCCCCAACTGACTTTCATTGTGTGGAAAAGGGCTGCATTAACATTCTGCTAAATTTATCCCTTTGTAAACCAAAAAAGTCATGGTTTGGAACAACATAAGGATGACTAAATTATATAATTTTTATTTTTGGTTCCAAATAATTTCTTTCCAAATAATCACAGCATGCTAATATTAATGTCATTAAACAACAGTGCATTGTAATATTTCAAAGACCTGAAAAGTGAAACCTCAAGAGCTTATAAGTGTGTTGTCAGTTCAGTTTGGTTCCCGTGTGGTTCTACACTGCTCTTGCACAATTCCCAATTTCCCAATCGAATGATTAAATGACTCATATTATAACTGTTTTAATTTGTCGTCATGGTGAAATTCTCTCTAGACCACTACATACAATACCAAAGGCATCATACTAAAGTGGAAAAGGATTTGGCAATGACACAATTCAAATAACAGACATAAACATCTAAGAAATGAAAAGGCCACAGAGCTTTTTCTGAGAATCCCCCTTGTTGTTCTGCAAATTAAAGCCATTCATTCTCATGTTAATGATAGCCCTCTGTCAAGCTGAGCTGATGACTATTAGTTTCCACAGCCTTGCCCCATTAACAAGAAGATATTTATGCTGCACTTATGTATGTTTGGATTTGCCAGTCAGATTCACACATTTGCTCTTCAACAAAGGTGCTCTTCCCAAGCACGAGTAACCAGCGATGGTTTCTGAGAAACATGCAAATCAAATTATTTTTGAGTGCATACACAATCAGTGCTTGTGACATCCTATGGGAGATATTGCTTTATTTCTCTGACAAAAGACACAGCGCAAAGGGAGCATGTGTTTTCCATTTTTACTGTATAAATCTATAGTCCGCTTTCATCTAGCAAAGCACAATACACAATCCATCAGAAAGTCATGTTGTGAGTATCATGTGAAATTAGGCAAGGGTTTTATGTGCTCAAACAATGCAGTTCTACTTAAAGGTGATATAAGGTGATGAAAACTATAAGTATGTGTGTATATATATATATATGTATATATAATGTGTATGTATGCATGTATGTAGGTGTGTATATATATATGTATAGGTATGTGTGTATACATTATACGATGAATGAATATGACTATGATATAATATTGGTCTCTGAAAGCATATTGTGATTTTAGCTCACTGTTTATCATGATTATATTATAACGGTTATCAGGTTATTATAGTAGTTGGATTTGATAATAAGATAATGTTATATCCTCCAGTGTAGGCTTAAGTATGTAGTGTGGTATATGGTATATGATCAATATATTATCTAAATAATGTCTAGGTTTGATAATTGCTGCTGTTATGATTATCATCGTTATTATTATTATATCAATATATAACAATTTGTGATCAGGAGCATGAATTAAATCAATTTTTTAAGAAAATGGTGACAGTGTTGATGGTAATAAATATAGAGATAATTACATGGAAAAACAATTATAAATATCTTTGCATACAACATAATTCTTAGATCAGGGCTGGCAAGTGGTGGCTCTGTTGCTTGGAGAGCGCCCCCTTCTCGCAGCTGACTCGCCAAAATCTTGTCTCTTTTAATGCACAGCATAGACAAACAGGTAAAGGGTGGTCCTGTTGTTAGGGGTTTGCTTCTCTCTGACAGCAGTTTCACATGAACACCTGGCCTCCGTTAATGAACAACATACACAATCTAATTTAATTATTATTAACATCAACACCATTAAGCCATCATAAATATTTAAATATTTAATACATTGTCGTGAAATAGTAAGTTATAGTATATTATATATAATTGGAAGTATTTTCACAATTCTTAATGAATATATTGATATATGATGATATACGATGGTAATATGAGTAATATTTATAGTGACAAGTAAAAGTATAGAAAGAAGTATCTACATTGCATATGTGTGTAATGTATAATATTAAGATGTAATTTTTAGTGTATAATGTACGACATAGGTCAGATATTGTAACTATTCATTAGGATGAATAGGGGGTGGGGTTAAATAAGTTCGTCTTCTTCCCACTCCTTTTCGAGCTATATTATATATAAACTGTGAACATCTCTGAAATATATTATAGATACTATTATTTCAATTATTTTCTTTTGTTGTTGTTTTTTTTTGTTTTTTTTTCTTTACCCAATGTGGGTATAATGTATAATACTGTACAATATATTCATCTCTCTGTGTACAATATTTTTATTTCTATGGCTCGAAATAAAGTAATCAATCAAAAAAATAAGTAAGCCATTCAAAGGTAGACTCCCTGCAAAGTGTGAAAACGTTGGTGCTATTAAAACATTGTTCTGTTTGAGCTCCATAGCAACACAGTGGCTGAAACCAATGGCTGGACTTTAGGGCGGGGCTCTCTGTTTGTTTGACCAATGATAGAGTGTTGGGAAACCTGTTTGAAAACACTCATTTTTGCGCTTCCATTTTTGTTCTTTGCAAGCGATCATTACGTTTTTCTGAAGAATGCAAAGTGAATGCAATGTTTCTCAGGGGAACGCAAAAAATTTAGTGAGCAAACGCAAAGTTTTTAGGGGGAATGCAAAACATTTTGTGAGCGAACGCAAAGTTTCTCCCCAGGTGAAAAAAAGTACATTTCTATAATGAACTTAAAGTGCTCTATTTTCGCACACTAATTTTGTACTTAATATACTAATACATCTTCTTTAGTTCTTCTTAAGATAAACTTAAGAACATATATGTACTCAACTGTGCTATTTTGAGACACCATGAAATATGAACTAAAATGTGATTTTAATATACTATCTCTGTATTAAAAAAATGTATTTAGTTACCACTTGTAGTACATTATGGGTTCAAGTATACTATAAGTGGTAACTAAATAAATTTTCTAAATACAGAGATAGTATGTTAAAAGCAAATTTTAGTTCATATTTCATGGTGTCTCAAAATAGTACATTTGAGTACACTTAGATGTTCTTAAGATTACCTTAAGAAGACTTTTTTAGTATATTAAGTACAAAATTAGTACGCAAAAATAGAGCATTTTAAGTACATTATAGAAATGTACTTTTTTCACCTGGGTCAGGTGAACATTTAGTTCATTAGAACATTTAGGTGAACAAAGTTCCCTTTCGAAGGGAACTCCACTCTGCGTTCCTTAAAGCGTGGCAACGCAGAGTCTCGTTCCCTGTTCTCAGGGAACTATGGTTACATACGTAACCTGAGACGTTCCCTTTCGAAGGGAACTCCACTCTGCGTTGCCACGCTTTAAGGAATGCAGAGTCTCGTTCCCTGTTCTCAGGGAACTATGGTTACATACGTAACCTGAGACATTTCTTAGGGAAACGCAAAACGTTTAGCGAGCAAATGCAAAGTTTCAGTTGCAAAACATTTTGCGAGCGAACGCAAAGTTTCTTAGGGGAATGCAAAACATTATGCAAGTGAACACAAAGTTTCTCAGGGGAATGCAAAACGTTAAGCGAGCGGATGCAAAGTTTCTTGGGGGAACGCAAAATATTTTGTGAGTGAATGGCAAGTTGCTCAGGGGAGCATAAACATTTTGCGAGTAAATGCAAATTTTCTCAGCGGAACGCTAAACATTTAGCGAGCAAACGCAAAGTTTCTCAGCGGAACGCTAAACATTTTGCGAGCAAATGCAAAGTTTCTCGGGGGAACAAACATTTTGCAAGCGAATGCAAAGTTTCTCTGGGGAATGTAAACATTTTGCGAGTGAGCGCAAAGTTTCTAGGGGGAACTCAAAACATTTCGCAAGCAAACACAAATTTTCTCAGGGGAACAAACATTTTGTGAGAAAAAGCAAAGTTTCTCGGGGGAACGTAAACATTTTGCAAGCAAACGCAAAGTTTCTCGGGGGAATAAACATTTTGCAAGCGAACGCAAAATTTCTAGGGGGAACAAAATATTTTGCAAGCAAACGAAAAGTTTCTAGGGGGAACGCAAAACATTTTGCAAGTGAACGCAAAGTTTCTAGGGGAATACAAATTATTTTGCAAGCAAACGCAAATTTTCTCAGGGGAACAAATATTTGTGAGCAAATGCAAAGTTTCTCGGGGGGAATGTAAACATTTTGCGAGCGAACGCAAAGTTTCTAGGGGGAGCGCAAAACATTTCGCAAGCAAACACAAAGTTTCTCGGGGGAACAAACATTTTGCAAGCGAACACAAAGTTTCTCGGGGGAACAAACATTTTGCAAGCGAATGCAAAGTTTCTCGGGGGAATGTAAACATTTTGCGAGTGAACGCAAAGTTTCTCAGGGGAACGCTAAACATTTTGCAAGCAAACGCAAAGTTTCTCGGGGGGAACAAACATTTTGCAAGCGAATGCAAAGTTTCTCTGGGGAATGTAAACATTTCGCAAGTGAACGCAAAGTTTCTCAGGGGAACAAACATTTTGTGAGAAAAAGCAAAGTTTCTCGGGGGAATAAACATTTTGCAAGCAAACGCAAAGTTTCTCGGGGGAATAAACATTTTGCAAGCGAACGCAAAATTTCTAGGGGGAACGCAAAACATTTCGCAAGCAAACACAAATTTTCTCAGGGGAACAAACATTTTGTGAGAAAAAGCAAAGTTTCTCGGGGGAACGTAAACATTTTGCAAGCAAACGCAAAGTTTCTCGGGGGAACGTAAACATTTTGCAAGCAAACGCAAAGTTTCTCGGGGGAATAAACATTTTGCAAGCGAACGCAAAATTTCTAGGGGGAACAAAATATTTTGCGAGCGAACGCAAAGTTTCTAGGGGGAACGCAAAACATTTCGCAAGCAAACACAAAGTTTCTCGGGGGAACAAACATTTTGTGAGAAAAAGCAAAGTTTCTCGGGGGAACGCTAAACATTTCGCAAGCAAACACAAAGTTTCTCGGGGGAACAAACATTTTGTGAGAAAAAGCAAAGTTTCTCGGGGGAACGCAAAACATTTTGCAAGTGAACGCAAAGTTTCTAGGGGAATACAAATTATTTTGCAAGCAAACGCAAATTTTCTCAGGGGAACAAATATTTTGCGAGCAAATGCAAAGTTTCTCGGGGGGAATGTAAACATTTTGCGAGCGAACGCAAAGTTTCTAGGGGGAACAAACATTTTGCAAGCAAACGCAAAGTTTCTCGGGGGAACGTAAACATTTTGCGAGTGAACGCAAAGTTTCTAGGGGGAACGCAAAACACTTCGCAAGCAAACACAAATTTTCTCAAGGGAACAAACATTTTGTGAGAAAAAGCAAAGTTTCTCAGGGGAACGTAAACATTTTGCAAGCAAACGCAAAGTTTCTCGGGGGAACAAACATTTTGCAAGCGAACGCAACATTTCTAGGGGGATCAAACATTTTGCAAGCGAATGCAAAATTTCTAGGGGGAACAAAATATTTTGCAAGCAAACGCAAAGTTTCTAGGGGGAACGCAAAACATTTTGCAAGTGAACGCAAAGTTTCTAGGGGAATACAAATTATTTTGCAAGCAAACGCAAATTTTCTCAGGGGAACAAACATTTTGTGAGAAAAAGCAAAGTTTCTCGGGGGAACGTAAACATTTTGCAAGCAAACGCAAAGTTTTTCGGGGGAACGTAAACATTTTGCAAGCAAACGCAAAGTTTCTCGGGGGAATAAACATTTTGCAAGCGAACGCAACATTTCTAGGGGGATCAAACATTTTGCAAGCGAATGCAAAATTTCTAGGGGGAACAAAATATTTTGCAAGCAAACGCAAAGTTTCTAGGGGGAACGCAAAACATTTTGCAAGTGAACGCAAAGTTTCTAGGGGAATACAAATTATTTTGCAAGCAAACGCAAATTTTCTCAGGGGAACAAACATTTTGTGAGAAAAAGCAAAGTTTCTCGGGGGAACGTAAACATTTTGCAAGCAAACGCAAAGTTTCTCGGGGGAACGTAAACATTTTGCAAGCAAACGCAAAGTTTCTCGGGGGAATAAACATTTTGCAAGCGAACGCAAAATTTCTAGGGGGAACAAAATATTTTGCGAGCGAACGCAAAGTTTCTAGGGGGAACGCAAAACATTTCGCAAGCAAACACAAAGTTTCTCGGGGGAACAAACATTTTGTGAGAAAAAGCAAAGTTTCTCGGGGGAACGCTAAACATTTCGCAAGCAAACACAAATTTTCTCAAGGGAACAAACATTTTGTGAGAAAAAGCAAAGTTTCTCAGGGGAACGTAAACATTTTGCAAGCAAACGCAAAGTTTCTCGGGGGAACAAACATTTTGCAAGCGAACGCAACATTTCTAGGGGGATCAAACATTTTGCAAGCGAATGCAAAATTTCTAGGGGGAACAAAATATTTTGCAAGCAAACGCAAAGTTTCTCGGGGGGAATGTAAACATTTTGCGAGCGAACGCAAAGTTTCTAGGGGGAACAAACATTTCGCAAGCAAACGCAAAGTTTCTCGGGGGAACGTAAACATTTTGCGAGTGAACGCAAAGTTTCTAGGGGGAACGCAAAACACTTCGCAAGCAAACACAAATTTTCTCAAGGGAACAAACATTTTGTGAGAAAAAGCAAAGTTTCTCAGGGGAACGTAAACATTTTGCAAGCAAACGCAAAGTTTCTCGGGGGAACAAACATTTTGCAAGCGAACGCAACATTTCTAGGGGGATCAAACATTTTGCAAGCGAATGCAAAATTTCTAGGGGGAACAAAATATTTTGCAAGCAAACGCAAAGTTTCTAGGGGGAACGCAAAACATTTTGCAAGTGAACGCAAAGTTTCTAGGGGAATACAAATTATTTTGCAAGCAAACGCAAATTTTCTCAGGGAAACAAATATTTTGCGAGCAAATGCAAAGTTTCTCGGGGGGAATGTAAACATTTTGCGAGCGAACGCAAAGTTTCTAGGGGGAACGCAAAACATTTCGCAAGCAAACGCAAAGTTTTCTCGGGGGAACAAACATTTTGCAAGCAAATGCAAAGTTTCTAGGGGGATCATAAACATTTTGCGAGCAAACGCAACGTTTCTTGGGGAAATTTAAACATTTGTGACAGAACACAAAAGTGTTGACAAATAATTTTTCCTCCCATCTCATATTTTTTCTACTTCACCATGTCCCTTTCGGGGCTTACAGTAACTTACAGTATTCAATAAATATTAAAAATATTGGTTGGTAAAAGGAGCATTTCCAGTGTTTGGAATATTATTTGGAGTGCAATTTAGAAAAAAAGCATCTTTTTTAAATACGAGCGAGAGGCGCTGGAAGCATGTATAGCAATATTTGCTATTTTTAGGTGGGAACTCATATGTTACTTTGTCTGGCTGGTGTCATCATCTCTGCCAGTTTCATATATCATCCTATTTACTGCTCTGTGTCTATGCATCGGAACAAGAGAGAGCAGAAGGACCTTTAGAGATGATTGATAAACACTCCCCTTAATGGAAAAATGATGCAATGAGAGATATTCTGAATAAATAAATAAACAAACAAACAAACAAACAGCATAACAAATCCGAACAGGTAGTTTGGTGATTATATTAGTATTTGATATTCCTGCACATCACTCGACACACTTTAAACATATGCTCATCTGTTTTTCAAACCGGCATGTTTAAGCACACCTGGTGGCTTTATGTGGTCTTTCTTTGATGGTATGCTGTTGTTGAGGAAAACATGTGAGTGGGATCACTTCAAAATCCAGTTCCAGCATTTACAATGACTCTATGTGGATCATCTTTAATGGCTCAATATTTTTGTGGATGTGTATTGTGTATTTCATTTACTATATTACATATTAACATATATTTTTTTCTTGCTTAGCATTCTTTGGATGTAACATAAAAGTTGTGCTATACAATCTAGAAAAAAAAATTAAAACACACACACACACACACACACACACATATATATATATATATATATATATATATATATATATATATATATATATATATACATACATGGTACATACATCACCCCTAAAAATATCAAATGATAATTCGTTTCAAGCTTAACTCTCTAAATTTGTTATAATTCATCAGTAAATGCACATATCTCTATTTATGAGAGAGATCCTCAATCTGTGTCTGCTCTTCTTTTTTGGGAGGGGGTGTAGTGTGTGCTTTCTGCCACTGGCAGCAGTGTTGAGTTAGTGGCAATTTGTCATTAATTTATATGTTATCTCTAAAGGAAGAGAAAAAAGTGCTGATGCTGTTTTTGCTGCCCGCCCTGCAAATTACTGACGGTAAGGTGAACAGCATTTCAATGCCTCGGAGCGATCCTCGGAAATTACTCCGCTTCTAATTCAAAACAGGTTCTGAAACCAAAGAGGATAATATATAATTACAGGCAATTTACTTAGAAGAACACTAGAGCATTTTTGAGTGAATGAATGGCAAGGCGTCTAACTTGTCAGTTGTATTCAAATGTAGCTGGGAAGAACTGAAAATGAAGTACATTTTGTGTTGCATTGTTCTGAAAACAAATATGGGGATTAATGGAGTGCTGAAGAGCGCATAGTCATGCAAAAATCCATTGACAGGCAAAACAGCACATTGAGTCTCACGGTGCAAGAGAGAGGGAGAGAAAGAGAGGGAGAGAGAGAGAGAGAGAGAGAGAATTCAATTTTTCCACAAGCTTTCAAACTGCAAATGTTCCTTGCAGCTCTGAGAGAAAGATTAGGCTATCAATCTGCTCTACTCATACTGTCAGCAAGCACAAGAAATCTATGCTGCAAAGCAGATACTGAAACACACAATCTGTGAGGCAAATTATTCTTAACATTGTCATCATCATTTATTACTGCTGGAGCAATCAGGAAGGAGAAGAGTATTTTAAACTGCTTATGAAGATAGTGAAATCACTATCTGAGATGGTAAACAGCCAAGAAAAGCAGAGACAGAACTAAAATAACAAATAGGACACATACAGGCAGCATAAAAATATGTTTGGGCTTAACAGGAACTTGGTGAAACATTTCATATTTTATCCATCTCAGAAAAAAAAGATGCATTAAGCATGTTGTCTTTTATGGTCCTTGTCCATGTTAATTTATCTGATTGGGATCTCTGTTTGTACAGAGGCGGTCTGCACCTCTCATGTCAATGTGTGTCACAGTGCAGTGGGATGATTGATGGCGTGCTTGAATGCACTTGCTATTACCGCTCACTGTCTCAAATAAAGGAGTTTAATCATAGGCTGACATGACGTTTACAGCACCGCCCTCCTCCAATCACAAGGACGGTCACATACTATCACACTGCCGCAATAAAATCTAAGAGTAAAATGATTTAAATGCTGGCGGACGACCAATATCTTGCTCATTCTAATCTACATGATTTAAGCTGTTGGCAGCATTTAAAATAGCTTATATTTCAAATATTATATTACATAATGCTTATTATTACAAATATTAAAATACATAATGATCATTGGGTAACAAAGGTTCATGAAATTTTGATTCATGTAAGTATACAAATTTAAAGATTAGATAATATTTTTTAAAATTAATTAATAATTATTACAATATCTTATGAACATATTTCATATATATATATATATATATATATATATATATAGTTTACTATGTTGTTGTAATGTATCTACACATCAAATGTTTGTTTACATATATGGATATTACATTTATATATGTATGTATATATACACACACCTACATACACATATATCTAAAACATATATATATATATATATACACACACACTCTATATATATATATATATTACATATATGTGTATGTATATACATCATACATATATAAATGTAATAATATACACACGTATATTATGTAAACAAACGTTTGTTAGATGTGTAGATACATTACAACAACATATATAGATATATATGAAATATGTTCATAAGATATTGTAATAATTATTAAAAAAATATTATCTAATCTTTAAATTTGTGTACTGACATGAATCAAAATTTCATGAACATATATATAATATATATATATATAATACACACATGTAAACTAACTGTTATGTTAGATGTGATTAATCAATTTAACAGCACTAATATATAGTAGTCAACATTTGAAGTGGATCAAAATCTTTTGTTAAAGTTGTCCTAAAACCTTCTTCTTAGGACAGCTTAGTTCTTAGCACAACTTTGATGAACTTTTTTGATCCACTTCAAATGCTGACTACTGTATATATGTATGTATATATATATATATATCTATATATATATATATATATATATATTTCTATAGATGTGTGTGTGTGTGTGTGTGTGTGTGTATATATATATATATATATATATATATATGCGTAGTAATAATAATAATAATAATAAATATATATATATATATGTGTGTGTGTGTGTGTGTAATTATACTAATATATTATGTAAACAAACTTGTAGTTATGCAAGTTATGTATTTATTTATTATAATTGTATACATTTTAGTAAATATCGAAATTTTTTATTATAGTTTTCATTAATATAATGACCAAATATTATCATATTATCAAATACAAATTCCATTAAACACTGATTTAAGTATGAACATTTAATTAATTAATAATGAAAGTTATGATGTTGCACAGTATGAATTTAATCATTTCTATTTTGCATGCCCATACATTATATTTGCATCTAAATTATTGGCACCAAAACGTATTTTATTCATCCTTTCATCCTGTTCTTCTGAAGAACAGCCCCGCCCCCATAAACAAAATAATGTCCTATGATTCAAATGTACTAAATCACATTTAAGTCTCTTCAGTTCATTTGAGTTAAGCTGTTATATGAAGCATGAATGTGATCACATCCATAATCACCAGCTGCCCCTCGTGACTGGAGATAAAACATTGCATAAGACATAAAAATAGCTGACGTAAATGTTACATCCTGTAATTTAGGCCATATGCTACAACTTTTAAGGGCACAGCCATACATTACGAAATAGAGCAAATGACTATATGAGCAAAACCTCACTGGCGTCGATGTATGCGTGAAACATGCAGCACGCCTAGACTATACACGTTTATAAATATACATATTGTTCTTTATATGACAGATTTAGTTTATATTCGTCTTGTGTAAAAGCTCGATAGCGATATCAAATTGTTCATTTTTTAATCAATTTTAATCATTTCGATTAAAAAAAAAACAACAACATAAGCGAGCTCCATTAAGAGTATGTAAGACGTTTGATTTCTCTTATAAAACAAACGCATTTCTCACCATGACATTTATTCGCCTATAGCACACAAGAGGGGCGCAATATAGCCCTACTAAGGACCACGTTCAAAATCACAGCGGCCATAATGGCAACAATTCAAAGGACGATATTACAATGTTTCCATTAGTCGCGTTTACACGCGCTTGATGCATTTCAACAACGTTTGCGCTCATAAACGGAGCTTCTGAATTGATAAAATTCCGATTACGTCTCGCCGACTCCTTCACACGCGTTAATGTTGCTGCATTAGTATAATAATTATATTAAATGTACAGTAAATGCATTCGAGAAATAAAATGAAGAATCTCTGCAGGAAATGTTTCGGTATACTCATACAAACCTCCTTTACACAGGTCCTGACAGACACATACAGCCATCATCGCGCATATTATCAAATACAGCCGTTCGTTTTGTACATAAAAAAATCACCATATTCAGAATTCATAGTTATACTAGCTGCAGTTTCGTAATCAGTATCCGGTTTTCCCGAAAGAGGAGCGTGGAATTTGTAAAACGACTTGGAGAGGCTGACAGACCGCACATGAACGAGCCTCCATTCGCATTCGCGAATTTAATATGAACGCGCGGTTGCAAAAAATGTACCAAAATGACCGTAAGTGAAATAATATAGGTTGAAAAAATATTAGATACCAATTGCGGACATTTTAGGTGAGTTCGTTTCGCAGTGTGTCGGTTTCATATTGAAGGTCGTCGCGTTGATGAGCGCGTTGATATTTTGCCCTTCCAGGACCTTCGGTGATCCATTCAAGCCAACAAGTTTGGAGAGAATGTTTGAGTTTAATCAATTCAGAGCGACGAGATGGAGCCCAACTCACTCCTGGTAATATCATCCACTCCGCTTTCATTTCAGCCTCTAATTAATTTATTGCGCGCTCGCAATTAGTCATATGCTACGATAGGGAATCAATGGAAGAAAGTTTACGACAAAAGTTAATATTTTATTATTCATATTTCTATAGAATGTGATTTATCATGTGATCAGCTGGAATGCTTTGCTCGCTTCTGATCCCGTGTTATATAAAATGTTGCTGAATATAAATATGGCATGTCTATTTGTGTTTCCGCAGTGGGTAGGCTCACCTTGTGGTTTGCACGGACCTTACATTTTCTACAAGGCGTTTAGATTTCACCTTGAAGGCAAAGCGAGAATTTTGTCCCTGGGTGATTTTTTCTTGGTCAGATGTAAAGCAGGGGACCCCATCTGCATAGCAGAACTACAGCTCTTATGGGAGGAAAGGACAACCAAGCAACTTCTATCCAGCTCCAAACTTTATTTTCTCCCAGAAGATACTCCCCAGGGCAGAAATGTCACTCACGGAGAGGTAATTTCTGGCACGTTTCTTTGCTTTTGCTGCTTTCTATGAAGGGCTCCGTCCCTGCGCGATGTGTTTATTGTGGTATGGATGAAATATGAGCTGTGTGTGGCTTTGCAGCGCATC